>NW_027412539.1:5805174-6410710 GCF_025532065.1 Leptinotarsa decemlineata
AAAAAGTCTCACGGGGTCAAATCGCACGATCTAGGTGGCCACTTCATATCACCCCCACGTGAGATGTCCATGCCCTCAAATCGCTCGTGCAGGATATCCAATGTGGCATGAGTTATGTGGCATGTAGCGCCATCCCGTTGAAACTATGTTTAGTTGGTGTCCAGATCATCTCATTTAGGCCAAAAGAAGTTGGTGATCATCGACCTACTCGTATAGTGCTTGCCTTCGACAGATATGGCCTGGCCAACGTCGTTCTCAAAGAACTATAGAAAGATGACGCTGCTAGCCTAAAATCCACACCAAACAATGACTTTTCCGGAATGCATTGGACGCTCTTGGGTCTCATGTGGAATGAAACTTTTCTGAATTCAACAATTTTGCTTGTTCACGTATTAATTCATTCAGAAATTGGCCTCAACTGCTCCAGAGCCTATTCAGCGAACACACGTCGTTATATATAATCGTTTTCATTCAGTTCCTGGGTCAGTTGTATTTTGTATGGTTGTAGGCCCAATACACGAGGCTTAATTCGCCAAGTTGTGGTCTGCGAAATGCTGAGATCTTGTGAGCGATGCGAAATAGACTGCCCCGGATTCTCCTACACACTCTCACAGAGAGCAGCGATGTTTTTGGCAGATCTTGCGTTCTTTCGACTCACCCATTTTGATAAAACAATTTTATCATTTGCACATGTTGTTCAATGCTATATTCGTCCATGGTGATTTGGCAAAATGAACTCCAACAAGATGACCGGTATCAATTATTGGAAGACCCTACATTAGTATCATCCGCAAACACTCTGAATTCTCTTGATACTTTAATTTCTATAAGTGATCCTAGTCCAATCCTGCGTATGCAAATAGTGGAGTTGATAAAATGCAGATCGGATTTTTGCTGGCTATCAACCATAATCATGATGTCAGGCTCACGCCCGACAGATATGTAAACTAGACAGTTAACTGACAGGCTCACTGTGCCGCATGGACAACTGACAGCAACAACCTGCAATCCGCAGTCACGAATATTAGGAGGGATCGAGACACGTGAAATCTATTATTCGCACCTCTGCTGGGGGGTGAAATTCCGGAAAACTACTATCAAACTCATTTATCAGATTGTTGATTTGTTTGTTGTGAGTCTGTTAAAAAGATTAAACTGATTGTGGTCATGATGGTCGGTAGATTACAAAGAAGTTAGTTGATTTAACAGACATACAGCCTGTTCCTTTTATCATGTGGTAATTTTGATATTTTCTTAACCGTTACAGATATGAAGGCAATTAGATAGAAAAAAAGGTAACTATGGTGGAAAATAGTAAAATGATCAAAGAAGATTTGTAGGAACATCCGTTCTTTGCAAGTTATACAGGAAAAGCTTAAAATGCTATTTCAGTTTTTTACGAATTGAATTTTCATTTCAGGATTTTATAAAAAATAGTTGATAAAAGTATTGTTGTATTCGAAATGTACTATTGCGAAGTAACAGTATACCTTTGATTGATACCTGATGATGCACAAAAAGCACAAAGATAACATCTCAAACTCAACTTAAAATTATGAAAATCCTGGCACATTCAATATTCCTCTTTGTATTCCGTCAACAGCACAAATTGAAAATTCGATTCTTTATAACAACAAAAAATGTCCCCTTTTCAATTGAGAAGTTACACTTCTTCTTCTTCTTCTATCTGGCGAAAAATTTGGGGCTTTGGCGGACGAGGTTTTCAGTATCACTATTTTTCGGGTTTGAAAGCCGTCGATTTTTGGTATTTCTTCCAGCCGTCAATACCCTATGTCATCGGATATTAACTCAGGATGTATAAACCTCTAAGGAAGCTAACCACTTGCGCCAACGAAACGTCAGAAAGAAATTCCAAAAATCCACGGCCTTCAAACCCGGAAAACTGTGACACTTCTTTCTGATGACTTCGCAACTCATAATTGCACCTTGAGATGCATTATAAATATTTTTTCAGCACAGACTTTTACCATATACTTTTTGGAGTATGCTTGAGCCATTTTCATCCCCAAACATCAAAATTGTTTTATAATTACTTCCAAAATGTTAATTGATTATATGGAATAAAGAAAATACTTTTGTCTAGTTTCTACTGTGTTTATTTATTCGTTACGACCGGTTTCGGCTTATGAGGCCATTTTTAAGTAACTATTATTAGACGAGCCGTGAAAACAATACAATTGTAGGCAATAAAAGTGTTTTGTAAATTTGTAATAGAAACGTTTATAAAATAAAATTGGCTGGAATTGAATCAAATAGGTGAATGAATGTCATTACGATGTCATCGATGACATAAGCAGATCAAGCTTATTCCGTGACATAAAAAATCGTAATTAATGAAAGAATTGTGTGTATTTTCTATAATGTTATCCAATTTGGTACTGAAGAGCCTTGGGGCAAGTGTCTTACGGCGAAACATCGATGTATACCAGTGAGGATGACAGTGTTCCATGTGAGTACAATTTGTTACCATTCATTTAAAGTAGAACTCATGTGAATGATATCTGATCTTATTCCACAACGAATGTTTGAAATACAAACTGAGTAGAGGAAAGTATCTTCTGTATAATTCAGTGTTCATATAGAAGTATTTGTTTCGAAAGATTTTTTCTTTCGTGTAATTCAATGTTTACATGGAAGTAGCTGTTTCAGGAGGACTTTCTTTCAGTTTGTGTCTGAAAGTTACTTCTTTGCATGATCTACACATCCATGTATAGAGTAACTTATTTTCAAATTGATTACTTCCTTTTTTTCTTTGGGAGATTTCCTCATTTTTTTTGTATCGAGATGGAGTAGTGAAAAGCCAAAAATTTTCTTTCCCAAAAATTAATCACTCCTAAAAATATAACCCCTTCAATTCAAAAATAGAAAGGTTCTTACAACTAACTTATAACACATATTTTTCTATGAAAGTAAATTGTTTTGCAGCAGTTCTATGACACTGAAGGTTTGTAAGATATTTGTAAAACCTTTTCAAACTTATTTTAACTGTTTCCCGTATATATAGCTTTAAAGAAATTATTTTATTGAAAAGCATTTAGAACATAATTTTGTTTTCATTATCATATTTCCAACTATTTTGTAGCATGGTATATTCACTTGACTTCCAAAATAACGAAATAATGTTATGAATTGAAATTGCTTCCGCGAATATATATTTGCTGTCGCCAAGAATAAAATGCAGCATTTAGGAAGAACTAGCTGACGTTTTAAAGGTCGTGTAATGAAGTATAATTTATCAGTTTTATTTGACTAGTGTCCCAATAACTATATAACTAATAATGCCGTTTGATATTGGTCATTCAATTTTTTACTTGCTAAAAACAGGATAACGTTTTTAATGATTGGATTCCGTCGATGTAAGTGGAGCACCACGTATGTATAGACTCAAATCACCAAGTGAAAACTCCTTCAAAATTTAAGGTACTTAGTAAAAACATCTTGATAGATTCATCTCTACATGATTCTCTCCAATACCGGCAATGGTTCTTATTGCATTTTTTTGCAAAATAAATATTCTTTCAGCAGCAGATCTGGTACTTCAATTCGAAATTCCATATCTCAAGTGGCAGTTTATGGTCGCATAGTATAAGCTCAGTAAAATCTCTTTACTACAAAAATTAGCCATGAATCTCAGAGCATAGCAGTTTTTTCTCAATTCAATACAAAGGGTCTCAATATGAGGATTCCATGTGAGTTTGTAGTCACTGACGCCTAACATTTTTGTAGAAGTACAAGATTCAATTGGCAGATCCCCATTTTCACGGATAACAAAATGTTACTGATTGTGAACTTCATCATCACAGTTTTAGATGTATTGAATGTTAAGTGATTTTTTTCTGCCCATATGTTTACTTGTTTATGTACATCCTGGGTTCTTTCCTGTAGGGTCGTGACATCAATTTCCTCCACTATGAAATTTGTGTCATCTGCATACGCTACTGTGTGAATAGTTGACAATCCTTGAAAATATTTCATCAGGTCATTTGCATATATCAAAAATAGTATTATAGGTCCAAGGATTGATCCCTGTGGGACACCCTGCTGACACCCAACTGACTGAGAGTGTTTCCAATACTGACACGTTGCCCTCTATTTTCCAGGTAGGATTTCATTAAATCTAGGGCAACTCCTCTTACACCATATCTTTCCAATTTCCCTAGTAGCAGGTCATGATTAACGCAATCGAAAGCTCTGGAGAAGTCTATGAACAATCCGCAAAGATGTAATTTATCATCAAGAGCATTAACCACATGCTCATTGAACTCATAAAGTGCTGTTTCTGTACTTTTGTTCTTTGTGAAACCGTGTTGGTTTTCTGAAAAAAGGTTATTTGTTGTGAAGAAAGACATTAATTGATTTTTAAATTTAGTTCAAAAATCTTGGAAATACTTGAGAGTAAGCTAATTCCCCTGTAGTTTTCATAGAGGTTTCTATCCCCTTTTTTATAAATTGGTGTTACTTTTGCTAGTTTTAGACTATCCTGAAAAATTCCATTTTCAGTAGACAAGTTTATGATATACGTCATTGGTCTGCAAGGTTCATAAGAACATTTTTTCAATAAATTGATATCTCATCGTAACCACTTGCGTTTGAATGCTTTAAGCTCTTTATCAATTCAATAATTTCGGGTTCCGTTAGGGGACGCAAAAACATTGATTTTTCGCATATTGAGATATTGCTATTCCTGTAATCGAAGTCTACATTTCGCGGCTGTATGAAATTTGAGAACTCATTATTGGAGTTGTTGGCCATGTCTATGTTTGATACTTCAATACCATCTTGTTGAATTTTTATTTCATTTACCACGTATTCTTTTTTTTGAATAGTATGTACCATATCGTCGGCCTAAGATGCAAATGTCCTAACTCCAAAAATACAAACTTTACAGGAGAGACAAAAAACTTCTCATTTCCCAAATGAAGTGAAACTTGATTTTTTTTTCTGTCAAGTGATGATTAATACTATGATATTATTATTATTATATTATTTTCTTATGATAAAGTGAAGGTTTTCCATTAAATACAGGCGATAGGCCATATTCAAGAGCTGTGTAGGTACTATTGTGGAGTTAGGTTACTTCATATTAGTAAAGGAAATAATAATATATAAGGATGTTATCTTTATTCATACAACTCTGAAACTGAAATTGAGGAATAGTGAACTTTTACAAATGAGGTAAACTATCATAGAAACCATGATAGTCCTCCTTTAGGGATACTTTGAGGCTCATGAGATCCTGAAATGTCTCATTTTTTATGGGTATAGGATTGGGATACATCAATGGCAAGTCATTATGATTACAAATTTTCTTATCTTTCTGCATAGTAATTGTTTCCAGGTCTCAGAATGACAGATTTTATACATGATGCCATTTTCGTTATACTGAAGTGGTGTTATATTAGTTACAGTGGGATCGCCTGTTGCTCTTCCTGGTCGAATAGACTTGATAATCTGAACATGTTGGAAATTTTTGATAAAAGTGTGATCCAGGTATTTTACTGTATAGAACATGGTTTTGCATACCCTGATTCTAGTAGTTGTTTCTAGATGATACATGTATGAAAATTCTCTTCTTGATTCGTTCTCAACTTTTCGATCTCTAGCTCTCTTGATTGGCAGTTTTTAAACTAGTACTGAGAGAAACATTTTCTTCTCACTCCACGAAAGTTTTCAAAATGTTTCGAATATTTGTATCCTCTGTTGATCTGATATTCCTTCACATTTCAAGGCTGATTTTTCCCTACAGTTGCACCTTGCTCCCATCACTTTGGCTCCTTTCAGTATATTAAAATCCCATTCCTTCTCCTGCTTTTTTTCCAAAACATTCCTTTCCAAATTGTCTATTCAATTTATTCTTGTTTTTTTCCAGGTTGCTCGATTTATATGTCTGCGTTTTCTTCGAGAAATTTCAGCTGCTCCTTCATTTCTTGGCATTCCATCTCGATCTTCTTTGCCTCTGGAATCAGTTTCCATGTCACTCTCCCTTTGTTCGTATGTCTAGTCGTTAGAATCAGAATGAGAATCAGGCTCTTGGTTATCATTTCCATGCTCTTGATTATTGTGTTCATAATATTCGTGAGTCTCAGTTTCCAGAGTATCAGGTACTGAAGTGTCAGGAAGTAACGTGTCAGGTTCTTGAATATTAGCAGGTCCTGAAGTAGCAGGTTTTTGGGTAACAGGTTCATGAGTAGCAGGTTCTCGAGTATTAACTTCTTCAATGGCAAGTTCTTGATGAGTATCAGGTTCTTGAAAAGTGATTTCTTGTTAATAAATACAATTCAGTAGATTTATTTTTTCATCAGCTGCTTGCAATATTGAATCATCAGAAATTGAAGCTCCAGATGTAAATATTGCATCAAGATCATTATTTTTAATAATTTTATCTACTTGAATGTCGTATGCCGGTAATTCAGTAGGTAAAGAATCCAAATTCATTATATTAGTGCAAGTAGATGTTGTCGGTTTGATAAATGATATTTTTTCCGAAGACCGTGTGGAACTAAACGTGGTTTGAATGTTAGCCCGGTTTATGTTATTTTCTATATTGAATTAATTTTGTGAATTGACACCCGCCATGGTAAGCATTATATATGATCTTGATTGTTTGTTCATTCTGTAAAAGATACAGTCAATAATTACGAACAATCGTGGGTACATTTTTACTGAAAGTTGATAACATAGATTCCAGAAATAGCCAGCAACATTGAATTCAATTTAGATAGCAGATGACCAAACTCCTGTCTACAGAAGACCGAAGATGGCCTAACTCCTCAGCAACCAATTTGTGGTGAAATTGAATGAAGAATTATTAGATATTTCAACTGAAACTATTTTTTTATGCTTCATAAATTACTAAGATTCATTTTGAATAATATTATCGAATAGTACTCACTATTGAACGTACATTTTAACACATAAGAGAAGACATACAAACTTTGCTCTCTGTGTTGAAACTGGGAGTTCAGCAATTTGCTTATTGAATTTGACTGCAGTGGAGATTCGAGAAACGCGTTTCGTAAATTTGAGCGCGAATAGTGATATTTTGAAGATAGAACGACTGTCATTAGATGGGGTGGGCAGAGGGCAGCAAAAGCTCGATTTCGGCATAAAGTGGAGTTAGGACATTTGCATCTTAGGCCGACGATATGCCACATTGATTTAACTTCGTTGCTGGAAATAGACATTTTGTCATTTACGCACTGCTTATAACTGGCTTTTAGTTTTTTCCTATACGTTTGGGTCACTCTCTTATATATCTCCGTATAATTATTATCAACTTCAGCACATTCTGAATAGAGGTTTACTTGGTGTTTCAGTTCGTGAAGTTCCGGAGTGAAAATGTCAAAATTATGCTTTTTTGTCTGCTTTCGGAAGCGTTTCACCGGGAAAATCGATTCAACATGACATTGAAGAATATTGTTGAAACTTTCATAAGCTTTGTTTGGGCATATTTCTTTATAGACGTTACCCTACAACTCCTTCTGAAGGACAGCCTTGAAGTTTCGAATGTTTTCTTCTGAAAAAAATCGCCGGACGTTTTGAACATCATTATTTGCTTTTTTTATATCGTCTACTTGAATTTCAATGATTTGAGCATAATGATCAGACAGCCTGAAGTCTTCAACTTTTATTTGGTAATCAGAATAATCTCTGATGATGAAATTATCTAGACAAGTAATTGATTTAGCCGTTACTCTGGTTGGTTCTATATATCATGTTGGAACATGCCAGCTGATCACTGAAGAGATTGAGTTCTCTGCTTTCAACTCCAAAATTTATGTTATAATCCCCGCCTAGTATTATGTTTTCATATTTGTCACTAAATAACTAACTAAATGTTGCTGGTCTCTATATTTATGAATTGTGTATATACGTTTATAGAAACAAACATGAATATCCAACTCGTTATAGAGACAAACTGAAGCCCAATATTCATAGAACAACTCTTTATCAGAAAAGTTTTCTTTATCTTGGACCAAAAATGTTTAATAAATTAGAAGAATCAAATAAAATATCACCAAATCTTATTATTTTTAAATCAAGACTGCTACACACTTGACGAATTTTAAACTGTTTTTTATATTTTCATGACAAAATATCACAACTATGTGATGAAATTGACTTTCATTTATTTATAGTTATTTTTTTCTACATAATCTAAGCCAAACAAATAATTACATGTATATACCTATTTTTATTTATATTTTATATCATATTTTTAGATTATTGATTACTACAAACATTATACTCTGTAACGTGTCCTACCCTCAGACGTTTTCCTTGTCACTGTACGTATAACAATGTACTTTTTAACAAGAAAATAATGAAGAATTATTATTATTATTATATTATTATTATTTATCCAAGCTATATGTGAGAAACCCTATCTTTATGCAATAAGAATATATAGCTTTGAAAGTAGTCAGACTCGAGAACTGAGTGTTTCTTAACAGTTTTATAGGTGTAACATTATAGCTAAAATACGTTGAAATGCTTGCTATTAATTCCGAATTATTTTATAGAACGGCACTATTTTAAAATGATAGCAATTAAGAATACTGACATTAGATTAGTTGAAAATATGAAATACCACAAATATAGTAATATTTACAGCTGAAAAGTACATAGATATTATAAAATTATATTAATCAGGACAAACTGAGTTAGGTGTGCGACTAGAAAATTAATACGACGGCAGAGTGAATTTTTGTATAATCAATAATTTTTTCCAAAAATTTTATCAAAAGAGTGGCGCGCTTAAATTTTACTGATAATAGGCTATATATTTGTCAATCAAATTTAATTTCCAGTAAAAATATCAGTTCTTGCGGCACAAACAATGTCTTCAACAGGTTTCTAAGTAAAAAAGTGAAATTATCAAAATGGTTTCAACCTTGCTATTAATTATTTCTTAGTTGGTGACATGTCTATTATGTTTTCCAAGTGTTCAATACAAAATTATTTTTTGCGCCTTAAAGAAAACATTCTGAACACTTTTTTAATTTATCGTTATCGGTTTAGGCTGCATTATACTTTATAAGACTTACTTGGAACTACTAAAAAACTTTGATGAGATTATATTTTAATTATTTCATAAGTATCTTTATGAAATGAATTTTTAAGAGTGTTAGAAAAAATTTATTGTAATTTTCGAAATGTTAATAATGATATTAATCATATGAGTGTTAAGAGTTAAGTTTTATTTTGTGAGTAAAAAAGTTTGCAAAACGAGCATAGCGAGTTGAGGAATTTCACGAACAAACTGAATTTTTTTTTTAACACAAATATCACAGAAAGTTTTTTGTACAACTGACCTGTTTTCATAAGGAAATAGATAAATTTATTATTTCTATAAGAACATATTTTGACATCTCTTGTCAGTTGACTGTTTTCATGTTATGTCATTTGCTGTGAAGTGGCCGTGTCAGGTGACGCCGAATCGCCATCTCATTTAAAGTCACACTGGTGTTTAATGTCTTGCGTAAGGAAGAAAAATAGTGAAGAATTGTGTGTTCCTGACGATATTGAAGAGGCTGCAAAAAGAGCTTCAGTTGAATTGTTATCAAAAAAATCGGCTCAGAATCACGACATCACATATTTTAATTTTCTTAGCTGGTGTAGACTTGAAAACGTCGAAGGAAAGTTTAGCGAAACCGTCTTCTCAGCCAATCTAGAAAAGAAATCGAAAAAATGGAACTCGTCAACATCCCCGAACCAAAGGAATATACAGGTCACTGTTTTGAAAGGCCTTATGCTTCTTTGCTAGCTGAATCCGAAGCAAATATAACGGAGAAGCACGGAGGATGGAAGTCTACAACAGTAGCTGAGGGTAACATAGGTCAATCTATTCCTCATGAGAAGGCTATTGCTGAAATGATAATCCCAACATCTAGCTCCAGTGTTACAGCGTAGTCCACTTCACTTCAAGAATTACAAAAAGGCCCATGAAATTGTCAACTCTGATAATTCAAATATATTACAATGCTCTTTAACATCGCAAGGTATTAAAATCAGCAGTTGTTCTGATTGTACTTCTCATATTGATGTTTATAAATAATAATAATATTTTAATTATTGTATGTAATACATTTGTAAGAGAATTTAATTGTATCTATATCTATTGTTCATAACAAAACTACCTTGAAAATTTAATACTCATGTTTTGTTTATTGCTATTTGGTCAAAAACCATCGTGTTAAAAATATCTTTTTAACACTAGTGTTAAAAACATTTTCAACACGCTACTTTGTAAACATCATCTTTCAATACTCTTGACAACCATTAAAAATGTCACTTTCAATGACAGTTGTACAGAAAACTGTTTTGTGGTGTTTGTGAAAGGCCTTAAAAAATATCAATAAAAACTATAATGTATTATAAAACGGTGCCAATTTCCTACTCATAGTTTTTTTTATAAACAGATTGAAAAAATTTCTGGGAGAAATACAGTTTTACAATTTGTTTTTTGGAAACGCAACTATTATAAAATATTAAATGGCTAGTTGGGCATCACAAATTGAATTCCCGACTGTAGATCTATTGCATAACATAGCTGTAGCAAACACTCCGTGAAGACGGCAATGACAAACGACGTCTCCTCTAAACCGCCTAAATCTGCGCAAATAGCAAACACAAACTTGAATGGTTCCGTAAAGCACCGCCAGGATAGAAAGATCAGTTGACAGAGCCCTAGACCGATGAGGCAATACGTCTTGGCTTGCCTCCCGGTTTTCGAAAGACGCTGAAAAATCGTCCTCGCGCTTGTAATGCTTGAGAAACGGGAAATGTAAGCGACTGCCTAAAAGAAACCGTTCATCTTCCCTATTTATATCTGCCGAGATGGCATGTATATGTACGTCTGCAGACACATCTCATTTACTCAGAGGAGCAAATAATTCGCCAACACTATCCAAAAGTGACCGTAAATTTGATTCTGGCAACGGGGTTGTTCTCGATATAATTTATGAGATTTTCGTTACACTTTGGGAAAACAGATGAATGTATTAGGTTAAAGGAAGAGAAAAATATATAATTCAATAATTATTTTGTATTCTGCGTTTGTTTTTGATCCTGTGATTACTTCACTAAATCGTTTTGACTATACCATAATTTTCCGCTTTTTTTCTAATTAAGTCAAAGTATTTCCATAATAATAATGCTTTCGTATTAATACATTCAGTGAAAACTTACACCAAACGTCCTGATGTTAAGTAAATTGTATAACCGTACACCTACCAGTAATTTAGCTACAGGAATATTATTTTCATGGTGGTGTTTAATATTCAAGATGGGAATTTCTGTAAATTCATGTACAAATAATTTATTCACATACAAATACATAAAACAGATGAGTTGTCTAATAATAATATGGTGAATAAATGGAGATTTAACTCACGAGGTGGAATTCCACCTGTTAGTGAGTACTGACAATACATAATAATAATAGTAATAGTTCAGTCTTGCGAAAAGCATATAACTGTAATTGGAAATAAAATGCAACTGAAAATTCAATACAAGCATTAGAGTTTCAGACATATTAGGGATATGTAAAAACATACATTTAGAGAGAATAAAACACAATATGTAGTACACAGATATAGTGCAGAGTACAGATATAGCAGAGTACAGAGTCAATTACAAGGTCAATCGATGAGAGATACATAATAATATATGAACATACATTTCCAATAATATTCTTTATTTCTTCACGAGGTCAGTATTCAGTAACAAAATTTTCAATTTAATTTTGAATTTATGGAAGATTGGTTCATTTTGTATATCCTGTGATAATGAAATGTGAACTTTAGGTCCTAAATAATTTTAATTTTTTCGTCCTATTGTTTTTTTTTGAATGGTATAATATTCTCATTGTTTCTTGTATCATAATTGTGAACTGTTAGGGTCAAATTAGATTTGTTCTTGTATTGTACAATAGCTAAACTCATGAAGTAATGCATTCTAAGGTCAAAAATTTCAGAGTCTCTATATAGAAGGTCACTAGGATAGTCACAGTTTTTTCGTAATATACATCTGAGGAAACGTTTTTGGATTACTTCAAGCGATCTAAGATGAGTTTTGGAAAGTGAACCCCAGCCAACTATGCCAGAATACCAATGACTTTTGTGAATTTGTAAATAATACATCGTAATTTTTTCATTATGTATTTAATTTGGAGGTGCTATCTGAGGTGGCAGTCTATTATTATGCGTAGGTATTTAATCTTTTCTTCAGGTTTTATCACAACATATCACAACTGTGAAATTCAGTAGAAATATAACACCGAACTTCCACTTCAACACCCTTATATTTTGATAATATTTCAAACATCAACTAACTAATACACTACATTTAACGAATTGTACTCTATCTAGAGATAATGTATAAACAATAATTCCTAATTTCGGTAACACTGATACTTCACATAACTCATGGCTACTTATTCTAACAAAAGAAATAATGCGTTATCGAAATGTGTCATCAAATTTCTCTCCGCAGCCATCATTTACCTCCATCGACGCCATCGATAATAATTCCAGTTCACACTCGGCCATGCCTGACTAGATGATGGCTGCTGTATTCCAACTAGAACCAAAAAATGTTCCGAGTAATTACACCGTCTGTTCGAAGAAACCAGTACCCTATTTTTCGGGGATTCCAGTCCTTCCAGTAAGTACTACAGCCTCCGAATTAAAAATTCATTTACATTCTCATGGCACAGAGAGGCGTTCCCAATAGCCCAACATGGCACATGAACACGTTCTTGATGGTCCACCACGGCATAGGGACTCATTTTCGTCGGCCCAACACGGCCCAGGGACACGTTCCCGAAGGCCCAACACGCCACAGGGACACGTTCCTGGCGGATCAACATGGCACATGGACACCTTTCCGATGGCCCATCCCATTCTTCATTTTCTTCGACAGCATCCATGGTGACTAGTGTGACTAGACAGTCTATTATAGTTTTATCGCATCTCCCAACCTCTCTATTTCTCTGTGGAATACCTATCGTAATGAGGTGGTGACTAATATTCTTCTACATCTAAAACTCTGTGAATCTTTTCAATGTTCATGCAGTTCTTTGTCATCCTTTCATAGTAGGTATTCTATTATCTGATTTCAACTGATCATTTCGGAGTTGAGCATTAAGAATCCAGTTATCTACAGTCACATCAATAATCAGAATATCAACGTTACTTTCAACCATGCTCTGCCTTTGATCCAAGTATGTGAATATCTTTCAACCACTATCTGTCAACTATAGGTATCTATAACGACTCTAATTTTTTCAAAATTTTCTTTCGACATTGTGAACTTTCTCCGTTTCACAATTCCTCAGATCCACAACTTGTATTCACGTAGATTCATATCCCAGTTCTGATGAACTTCAGCAGAACTGATATACTGGACTTCCACATTAACACTCTCACATTTCAATAATATTTCAAATAGCAACAACTGACTCACGCACTACGTTTAACGAACTGTACGATTAGTCCAATAAAATGAGGATTTAAATTACCATGCAAAAGGCAAGCCTGCATTTTTCAATATAAGTTGATTTTAGCATACATTCAAAGGATTTATAGTTAAAAAATGTTGAATTTCATTCAGGGGATAGAAAATGAATAAAAAGTACCCCGAAAATCCCTTTTTCGAATATATCTCGAAAGCATAAAAATATATGAAAAAAAGGTCGAAACAAAAAATGTAGGCAATAAAATTTTCTATAAAATCGTTTCTGATCACTTTTGACGTATTTGCAATAGAAACCGAGATATTTGCAATAATCAATTAATACTTATAGTTCAGACGGGTTGCAGTAGAGCGGCTAATTCTGTCTGGCAACAGGTATTATAAGATATTCACCGAGCAAGCGTAACGGAATAGGTCGATGTTATAGATTGTGAAATAAATCATTGTAGTTGGGTGTTTGGGAAAGTGACCACACTTCACACTTCCGGATTTTCGCGGGGCAGTCCAGCTTTTTGGTGGGTTTGGGTTACAAGATTTTTTTTGGAACTTCTGTCCAAGGGCACCGAAAATTATGAAAAAATGCTCATTCGATTCAGAATGACCCCTAGTAACTTTTTGAAAAATTTCCAGAGAGGCTCAAAAAATTGCAAAAGTGAAAATTTAGTAAAAAAAAGCGGGGTTTGGTTTTTTGCAAATATCTCTGAAAATATTAAAGATATCCGAAATTAGAAAAAAGACCTTTGAAGTGGAAAAAAATTACTGAATAAACAACCTTCCCAAACTCTATCACCAACATTTATAATTTCAATTAAGAAGCGAAAATAGCTCTAAAAGCGGGCAATGCGCGTCCCGTACGCGCTGACCGATATGGACCTTTGAACAATAAAAATTATTTCAACCTATTAAATATCATCATTAAGAAAAAAAACTTCACATACCTTCTAGACACTTGAATGAACGAAAATCCTTGGAAAAAATTTTTCTCGTGATTATTTTATTAGATATACTTTGGTTAATTAACTAATTTTTAAAAGTTTTGAATTACATGAAAACCTCGATAACTTTTAAATTAAAAACCTCAATTTTTTCACTTCTTGAAACTTCTCTTGAAAGCTTTTAAAAAAGATTCCCGTTAAAAAAATATAAAAACTTTGATTTTTCACTTTGTTATTAATAATTAAAGACAGTAAAAAGTGCAAAATTCAATTGAAGCAATGAAAAAGTTTTCTTTTCATTGCTTATTTCATTGCTTATTTCATTTGTTTATATTCTAATTATTGAGAGTTACATAAAAATGGTTTTTACGCAACTTTTAGCTCTATTTGTTTGAAAAATTGTTATAAACAATTGTATTGTTTATGAGATATTTGAAATTTTTCAGAGGGGATTTTTATCACTAATGAATATTATGATTTTTAAAAACAAAATCATTTCTCAAAAAAATTATTGCTTAAAAACGCATTTGTTGATTCACAATTTTGTTTGCTACTAAATATGAATATTGAGGAATGATTTTTTTTAATCATTATTTCTATTTTTTTATATTCTGAATAAAAACTGTGTTTTTTATTCATATTTATTCAATAAACAATTTGTTTTGAAAAATTAATTTTTACTATTTATATTTTTTAAATGCTACAAAAAAAAACAAAAACAACAATTTGTTCCTTCTTGTGACACATGATTTTTGAATTTCACTAGTTTGGTCTTCCATTGTCTAATATATAAAATGATTTGAAATCCCTGAAACAACTGAAAAAAAGGAAGAATTAAAAATGAATAGCTGAAAATAACAATTATATTAGGCAAAAAACCTGAAATGAAATACAAGTGAAAATAGAACAATTGAACAAAAAATAAAAAAATAAAAAAAAATTAAAATGAAAATAAAAAGTTAAGAGATTCCAAAACAAGTTAGTTCAAGACGTTTCGATTGTTAGTATCTATAATCGTCTTCGGGCGATGACTGGACTGATTCCTCGGAGAGATGACTATTTATGGGTCGTTAGAGTACTTTCATTTATCTCCACTTTCCATTTTTTTCGCTTCACTGGTTCAGTGGGATTCAGTGGGAGATAACCGTTTGGCAGAAGTTGGCCATTTTCCGCTTGATGATGGGTTTCCATATGTTGCGTATCTCTACGCTAGCTTGGGTGAATACGTTGTTGGACAACATTTATACGGCTTCCTTGAATTTTCTCCTAAACCAATGTTCCTCTCTGTGTATGATCTCAGCTTGGAACCACTTGATGTTGGGTTGATGGGTCCAAACATGTTCTGCTATTCCTGATTTGCTGGATTCCCCTCGCTGTGTGTGTTTCTTGTGCTCGGCAATGCGAACATTCAATGGCCTCTTAGTTTCACCAATATAGGATTTTCCGCACTCACAGGGTATCCGGTAAATGCAATTCTTGGTATCGCAGTCCGCGTTTGGTGGCCTGGTTTTCGTGAGGCTGCTACAGATAGTGTTCCCGGATTTGAAGCAGGTTCTGATGTTGTACTCGGAACCAATTCTTCTAATCCTCTCCGATAATCATCTGATGTAGGGAAGTGCAAGCACTAGTTGTGACGGCTTCTCTTCCTTTCGAGGCTCCTGCTGTTTTTTAGCCAAAGTCTTTTCTACCATCGCTTTGGAGTAACCAGTTGAAGATCATTTTTGATGATGTCTAGTTCTTTCTCGAGACCTTCCTTCATATTACAGAGCCTGAAAGCACGGTCTAATAGAGTCTTGATGATTTCTCTTTTAGTCGATTGATGGTAGTTGGATTCGTCGTTCAGATACTGTGCCGTGTGAGTGGGTATACAGATGTTCCCACTTAGTGTCGGTCCTCTTCACCAAAACGCCTGAGAATAGCAATTAGTTGTGGATTTTCCTCTCCATTGTGAAAGTGATGGAAGGTATCACGCTGTTGATGTGTTTCAGGAAAGCGTCTAGGTCAGTATTCCCATGGTTCCATATTATGAAGGTGTCGTCAACATATCTCAAACAGACTCGAGGTTTCTTGTGGGCTTCTTCAATGCCCAGAGTTTCAAACCGCTCCACATATATGTTGGCTATGACTGGTAGATTCGTTCTCTCTTTCAGGTTCCCGTCTTCGGATAGCTTTCTCTGTATGATTTGGAGTGCTTCTTCGACCGGAACGTTGATGTAAAGGCTTTCCACGTCGAAATTAATTAGTTGATCTTTAATTGACTCTAGTCTAGACCGATCATCAGCTCCAGAGATTCGGCTACTCAAAACTTGTCTAGATTTTTACTTCCCATAATAAAACTATTACAAGGAAAAACATCCTCTTTTGTGAATAATTCAAGGCATTTTGTCGAACTACTAGAGTCAATTGAAGTCACACAGGAAGATCAACTAATCAGTTTCGACGTGGAAAGTCTTTACACCAACGTTCCGGTCGAAGAAGCACTTCAAATCATACAGAGAAAGCTATCCGAAGACGGGAACCTGAAAGAGAGAACGAATCTACCTATAGAAGTAATTATGGAATTACTAGGATGATGTGCACGAAACTGTTATTTCCAACTGAATGACGAATTCTTTACACAAGATGAGGGGCTGCCAATGGGATCGCCACTTTCACCAGTCATAGCCAACATATATATGGAGTGGTTTGAAACTCTGGCATTTGAAGAAGCCCACAAGAAACCTCGAGTCTGGTTGAGATATGTTGACGTCACCTTCATTATATGGAACCATGAGAATACTGACTTAGACGCCTTTCTGAAATTCATCAACAGCGTGAGACCTTCCATCAATTTCACAATGGAGAAGGAAATCCACAACGAATTGCCATTCTTAGATATTTTGGTGAAGAGGACCGACACTAAGTGGGAAACATCTGTATACCGAAAACCCACTCACACGGGTCAGTATCTGAACCAGGAATCCAACCACCATTAATGGACTAAAAGAGGAATCATCAAGACTCTATTAGACCGTGCTTTCGGGCTCTGTAATACGAAGGAAGGTTTCGAGAAGGAACTAGACATCATCAAAAATGATCTTCAACGGAATGGCTACTCCAAAGCGATGGTAGAGAAGACTTTGGCTAAAAGACAGCAGGAGCCTCGCAAGGAAGAGAAGCCGTCACAACCAGTGCTTGCACTTCCCTACATCAGAGGATTATCGGGAAGGATAAGAAGGATTGGATCCAAGTATAACATCAGGACCTGTTTCAGATCGGGAAACATTATCCGTAGCAGCCTCACAAAAACCAGGCCACCAAACGCGGGCTGCGATTCCAAGAATTGCATTTACCGGATACCCTGCGAGTGCGGAGAATCATACATCGGTGAAACTAAGAGGCCATTGAAAGTTCGCATTGCCGAGCACAAGAAACACACACAGCGAGGAGAAAGCAGCAAATCCGAAATAGTAGAGCATGTTTGGACTCATCAACATAATATCAAGTGGGCTCAAGCTGAAATCATCTACAAAGAGGAACACTAGTTTAGGAGAAAATTCAAGGAAGCCGCATATATGTTGTCCAACAACGTATTCAGGCAAGCTAGCGTAGAGATACGCAACATATGGAAACCCATCATCAAGCATCATCATCATGAAACATTGTCAATAATCTTCAAACACATGGTTTTTGTGTAAAAAAAATACGAAAAAATTTTTTTACACAAAAAGAACGAAAAATGTCAATAATTAAATTACAGGGAATTATATTTTTCGGATCTACTCGTTTTTGTATAGAGTTAATTTTTTGAAATTGATTTCTTCTACGTTCTTTGTTTTGGAAGATTCCCCACATTTTTTTTGTATCAAGATGGAGTAGCAAAAAGCCAAAAATTCCAATAATTCTTAACCAAATGCCTCAATTTTGCTTTTTAATATTTATTAGGTGAAAAAGAATGTTTAGTACTAAAAATCGTTATAATCAAGGACCCATTCTTCTTCAGAATCCTCATGAGATTCAGCGTTTTTCAAAATATCATTAATAATCAGCCACTTCTGCTTCTGTTGATTTTCTGACATATTATATGTATAGATAATTTTTTCTTACCTTTCCCAAATAGGGCGCTGGTTGTGTCACAACCTGCGAAAGTGTGTGCAAATAATATGAATTGTTCGAAATTACTATTATCAGAAGTGGAGTATAATTTGTTGGTAAATTTTTTAGATATAGTTAGTTTATAAATAAAATATTATCGTCTGTTGTTATGAGACCAATCAATAAAACCAATAAATCGACGTCGTTGCCAACAACTGCAACTGAATTTCCATGGTTATTCTTCTAGTATATCGCGGTATTGGCAATAAGTAAATCATCATCTTCATCAGCTTTCCTTACTTTAATTCCAGTCGAGCGTAGATATTCACTCAAATTCAGAACAAAATTGTGTTTGTTACAAATATCTGATAAAAATTTCGTTTGTGTAAATGTAACAAGAATATTTTTGTCAAAATCTACATCTGCAGCAACATTTTTCTCTTGTTTTCGATATCTTTCGTAAGACTTGACACCAAATTGATCACTGCTGTATCCATACAACCACTGCATTACTAGTAAAATGAGTAACAATGTATTGACGATAAGATTGAAATAATTCCTAGTATGTTTTACCATGAGGCCAGGTGAGGCCAGGTGGAGTAAAAACCCCCCATCAACGACGAATGAAAAAGATAATAACCATTTATCACTTTCAAGACTGGTTTTGGAAACAGTAAACAAATCTGACTTCTGGGTCTTCCTCATGAAGCCTGCAGAATCGAATAATGATTGTGAAAATGGCGCTAATTCGTATGATGACTGTACTTTTCTCTTAATGGTCATGCTAATCGGCAAAATTGCCGCTACTGATCACCGGAAAATCATCACTGGATGAGAAAAGAACAAATGCAATATCCTCAAAAGGTCAATGTTTGGGCAGGGATTGTAGGAAACCATATCATTCGTCCCTTTTTCATTGAGGGCAACTTGAAGGGCGATAATCATTTGAAACTCAAAATAATGTAATTCCAAGTTTAGCGAATTTATATCCTGATCCAGGAAACCCTCTAGTTCCAGTGAATACGATATGGTTTTAGCAGAATGAAGCGAGGCGAGGATCAATTGAATGGCCAGCGCGATCACCTGATCTTTCACCATTAGATTTTTTTATGGGGATATGTGAGGGGCAATGTGTACGAAACTATACTTTCAGATTTTAATGACTCAATAGAACGAATAACGCTTGCGATTAGGTCGGTCATGCCTGATATGTTGAATAATGTTAGAAGACAGTTTTATTTGAGATTAGGATGTTTCCAAGACGTTTGCGGTTAACTTCGTTAACATCCATGATTCTTTTTCATATTCTACATTCAATTACGTTTTGCATTACATTTAGTTTTTGAGTGTATTTAAAAGCGATAACATCAAAAAATTGGGGGTTGTACCTGTCATTCGAAGGGGGCTGAAGGTAGGGGTGACAATTTTAAGTAGAAGAATGTCAAATTATAATTTACATTTGACGTCTTCCGGGATTTTTTCAATATGTACTGTAACCGTAATAATGAATTTATTCCATTTGGCTTTTACATACTGTATACATTTCACAGATTAAAGAATACAAATTTATTTTCAATAATATTTTTTACATAATAATGAATAAGATGAATAATTCATTATATTCTTATAAATCATTTCTTGCAATAAAAACATTTTACTGTTAGGTTCTGTTACCGTAGAGTAAAACATAAAATAATATACAGTATATACAAACCATCATGAAATCGACATGACTCCTTGCCTTTCCACACTTTATATTTCAGGTCATTTTTCACTTTACTTTTGTCTATTAATGTCTTTAAACCATTTTTTTCACAGTTGCGATTGTGTCACAATCACTTTCAAGAGGCAATTTACAAATTGAGCACAATTCACGTTCCATTTTCACTTTTCACAGGTTCTTCAATAAAATGCAAAAAAAACACTCTAATGAAATGGATGCAAACACTTTCGGGAATGAAAATAAATATAACTCGCATTCATTCATATGTGCACCTGGGAAACACCGGCAACACTTAATCTATTTCGTAGTGCTGGAGATATATAGCCGCTCTACTGCAGCCCGTCTGAACTATAAGTATTAATTGATTATTGCAAATATCTCGGTTTCTATTGCAAATACGTCAAAAGTGATCAGAAACGATTTTATAGAAAATTTTATTGCCTACATTTTTTGTTTCGACCTTTTTTTCATATATTTTTATGCTTTCGAGATATATTTAAAAAAAGGATTTTTGGGGTAGTTTTTATTCATTTTCTATCCCCTAAATGAAATTCAACATTTTTTAACAATAAATTCTTTGAATGTATGCTAAAATCAACTTATATTGAAAAATGCAGGCTTGCCTTTTGCATGGTAATTTAAATCCTCATTTTATTGGACTAGATATCGAGGAACAAACATTGAATGAATGAATAATCATTCTCAATTTCCTATCGCTGATCCTTACATAACTCATAACTACTCAATCATCGAATTCATTTATTCATTTACTTATTTATTCAACGGCAAAGCCTATTCACAAAAACATATTTAAAAAAGTTTGTAGAACTAAGTATTTTTGAATGCATATGTCTGAGGTCTACATTACAATTTTACAAAACATTTGGCGAACTGTGAAATACAAAATATTGCAAATCCTCATGTCTGGTGACTACATTACTAAAAAATGAAACAATTCTGGTACTTACAAGGAAGAAGATGTAAAAATCTGATACTTACAAAGAAAATGGTAAGGTAAAGAAAAGCTTCGAAAACGCTATAGCCTGTTCAATTGATTTTCAAAGACCTTAAGTGATACATTCAACAGATCTAAGTTATTATGATATTGATTTCCCAGCTTCAGAATACGAGGAATCGAGACTGTTCAAGGCATAATTGGTATGGAAAAAATGTACATGAAAAATGTTAGGATTTCTCGTATATTTTTGTTTGATACGGAAAGTTATTAGTTAAAGTAGTACTGGGCAGTTTATCTCACTCTTTATTAATTTGAAAAGGAAACTCAAGTTCATAGAAATTCTCCTATCTTCCAATGATATTATATTTAACTTGGTTAAGAGTTGACTGTACTCATATTCATTTCGTTGAATACCAAAGTAAAAAGCACAATTCCTTGAGAATTTCTTCAGAACATTCTCAATCGAATGAATATTCACATTATAGTAATATTTATATTATAGTAATATTTTTTGTTTCAGTTGAAAAATTAGAGAACGAAATGATTTGACACTTATTGATGTTTATCCCTAACAAATCATTTTTACACCACATGGAATGAGTTTCGAGATCTATTTGGACTAATTCAGCATCTTCCCGGTAAGTAATTGCTCGATAAAGTTTGAAATCAGTCGCAAACATAAGAAATTCTTGATATTTGAAAACAAACTCTATGTCCGATACAAACAAGTTCAACAGCAGTGGGTCCATATGGGATCCCTGTGGTACCCCTGATGGAACCTGAATGGGTGTAGATGGTGTATCTCCGTATTTTACAGACATAGTTCTACCAGTTGAGAAGTTATTGATTACTTGCAAAACATTCCCGCCTATATCAAGCACTTGAATTCGCGATATAAGTAGACTTCAAAGGCTTTGGAAAAGTCAGTATAGACAGAGTCAACCTATAGAATCCTCTCAAAAATTTCAGTTGAGTAGTTTATTTCCACAGCCATCATTTGCATCTAAAGATGCCGTCTATAATAATGCTAGTTCACACAAGCGTTTTACGCCCATAAAGTTGCATTGGCCGCCTAGCCTCCTAGACCTGAATCTGAGAGATTTTGATGCACGGTTGGTGACTGGGTGTAACCGGAGGTTACGTTGGCTACGTGTTCAAATGATGACTCAAGTTGGTACACTGACCTCGTCATGAAAGTCTGGAGCATTCTCACATCTCGACCGATTTTAGGTCCTTCCTAAAGACCTGCTGCACTTCTATTTATTGCACGTTTATGTCTCGAAAACTCTCGATTGAGTATCTCTATCTTTTGAATGAATAAGTTTTATGAAAACTCACACAAAACTAGTTTACTGATTTTGTGGAAATTGTACACCTCGAAGTTATTTCGCTAAATAACTTTTACTTTTATGGTGGTGGATTCTTCAACTTGAAAAATTCAATGTAGTTTTGAGGGTGTTCCTAACTGTAACCTAAAATATTCTCGGAGGAACTTTCATAAATTCATATTCTAGAAGGCTTTGTTCATGACGTAACACGGAGTTGAATTCATTTCAATTTCTCAAATTTCGTTATATGCCTAGTTTATATCCGAAGCTATCAAGTTCAAACATGGCACATAATATTCTTCTAACAACAAATGAAAAAAAAAATAAATGTCTGCAAGATATTACTTTGTTTCAACTCTTTCGATTTTTATACGACGACTATGGCTAGTTTTCCAATATGTAGATCTGCCAAGACTCATTGACAATAAAAACCAATTTATGAGAATTGAATGTTAAAAATAAAATGAAAAGTAAAACCGATTTGAACTAATAATTTTGGATGAACTGATATATTCCGAAGGTATTTCTTATTATTTAAAAACTATTCTCAGATCATCTACGTCATACTCTAGTATGCCGTAGAGGACCTGCACTATTCATGTTTATAAGTAGCAGCAATTAATTGACAATGTCAGTTCAACAATTATAAACAACAAATCTGGTGACCCACAAGGCTCTATATTAGGATCACTTCTGTTTTCTTTATATTCATCAACAATTCTGAAATATCTCTTGAACTTTTTACTACCGATGATACACAGGTTTATTAGTTTTGATCCAGTGGATCGGAATCCCCGAAACTTCATACAAAGAGCATGAAACCATTGTCTCCAAATGAATTCTAGTAAATCTAACATAATGTTATTTGGCCTAAAAATCAATATATAGTTTACTCAAGGTATTAAACTTACTATTGATAGTGACCAATTAGCTCTTGTAGAACACACAAAAACATTTGTATGTAAGATTCGAAAAACAAATGAATGAACACAAAAATGAACTAGTTCTGTGTGAATCGTTGGTATTGCCTATTCCTAATTCTGACGATTGCGTTAACGGCCCTGATATGTAACAAAAGTCGTGTTCAAAAGTACAAAAATTTCAAAACTCTTGCGTAAGACTCGTATACGGTATTCGTAGAAGCGAAAGAATTTCATTTAAACTAATTACTGCTGGAAGCTGCTTGTTTGTTTCACAAAGTTATAGTTACCAAAAAACACTCCTATTCACAATGTAAATGTGAGATTCAGAGGTACAATAATGCCACCACAGTTTTACTCTGTTATTTTTTCTATGTAAACTTGAAACATTCATTCGTGGAAAAAGTGTAGTGATGTTAATACTTCAATAAGGTTGATACAGTTAGGGCAGCATCTTTGGGTTTGAGTGGAAGAACATTTCAGAGGAGGTCTTGTCTCTGAATTGAATGAACTCCTGTTTATAAGGTCATTCATTCAAGGAAAAAACACAAGCACCACAGAAAAATCCTCAAGGCGCTCTAAGAGCGGTGCCAGTACGAAAGTAGCTATTCACGGAAACCTTCCATAATGGATGAAATAAATGATAAACTGCAATACTGATCATTCACCTCATTATTTTCTCTCAAAGCCTGTACAACATCCAGCACGACGGTTGACATCCGAGACTCACCGCAAAACCTCTCAATACCGGAAGAGCAGCAGCTAAAAGTTGATGAGGTAATATGAAGGGAGCCGATAGAGGAAAAATTATAGCCGTTATAGGTTTTACTTATCCGACACGCCGTTCCGTATAAATTTTCCTTTATTCCCGGTCGTGTCACGCGAAATGGGGCAGTTTTCTCGATATCTAATGGTTATTGCTTCTCTCCGGCGGACATATTGCGTTCCATCTACTGCAATGTGTGCTGGCCATTCATCACGGAACGTACAGCTGCAGGGATGTGCTGCTGCTTCTGCTGCGGCAGGAGCTCTTGCGATATGAGCGATGTGTCGCAAATGAAAGAACAAAAATTACCCGACGTGTTCATGTATTAAAACAGATGAATTTATGGATATCAGTCGCGCCCAGGAAATAATATTGTGCTCGTTTCGCGGTCCAGACAGCGTGACGGGAACTGATATATTCGTGATAGTGTTTCAACTTGGATTTGCGACGTAAAAATAGAAATGGTAACCAAATACCTACTTCTGATTCTGATGGTTCAAAAAATAGTCAGAAATAAAATGGATTACTGAGTTCAAAAATGGTTATATCTTTTGAATATAATTTCTTTGATTGACGACTTGTTTATTTTGTGGAAATTCATGTTCACTGAGGATACACTACAAAAACACACTTTTGTCTATTTTCCACGATATTTCTTTCGTTTTAAAAATGCAAGAAATTGTAGAACAATTAGACACCACAGAGTTGAAAAAAGATCCCACAAAACCCTTCACACTCCATCTGAAGAAAAATCTTGAACATTCTACGTTCCTTTTCCCCACAGCATGGGACAAGAAGAAGACTACCTGCATGAACCCCCGTCCAGCTGAGATGCATGGACTAATTAAACTACACAAAGAAGGTAACCCAGCTAGACCGGTAGTTTCATATACCCCTAATTATAAGCTGTCGAAATTCTTAAATTGCAAATTCAGGGAGATCACTAATTTCAAACCTTCTCACACCATACTAAATTCTATAGACTTGACAAACAAACTCAACAACATAAAAATCAACAATAACATTGAATTAGTGTCGTTTGACATCAAGAAATGTTGCCAAATATTCCAACAGATGAATGCCTTCCCCAGATAAAAACATATTAGATAGACATAATACTAACCCGTATGTCAACATTGAACTCTGTGAACTGTTCAGCACGTGTTTAGAACAAAACTATTTTGAATTTAATAATACATTTTATATTAGTCTACACGATATTTCAATTCTTCTTTTTTAGTTGTTTCAGGGATTTCAAATCATTTTATATAGTAGACAATGGAAGTTCGAACTAGTGAAATTCATCATGAAACATTGTCAATCACCTTCAAATAACTAAATCCAATTTCCACAAGACCAGAACACAAATATGTTGTATCAATTATGCCGGTAGAATCTCCAAAAATATTAAAAATCATCTCTCAAAATTCAATCTACAAACATCCTTCACATCCAACGGAAATTTAGGAAACAGATTATTTAATACCAAACCTAAATTAGACAAAGGGAAGAGATCTGGTATATATCGACTAGAAAGTGGTGAATGCCCCGCCATATATACAGGCCAAACTGGTAGAAATTTTGATACAAGGTACCATGAACATGTCATTTCGGATAAAAAATCATTAATGCACAAACATCTCCGAAATTTGAAACATAAATTAGATAAAGATAATCTAAAGGTCCTTCACAAATGCGAAAAAGGGAAAATGATGAATCTGTTGGAATCTATGGAAATAAACAAGTCAAAGAAAAATCCCAATTCTATTGTCCTCAACGAACAACTTGATCTAAACAATAGTCCTCTCCAGTTCCCAAAACCTACATTATATCAAAAGCTTTGTTTTGTTATGTTCATGGATATTACAGGTATGCAAAATGTAGGTAACAAATTATTTATGATAGGATAGGCAACTTAGGTATAAATTAATCAGATTTGAATGTAATCAGTTATTTTTGAAAATGGTGTAATAGCCGAAACTAGTCAACAATAAAGAAATGTCGAGGAAAATAGACAGAAGTGTGTTTTTGTAGTGTATCCTTTTTGAATATCATTGTTTAGACTAGGTCAAAATGGACACTTCTAAAAGGAAACTACTGTTTTTGAACTAGATAGACGAAAACTGATGGCTGTGTCTGAGCGTCAAATTTTATGACAAACCGAATGGTGAATACCACATGTCAATATCTATCATCGTTTCTGAGTTACAGCATGTTTTTCGAAAATGTGCATTTTCGAAAAGTTGTAACTTTTTTCTTGCCAAGAGTTTCTTGTTTTCATGAAAAAATTTCCAAAGCACTTTTTTACGTAGAATTCAATGATGTAAAAACCATTATTTCAAATGAGATATTAATAGTTACATATTAATGGAAATATTTTTTATGAGACACCCTGTTTATTCCTGCATATTTCAATAGAGCCTAAAGTTACCTTTCTAAAACACTCCAGCAAAACACTTGATGATTTGCTACAGTCATATTTGAAATACAGAGCTTTGAGGTTTTTTCATGTGGACTTTGAAACGCACACATTGATCAAGTAGACTTTGGATGATGCAGTGATAAAACCAGAAAGGAGTCATTGAGGAGTAGCTATCAAATCACTGCAGCTCTAGTATACTCTCAACATTGTACCATGCTAACTTCCATTCACACTTTCGATATGGCATTCTCAACTGGGGTATGAGTACTTCTGTTAAAAGGATATCATCCTCTAGAAATATGCAGTTAGAATAATAGCTGAGCTAGGGTACCGTGATTCATGTAGAGATGCTTTTAAACAGCTAAAAATTCTTACAGTTGCCAGCACCTACATACTAGAGGCTAGTGCATACGTTTTCAAAAATAAATACAATTTTCAGTCCTTTCTTCCAAATCATAACCACAATACTCGTTCGAAAGATCTAATCGTACCAAACGCCCATAGAACTTCTTTGTATGAAAAAAGCATAGAGTACAGTGGGTGTGAATTATACAATATGCTTCCAATAGCTTTTAAGAATTCCCCAAATGATAATGTGTTCAAAAGTCAGCTGAAAAAAATGCTACTTCAAAGGACTTGTTACACCATCAAAGAATTCACCAATCAACTAACCTGAGATCTTGAGCTTTAGCACATTTGGTTAAAGTGTTTACTTTTAATACTTGAGAAATTGTGTGTAGATTATATTTTATTGGCTTTTTTATAGTCTATAACTAGTTACATTTATATTTTTATATTTATATGTTACTTTCATTACTTATGGATGTTTATCACTGTTTGTGTTATTGTGTTGATTACATTATTTTGACTGACTTATAATATGGTTACATGTAGTTATTTACATTTATATGTTTAACATTTACTTTTACTTTTATAATTGACATTTTCTTTGTTCATTGTGTATTGATTTCTGTCAGCTGTACTTTTCAACCAAAGAAATAAATATTATTATTATTATAATGTTGAGAAAACTTTTCACAGCAATAAATGAAACGCACATTTTCAATAAAACTGATAAGAATCTAAACTATATTTACTATTAATTAATTAAACTTCAACAATAATAATAATAATGGTAAATAAAAAACAATGAGATAAATTTCTTCAGAGAAGGTTTTGGAATGCTTCTCCTACATACAGGCGACACTTTTTCTGAACGTTTTTTGCCGAATTGATTAGTTCAATAGGAGTGAGAAAAGCAAAACTTTGCATCACTGCCGGTTCCAATTCGTATGTGGAGTTTGTGGGCAATTTAAAAATTAAATGTTTCAACCATCCCCAGACGTATAACAACATAGGCGTCGAGTTCGGTGACCTGGTCGGCAAACGGTTATGTCCTTGGTTGGCTATCCAATTACACTAGCCAATAAATAAGAAAAAAAATGCGACCAATATTATAATGGGTATACATGAGAGTTTGAAGCATTCTGACTGCGACTTCAATATCAAAAATTTTCCAGCACGTTAATATTTTGAGTTATAGTCATTTTCATTTTATACAAAAATTTTCACGTATTATAGGGAAATATAAGATCAAAACAAAAAAAAAACAATATATTTTGAGGATAACAGACCTTATTTACAATATACATGAAAAAACATTCAAATGAAGTCCTTTGTGCATAAACTTTTTGCAAATGTTGACTTTCGTTTATATGTTTCATCGTTTTCTCTCATAAAGAACCAACAATAATCCCCCATCATTGCTGCATCCCGTCTGCCTTGGTAACGTTGCTCCACTGTCAGTATGTCTTGGTGGAACCTTTCCCCTTGTTCGTCACTGACAGCACCCAAATTTTCTGTGAAAAAATTCAAATGGGAGTGCAAGAAATGAATTTTGAGAGACATGCGACATTCATCCCATTCTGCAGTAGTTTTCAAGTAGTTCTTCTACATGTGTGTCGTAATTTTCTACTTTCTTGTTCCCTAAAAACTCCGAAAACTCTTCTGAAAGAACTCCACGCAGCTAATTCATCATTACTTGAGTTTTGATCAAACTGTTGATCACTTAGTAGTTTTCTAATTTGCGAACCAACAAATATCTTCCTTGAGCTTTGCATCACTCCATTTTGGAAAAACGTGTTAAAGACATTTAAACGCTGCACCTCCTTTGTCTAATGCAGTTTGATGTTTAATGGAGGTAACAAAACGTTTTTGTGATAAACAAGAGGTATATTTTTCACAGTTGCTTGACCTGGAATTAATTCATCTCTCGGAGGCCATTTTTACTTGATAATGGCTCTGTGTTGCCCCACTGTTCCAAAGGCAAAGAAAACAGCAAAACTTCGTAAATCCACCCTGAAGACCTAGTAATAGGTATTCAGGGTGGATTTACGACTTAAAAACGAGGATAGCTCATGTTAACGGTTCTTATAAATATTGTAACTTAGGTTTTAGTCTACATTACTGTTGTAATGTAGACCCCAATAGTTCAGCATTCTCTCTGGACAAGTGGAGGAAAACGAAAAAAGCAAATTTGGAATTAAGTGTTCATTAAATTTCTGTGAAAAAAATCATAACTCAAAAATCTTACGAGTTAGGAAATTTTACTATCATTTTCGCATTTGCGAACCAAAAAGTAACAAAGAACTGCCTTTGGCATTACAGTCGTAAATTGGCTGTAAACTAGTGTTATTACTAAAATTTGTAGCCAAAAATTGGTGACAATTGCAAGCTTATGATGCGAAGCCCCGCCTTGTGGAAAACATATTTTTCTGAGTTCCATTGGTGGCAATTCATCAACAAGGGGTTCTATAGTCAGCCTTAAAATTTCTGAATACCTCTGAGATGTGAGTGCCACTATAAATGAATGGACCCATAATTCTACCCCTGAAAACAGCTGCCCACATACCCAATTCAAATCTTCTTTGACTTCTCTGCTCCATAATAAAATGGGTATTTTGTTGTGCCCAAGTATAAAAATTGTAGCGGTTAAAAATGTTGGCACTGCGCACATAAGCTTCGTTTATGTGCGCTACAATAACATCCATAGCCCGTATATCAACGTAACTCTCATCCAGAACGCGGATATCGTACCTACTCTGCGTTTGAACCTGGTATATGAATGTCTTCAATACCTAGTCTAGAAACCTAGGTATCTTGCCCTTTTCTAGACTAATGCCAGCATAATGAACCCCTGCTTGTCTGGTTTCTTTTCACTTGCTAGTTGCTTATTTGATAGTCAACACATCGTCTCAATAACAAATACTTTTAGTTCATCTATTTCACCTCCCCAACTTACGGAATCAATTATTTGACGAGAATTGGTGAAAAAAATTAATTCTCCAGTTATGAAACTGTGCATATTCAAACTTTTGTTCTTCACTGACCTACATTAAGTTGTTTGATAATATCAGCATAGACGACGTCATAATGTTGCTATATCTGGCTCCTATGCCTCCATTTCGAAAAAAAAATGGTTGCTCGTATTATATCGTTGGAAAGATAATTTTTCGTAATCCCATACTGCTATTTTGATTCAACAGTATTGAGATGAGAATTGAAAAGTTAATGTTACCAGCCTCCGTCTGTTAAGATTTTTTTACTCCTGGCGTCCATTAAGAAATCACTTGTTCAAATATTTTTTTCAAAACTTTGTTTCAACCGCACCACAGAGAAGTTCCAACCTCCAAGTTTTTTTACCAATAGTAGATAGCCACCATTTTTCACAGGCATATTAGCCGATAATCTGCGAAACGAGTGACCTGTGTAGAGCTAAGGATTTCACAATTTCAAGAATGGTGCAATATTCTTTGGAACAGCTCCAATAGTATGAATGCCCACAACTTGTTTTACACATTTACCATTCCTATAAGCAATGAAGAATCGCCGATATTCCAATCTACGTAGTTTTGGTATGAACCATAGGCATCAAAAGAAAGTCCTTCTTTGGGAATGACCTGTTCTTTTTGTTTTTACTATAGCTCAATGTATAACCAAAACTTCGGTACTGGTGCTTTGAAAATCATCCAAAGTCAGCTCAACAAGTTCGTCACGTCTGCAGGAGTTAAAAATACCATACAATAATACAACCTTTTCAAGCAACCATGTATGATCATCTGCCTTCAAGAAAAACCTAATTACTTCTTCAGACACAATTTTTACTTTCTTTGGTGTATCCCTTAGACTTTCGTCTCACGAACAAAAATAATTTTCCAAATCTGAAAATACCAATTATGTAGGTAATACTCCGATATGGTGTGCGATTTAAACAACCAACCTTGGAATGCGAATGTTATCATGAACTTTGAAAGTAAGTTTCAACATTGAAATCTTGGTCCACAGCTAGTTAGGAGAATAAACCTCTGATTTTCCTTTCGTTTCGGCTAATGATACATCTTCATTAACCACCATTCTTGCTTTTACGTCAAAAATTTTTCATATTTTTTTTTGATATCGCTCTTCAGTTATTTTCGGCATCAAATCAACACTTGCTGCACATGATGCTTTCAATATTTTCAAAAATATTTAATTTTGTTCTTCAATTTCATCAATTTCATCCATGGTCGTTGTTAAAGCGAACTCGCGAACACAAAAAAATAACGTTTTTTATAATATTGTTGTGATATTGTTAAGCTGTTCTTTGACAACATGATGTCGGGATTTTTGGTATAATTACAAGATACTTGGTTTGTTCTTTCCTCGGAATCAAAATGTAATCTTTCAGCGGGATTACAAAAGTCTTGAACAACACACGGCCGATACGCAAATGACGGATTTGGTTGTTATTCAAACTCATCCGTTATTTGCTACATATCAGCCTTGTAACGTCAATAACTATTATATATCTAACGAACGGTCTACCGAGTTTCGATTAAACCGGAATGGTGTCACCTCACAAACCACAAGAGGAGACTAAATCATCTGTCGGTAACAAATAAGACAGATGGGTATCCGCGGCTAAGCTAAACAGTGGAGACGGGAGTGGGTTAAACAACTTAGCAAATTTCAAATAGATCTTAATGGGCGCCAGGTAAATTTAATCCTCCAGATACCCTAAGTAACTCACAATATCAATAACTTACCAATTAATATTGGAAATAAAAGATAAAGGTCCCCAATATGATTTATTCAGTAATCCTAACTTACATGGATTAACCAACAACGCTTCTAAGACAACAATGCAATATTCACACTACTACGCGATGTTCAAATGTCCATACAAGAGCGCGGTGTATATACCACGAATTCAATCAGCCATAAATTACGGTAGTAACGACGCTCAAAAAAACTACAATACGTCGAGTAAAACTACCACGAAAATTGAGTAGGTGAAATCGTAAATACTAGTATCGGATGGTAAGACAAACTCGTTTGCGTCGCGTGAGCTCAGGCGTAGGCGCATCGGTGTCAATCAGCAATCGTGAAAGGAAGAATATACCTCAATTTCCGTTTCACAAATATCTATGTCGATCAGGTATCAATAACAAACTCTTAATCAATAAACGATAAACAAACACTATATCAACAGGTATCAATAAACATAAGGGCAACAATTATTCAAATATCTCAGTATATCACAAATATTCAATTAAATCAATTATAACTTGCGTGCTCCTTTTGGGCCACCCGGTATATGGTGTTAGGCTACCCCGTAGTTCGACGGAAGTGGATCACCCTGTAGTACTGCTGAGATGGATCACCCTGTAGTACGGCGGAGATGGATCACCCTGTAGCACCACCAAGATAGATCACCCTGTAGGGCACGACAAGCTGGACCAGTAATGGATCATCAAATAAGACCCAAGAAGAAAAAAAAAAGGAAAACAGGAACCCTTAACGAAGACAAAAAAAAAGCAGGAAGAAAAACCCTACGGAAGAAAATTCTCAATCAGAATCAGATAAAAACAAGGTGAGATTCAACCCCCATTCAATAGGACTATTTGACTAATCAATACCCCTGGTATATTTTCATTTAAGCAAAGTAGCAAGATAACAAGAGTATATTTTTGGGTGCCCTGTATAACCATATGACCCGTAAAAATCAAGAAAATTGAATGGGTGTTGAAACCTCTCTTCAATACTAATATTCAGTTGAGATATAACGATGGAACCAGAAATTACTAAAATCATTTAAAACACATTTAATGGTAAAATTCTTACCCTGGCCAAGGGGTTTTCTATACGATTCTTCGTGTGCGGTGTTCTGCACGGAAGTCCTGCTGGGACTTGATGAGTGACTGAGGGCCTTCTGTTTCTTATGAATCTAGAGACGAGAAACGAAGGTTGTAGAATTGAAGAAGTGATATCATAGCTAAGATCACATGAGAGATGCGACAGTGATTCAGACATACCTAATTTCGGAAATCCTTCCACCTGGCACGAGTTCGGTAACCACCACAAATCCTCAAAAGAGCTTAAGTTTCAGACTGCAAATATCCACACCAAAATGACCAATCAGTCTTCCACTATACAATCCTGACTTGTAGAAATAATCCCCGTGAAGGATGGCACAAATACAACCAAATATATCCTACAATCAGTCTGATGGTACCCTTTGAACTCCGAACCAAGCTCACCGAAGGCTAACTTCCAAATACTAAGCGACTGCCACATCTGACAGCTAACCAGTTGTTGCCACAGTGCATCCAATCTACACTACAAGCACCAAGGGGGCGCTGTGCACAACATCATACATCTATCAATTCCTCCACAGCCACTTGAGACAATATCAACAAGTCCATAACCCATCAAAACTCCTTCTCAAAGCAATGCAACCCTAAAACAACCCTTGACAACTTGAGTAACCGATAAATCCTCCACCCGTGAACAACTGTAGAACTAGTTCGGTGTAGTTCGTCGGAACGACACTACGAAAGTTCGGCAGATGTCAACCAACAGCTGTCTCTTAACCTTGTTTACGAATATTTACAAAATATATTGTTCCAACCTATTTTCAACTATTTACCAATCCTTATTCATGCGATGGAATAGAAACATACAAGGTAAGTCGCCACATCCTTCCCTTTCAGTACAAATATTAGAGCATTCGTATTATTCAGATTATTTACCGAAAATATCAAACAGTATTCAGAAACCAGAGCTAACTAATATTGTTTTTCAGGCGATAGGGCTCTAATATGTAGTAATCCTTCTGGAAGTGATGAATAACAATCTATGCAAGAAATATTCTCGGAAAGGTATAGAGAATAAGGCAGGCAACGGCTGAAAAATGATAGGCGAAGTAAACTGAGAAACAAACAATAACAACTATTTCAACCTAGCGAGGAATTTCGGATCTCCAACGTCGATTGGCAAAAGGAGAATGCGTAAGTACTGGTCAAAGCAGTTAGTCAGGGAGCATACATTTATTCTTGTACATTTCAGGTATGGTTTTCTATGGGACGGAAGATTCCCATTACTATGATCTTAAATGAATAAAATGAACTTGTAACTGAATTACATTGTTAATATCCTCTGAATAAAGATCTTAAAAGGTAAGGTAGTGTTTTTGAAAGGTCACATAAGAGCAGTTTGATCTAGTGCTAAATTGAAACGTAACAACTTCTTTGAAAAGGTAGGTTGGGCACACTGACAAACCAGATGTGTCCCTAGCTGTGACGAAAAGTTCGTCATCAATAAATGACAATTCTGTCGATTCCATAGTAAATAAACGAACAATATCTACAATATTTACAAGTAAATTTAGACCGTTACAATTCCCCCCTTGCCTCAAGAAAATTTACTAGCGTAAATTTTCATCAGCGCTAGCTGACTTTAGGTCTTTCGCATTCCATATCCCCTTATAATTACCGTCTTCATCTCTTAATTCATATGTCCACGGGGATACCCTTTTTTTAATATAAAAAGGCCCGACAAATCTTGGCGCTAGCTTAGCACTAAAATATTTGTCCGCCTCTGATACCACAAAATTCTTCCTCCAAACGGGTTGATTTGGCCAAAATTCTTCACTCCTTCTTCGAAGGTTATAAGTTTTTTCATTCTTTCGAGCAGCCACATCTAACCTTTTCCTTATCTCCTCAAAGAGTTTTCTAAATCCTTCAGGCCTCGAATCTTCAGCAGGTTCACTATCAACCAATAGATTTTTCCTCCGAGAGATCTCCTCTCCGCACAAAACCATTGAGCGGCCGAAATTCACGAAATATGGAGTGTGGTTAGTCGTCTCATGTCGAGCCGTTCTCAAGGCGCATGATAGCTTGGGTAAGTTGAAATCCCAGGTCCTGTGATTATCGGACACATACATAGCCAACATTGACTTCAATGTTCTGTTCACTCGTTCAGTCGGGTTTGCCTGAGGATGATAATGGGCATTATACCTAATTTTCACCTTATATTCTTCCACGAGTTTTCTCATCTGTCGAGATCGGTATTGCGGCCCATTATCGCACAAAAGAATTCGGGGAACTCCATATACCAGAAAAACTTCCTCTTCGATCTTCCTTATGATGATTTCTGCTGTTGACGATCTTAGCGGAAAGACTAATGAAAACTTGCTAAAGTAATCTGTTACGACTAGGATAAATTTATTGCCTTTTGTAGATCTAGGTAAGGGTCCCATGATATCACTGGCGATCATTTCCCATGGCCGGGTCACTTTCGGTTGTGGAGTTATTAGTCCATTTGGTCCTCTGAGGTCGGGTTTATAGGCGGAACAAGTGGAACAATTTCGAACAAACTTCGACACGTCAGATTTCATCTTTGGCCAATAATGCCTTTCCCTGATACGATGGTAGGTTTTGAATATTCCTTGATGTCCTGAGGTCGGGTCTGCATGAGCTTCAATAAGAATTTTCTTCCGATCCGCTTTTGGTACAACTAACTTCCAAACGTCGGTTTGGTCTTCTAATTCCACGTAACACGGTTTGACGTACTTGTAGAGTGATCCCTGAGAGAATCTCCAATTGGGGTATTTTTCGGGTTGTAAACTCACTCGATCTTTCACGCGCAGGTACCACTTGTCCAAAATCTCTTCTTTCATCTGCTGGTTGATGGCATCAATGACTGGGACCGATCGAGAAAGGGTGTCAGGAACGATGTGATCCTTCCCTTTCCTGTGAACAATTTTGAAGTCATATTGCTGCATGCGGACTGCCCATCTTGCCAGTCGTCCTGATGGATCTTTCAAATTCTGTAACCAGACCAAGGAATAGTGATCGGTTATTACGGTGAACGGAATAGCTTCTAAATAAGGTCGCAGTTTTTCAATCGCCCACAGCACGGCCAAGCATTCCCTTTCTGTAGTAGAAAAATTGCGCTCTTGTTTCGTCAATGATCTACTCAAATAGCAAATTACTACGTCCTCATCCTCGCGAGTCTGAGTGAGAACAGCGCCAATTCCAAATGCCGAGGCGTCTGTTTGCAGAACAAATGGGAGGGAATAATCCGGACAGCTCAAGACTGGTGCTGATATAAGACGTTCCTTCATCTTCTGAAAAGCGATATCGCAAGTTTCGGTCCAATCAAACTTTCTACCCTTTTTCAGCAGCGATGTGAGTGGAGAAACGATGGATGCAAACTCAGGTATGAATCTCCTGTACCAGGAAAAAGTACCCACCAGTCTCCTGACATCTTTTACCGATTCTGGTCTAGGAAGCTGCAACATAGCCTTGACTTTATCGGGGTCGACATGCAACCCATTTCTATCTACAACGTATCCCAAATACTTCATTTCTGGCCTACAAAATTGACACTTTTCGAAGCTAACAGTGAGATTTGCTTCTCTCAATCTGCGGAAAACTTCATCAAGAATTGTCAGATGTTTCTCCAGAGTTTGGGTAACGATCACTACATCATCCAAATAGACGAAGACGTGTGGTTCTAGTTCAGGTCCTAGGACGGTATCGATCAACCTCTGCCACGTTGCTGGTGAATTATGTAATCCGAACGGCATCCTTTTAAATTGGAACAAACCACGCCCAGGAACGGTAAACGCTGTATACGGTCTCGACTTTTCCGCCACAGGAACTTGCCAATACGCAGACTTGATATCAAGAGAGGATAAATAATGTGCATTTTTCAATTTATCGAGCGTGTGGGAAACATATGGGAGAGGGTAGCTGTCTCGTTCCGTTACCGAATTTAGTTTTCTGTAATCAACGCAAAAGCGGTAGCTCCCATCTTTCTTCTTAACGAGAAGAACCGGTGACGACCAGCCACTATTCGACTTCTCGATAATATCGTTCTTCAACATCTCTGTTAGTTCTCGATCAATATGTTGTTGAATAATAGGCGACACTGGATAATAACGCTGCTTGATGGGTGGTGAGTTGGTCACGATGACATGTTCAGCTAGATTCGTACAGCCTAAATTATTCCCCATGAGCTCCTTGTTCTTCTCTACTACAGCGTTTAGCCGGGCCTCTTCCGAAGGTGATAAAACTGTTTGTCCTCGAAGATGGTCCAATGCGTTCAGATAGCAAATTTCCTCAGAAAATTTCCACTCGTTGTGCCTCAGATTCGGAACCACTCCCATTGCTCTCCAGAAATTCGTTCCCAAAATTAAGTGATGAGGGACATCAGGAACCACTAAAACTCGAATTAATTTCAGCTTGCCTCTTAAACAAAATGGCACTTCACATTCTCCTATACTTTCACATACTTGACCATTGGCAACAGTGCAACTAATTCTCTTTGCTGAATTCAAATGTACCAAATCTTTTACGATTTGCCAACCTGGGTGTCCCAAGATAGTGGCTGAGGCACCTGAGTCTAATAACCCCAGTAAACTACGCCCCAAGACTTCAACTTTAAGGTAGGGTCTCTCATCGTTTTCGGCGTGATCCAGAATATAATCAAGGATTGGTTGAATAGCAGTCGCCGAGTGCAATTTGCGAGCGCCTTCCCCTCGACGATTCAAAGGCGTCGCTTGTCGTTTCCCGACACGGAGCAGTTTGGACAATTACGAACGGTATACCCTTTTCTCTTACATCTGTAGCATTCCAGTTGCTTCGGTAGAGCACATCCTATAGCACGATGTCCGGTTTGATCGCATCGGAAACATACTATCTCCTTCGACTGATTGTTCGACGGAATTCGTGCCGTTGCTATCTCTAAGGCATTCAATTCCTTGGTGACCTCTACGAAAGCCAAATCCTTCTCTATCACGTTGCCACGACGTGCTGATGGTTCTACGTAGCTATTGATTATGTCCCTTCTGGCTTCCATTCTTCGACATACCGAGCGAAGTTCTGAAATGGTTGTGGGTAAGGGTTCACGTAATCTGTCTTGGTAAAAGGGATGTAAATTCTTCATAACTATGTTCAGCTTAGCTTCCTCTGTCATTGGGCAACCTAGGCGGCTGAAGTGGCTTGACATCACTGCAAGATAAACTCCGATGGTTTCTGAGTGGTGTTGAGTCCTTTTCTGCAATTCTTCGAACAATGCGTCAGAATGATTGGCAGGGAGATATTCTTCTCGAAACTCTTCCACTAGTTCTTCCCAGGTCGATACTCGATTCCGACAATCTTTATAAAATTGATACGCCTTGTCAGCAAAAAGGTCCACACCTGAGTCCAACAAAACAGCGTTGGGGACATGTCGCGCTAGTCTCAACTCCTCTATTCCCTCGAAAAATGCTGTCACCGACATTCCTTTACCATCTCCAGAAAACTTCTTCAGATTCCATTTATAAGGCGGAATCATTTTACTGGTTGAGCATGGGTCAAAGACTGGATCTTCCGTCAGAGACGAACGAGCAACTGCTCCTAAGTTAGCATGGAATGATTGCGCTCCCAATCTGCTTTCTAATTGATTTAGTGCAACCGGCACACGCTTCGTATCACTTCTCTTGCTGCTGTCAACTTTATGTGAAAATTCGTCCATCAACGACAGAGCCAAACCCAGGAGTTCGGATTTCCGGGTTTCTTTGTCCTTATCCTTATCTGGGTCCATATTGTCTATACGATTCAACACATGTGCTAGCTTGGTCTGAAGTTTCATTGTCCCGCTACTCGTTCCAGAATCGGTTATGTCATCAATCAGCCTTCTGATATCATCTAGTTTCCCTCTGATTGCAGCCTCATCTTCCTCGAAAGTGAATGGATATGAAGGATATCGAAGACTCTCGCCGTACCTTTCCATCTGCATTACTTGAACCAAACGATGTCTCATTTCCTCACAAGTGCCAGTTGCTACGCCCCGATATGCTAATTCATAGGTCAGTTCGTCTTTATCAAGACGATTTATTACCAGTCTTCTTGCCATAACGCTATTCTACTAGAGTGGTATCAATTAAAAAAAAAATATTTATATTTTTCCAAAGTTTCCAAAAGTCACCTACTAAAGCCAAAACGCAAAAAAAAAACCTTCTTTTAAGGGCCCCACGTTGGGCGCCAAAAATGTCACCTCACAAACCACAAGAGGAGACTAAATCATCTGTCGGTAACAAATAAGACAGATGGGTATCCGCGGCTAAGCTAAACAGTGGAGACGGGAGTGGGTTAAACAACTTAGCAAATTTCAAATAGATCTTAATGGGCGCCAGGTAAATTTAATCCTCCAGATACCCTAAGTAACTCACAATATCAATAACTTACCAATTAATATTGGAAATAAAAGATAAAGGTCCCCAATATGATTTATTCAGTAATCCTAACTTACATGGATTAACCAACAACGCTTCTAAGACAACAATGCAATATTCACACTACTACGCGATGTTCAAATGTCCATACAAGAGCGCGGTGTATATACCACGAATTCAATCAGCCATAAATTACGGTAGTAACGACGCTCAAAAAAACTACAATACGTCGAGTAAAACTACCACGAAAATTGAGTAGGTGAAATCGTAAATACTAGTATCGGATGGTAAGACAAACTCGTTTGCGTCGCGTGAGCTCAGGCGTAGGCGCATCGGTGTCAATCAGCAATCGTGAAAGGAAGAATATACCTCAATTTCCGTTTCACAAATATCTATGTCGATCAGGTATCAATAACAAACTCTTAATCAATAAACGATAAACAAACACTATATCAACAGGTATCAATAAACATAAGGGCAACAATTATTCAAATATCTCAGTATATCACAAATATTCAATTAAATCAATTATAACTTGCGTGCTCCTTTTGGGCCACCCGGTATATGGTGTTAGGCTACCCCGTAGTTCGACGGAAGTGGATCACCCTGTAGTACTGCTGAGATGGATCACCCTGTAGTACGGCGGAGATGGATCACCCTGTAGCACCACCAAGATAGATCACCCTGTAGGGCACGACAAGCTGGACCAGTAATGGATCATCAAATAAGACCCAAGAAGAAAAAAAAAAAGGAAAACAGGAACCCTTAACGAAGACAAAAAAAAAGCAGGAAGAAAAACCCTACGGAAGAAAATTCTCAATCAGAATCAGATAAAAACAAGGTGAGATTCAACCCCCATTCAATAGGACTATTTGACTAATCAATACCCCTGGTATATTTTCATTTAAGCAAAGTAGCAAGATAACAAGAGTATATTTTTGGGTGCCCTGTATAACCATATGACCCGTAAAAATCAAGAAAATTGAATGGGTGTTGAAACCTCTCTTCAATACTAATATTCAGTTGAGATATAACGATGGAACCAGAAATTACTAAAATCATTTAAAACACATTTAATGGTAAAATTCTTACCCTGGCCAAGGGGTTTTCTATACGATTCTTCGTGTGCGGTGTTCTGCACGGAAGTCCTGCTGGGACTTGATGAGTGACTGAGGGCCTTCTGTTTCTTATGAATCTAGAGACGAGAAACGAAGGTTGTAGAATTGAAGAAGTGATATCATAGCTAAGATCACATGAGAGATGCGACAGTGATTCAGACATACCTAATTTCGGAAATCCTTCCACCTGGCACGAGTTCGGTAACCACCACAAATCCTCAAAAGAGCTTAAGTTTCAGACTGCAAATATCCACACCAAAATGACCAATCAGTCTTCCACTATACAATCCTGACTTGTAGAAATAATCCCCGTGAAGGATGGCACAAATACAACCAAATATATCCTACAATCAGTCTGATGGTACCCTTTGAACTCCGAACCAAGCTCACCGAAGGCTAACTTCCAAATACTAAGCGACTGCCACATCTGACAGCTAACCAGTTGTTGCCACAGTGCATCCAATCTACACTACAAGCACCAAGGGGGCGCTGTGCACAACATCATACATCTATCAATTCCTCCACAGCCACTTGAGACAATATCAACAAGTCCATAACCCATCAAAACTCCTTCTCAAAGCAATGCAACCCTAAAACAACCCTTGACAACTTGAGTAACCGATAAATCCTCCACCCGTGAACAACTGTAGAACTAGTTCGGTGTAGTTCGTCGGAACGACACTACGAAAGTTCGGCAGATGTCAACCAACAGCTGTCTCTTAACCTTGTTTACGAATATTTACAAAATATATTGTTCCAACCTATTTTCAACTATTTACCAATCCTTATTCATGCGATGGAATAGAAACATACAAGGTAAGTCGCCACATCCTTCCCTTTCAGTACAAATATTAGAGCATTCGTATTATTCAGATTATTTACCGAAAATATCAAACAGTATTCAGAAACCAGAGCTAACTAATATTGTTTTTCAGGCGATAGGGCTCTAATATGTAGTAATCCTTCTGGAAGTGATGAATAACAATCTATGCAAGAAATATTCTCGGAAAGGTATAGAGAATAAGGCAGGCAACGGCTGAAAAATGATAGGCGAAGTAAACTGAGAAACAAACAATAACAACTATTTCAACCTAGCGAGGAATTTCGGATCTCCAACGTCGATTGGCAAAAGGAGAATGCGTAAGTACTGGTCAAAGCAGTTAGTCAGGGAGCATACATTTATTCTTGTACATTTCAGGTATGGTTTTCTATGGGACGGAAGATTCCCATTACTATGATGTTAAATGAATAAAATGAACTTGTAACTGAATTACATTGTTAATATCCTCTGAATAAAGATCTTAAAAGGTAAGGTAGTGTTTTTGAAAGGTCACATAAGAGCAGTTTGATCTAGTGCTAAATTGAAACGTAACAACTTCTTTGAAAAGGTAGGTTGGGCACACTGACAAACCAGATGTGTCCCTAGCTGTGACGAAAAGTTCGTCATCAATAAATGACAATTCTGTCGATTCCATAGTAAATAAACGAACAATATCTACAATATTTACAAGTAAATTTAGACCGTTACAATGGGTTTTCAATTGTTTCGCCATTATAAATAGGGACTGAAGTGAACTATATTGTCAAATATGGAAAATAATCCTGGAATAATTCGAATTCATTTAAGCGAATATATGAATTGAAAGATGTTCCAATATCAACTTCAATATTCTGAAACAAAAACACTCAGTTTTCAGAATTCCATCTTTCAATATTCAAAGTTCATAGACATCGAAATTGATACGATTACAGGATATAGAAATATAAAGCAATCTCTAATTACGCAAACTTTGCACAGATTACATAGTACTTTAGTACAGTGACCAGATCAAAATTGCAATGTCAGCGTATAAGTCTTCATAAATATTGAGCGACGTCAACATCATGGACAGACAGTATTGAGACATTCATTCAGTATCTATCGATCTTCAGAGAAGGTTCCAGCAATGCAGCACATCTCCTATTCTTCGATCCTGCTGGGTGGTAGTATAATATAAGTTGTTGGTAATTTATTGTATTTTCGATTATCATTTTAGTGTGAGTTTATTCCTGAAGAACTTTCCCCGTTTCGTTACAATAAATATTGAATTGAGTTATTGAATGGGTTCTTTCATTATTTGGGTGAATGCCCGGCGCCTCCACCACGTGTCGTACTCGCTTGGCTTATTAACGAGATGATTTTATTCGCTGTTTCAACCATTCATCATTCATCCAAATAATGAAAGAACTCATTTGAAAACTTAATTGAATATTTATTGAAACGAAACGGAAAAAATACTTCAGAGATAAACTTACACTGAAATATAAATCAAATATACAATAAATTATAGTCGAAGTAACCGACATAGTAATCTTAAAGCTATCGGCGAACTCAAAGGCCAAAAAAACCAATACAAAGGAATAATGCCGCTACGAATTAGTCCACGTGGACTGAAGATTTGGCGGTTCGTATTGGATAATTTTTAATAACCGAGTTTTATGATTGGCTGAAGAGTCATAAAATTAAATTGGATGTTACGGTGACCAATAGAATGTGAGGATGGTAGAAAAGTATCTAATATTACCAAAAAAGACTGGCAGAAAAGGATTAAAAAAGTAATTTTATTTGAAAAAGACTACTTCTATATCAATGGTGGAAATAAATTCATTATATTCAATTCATTATATATATATATATATATATATATATATATATATATATATATATATATATATATATATATATATATATATATATATATATATATATATATATATATATATATATAAATCGATTTAATTCGTGAGGTTGCAGTCAATAGCTGGGCTGTTACAAAGAAAACTATTTGTTATATGTCAAGCTTTCGGTATATTTCACACATTCGTCAGGACAACTACAATAATAAGATTATATATCTTGTAAAAAATATATAAATATGGAGAACTTACTAACGTGAGAATAAAATATAAAATGGTTCAAAAACAGATAGAAAAACATTAATAAATGACAGTTGATAAAAATTTTGGCTGACAATGTCAAGTGGGAAAATTCTGAATGATACTCGAATTACTAGATTTTTTATTTTCTTTATCATATTTCAGTAGGTACGTGTAAATTTTGCTAAGACTATCAATATCAGTTCGTTTATTCATTGAATGTTCTTCGTTATTAATATGTATCATTTCCAAAAATATTCTTTTCGTTGTATTGGTTTCTCTATCTAAAATATTTGAATTTTCAAAATTCATTTTATGATCCTCCGAATTAACATGTTCTGTTAATGCACAAGAATTAACATTTCGTCTACAGTCGCTCTTATGGGAAGTGATGCGACTACTTAGAGGTCTAGATGTTTGTCCTATATATGTTTTAGAAAAATCCATACAAGAAATTTTGTATACTAAATTGGATTTTTGTTTGTTGAAATTGGAGCTTTTACTTTACTGTATAATTTAGATATAGAAGTGACATTTGTTTTAGATATTTTGAGGTTATCATTTCGGAATACATTAATTAATTTTGGTGTCAATTCTTGAATATATGGGAGTGATTTATATATGAATGAAGGTATAACGTTGTTATGTTCAACTTCTTCATTATTATTTTGAAAGTTTGTTCTTTCACAAAATAAAATTCTGTTTACTAAAGATTTAGGATAAGAATTTTGGATCAGAATTTTACTGAAATTAGACAAACTTTGGTTTCGTAAATCGGGATGGGTGATTTTGATGATTCTGTTTTTTAATGATTTTATTAAATTGATTTTCATTTTATTTGGATGATAGGAATGGTAATTAATAAATCTATTACTTGATATTGGTTTTCTGTACCATTCAGTGATTTATAGTTAATCCAGTCACTAATTATTCTGTTATATATATATATATATATATATATATATATATATATATATATATATATATATATATATATATATATAATTTCAATTAAACAAAAATCCAATTTAGTATACAAAATTTCTTGTATGGATTGTTCTAAAACATATATAGGACAAACATCTAGTCCTCTAAGTAGTCGCATCACTTCCCATAAGAGCGACTGTAGACGAAATGTTAATTCTTGTGCATTCACAGAACATGTTAATTCGGAGGATCATAAAATGAATTTTGAAAATCCAAATATTTTAGATAGAGAAATCAATATAACGAAAAGAATATTTTTGGAAATGATACATATTAATATATATATATATATATATATATATATATATATATATATATATATATATATATATATATGTTACTATTAAAGTATGTTACAAAAAGGATTTGAAGCTCTATAACTTCTATTTGATTATCTGCGCTTTCGACAGCTGGTCGTGCTGTCATCCTCTAGGCACTACTCTATCTGCCAGATAGATAGAGCTATCGTTCTTAGTCATATAAAACCATAAGCTATACTATAATATATAATTTCAAGAAGATACTGAATATATGTATATGTAACAAAATAGGACATAAAAAGATAACAGCAACAGTTTGTATTCACTTAGCACAATACAACACTTTAGGAAAATAGCCAGTAATAATATATTTTAAAAATTTCCAATATTGATAACATGAACTGTATTGAGAGTCAGACACAAGTCAATCAATCAATCAATCATGCTTAGGAGATGTGCTGCAAGGCTGGAATCTTCTATGAAGATCAATAGATACTGAATGGATTTCTCAATACTGTCTGTCCATGATCTTGACCTCCCTCAATATTTATGAAGATTTATATGCTGATATTGCAACTTTGATCTGGTCACTGTACTAAAGTAAAATGCTCAGTGCTATATAATCTGTGCAAAGTTTGCGTATTTGGAAATTGTTTTATATTTCCATATCCTGTTATCGTATCAATTTCGATGTCTATGAACTTGGAGTATTAAAAGATGGAATTCTGAATACTGAGTGTTTTTGTTTTAGAATATTTGAGTTGAGGTTAGAACATCTTTCAATTCATGCATTGGCTTGAATGAATTTGAATTATTTCTTGATTATTTTCCGTATTTGACAATATCTTCGTTCCGAATTTCAAAATTCCTATCCCAGGAACAACTTAATGGCGCAGCGTACAAAGATATCGTTGTTACCCGGTACATTCGTGCAAGCAATTCCGTTGTATCCCGATCGTGTCAGTTGAAAGGTTACAAATGTAAAACGCTTATCTCCGGGAGAGCCACTTCCGAGGCCCCCCGGGACACGCCGGTGAGTAATCGCCGCTGCCACCGGGCTAAGAGACTGCTGTCTGCTCTTCCGCCGCCCGCGTCCGTTGGCCCCCGACCCCATCTATTCATCTTCGCGGCCTTATCTGTCCGGTAGACAGCGCATTGAATCTTTCGGGCTCGTCGCTCACGTGACGACGAAAGGAAACGACGAACGAATTATTTGTTTCGAGATGTCTGGAATTAGATTTAGGAATGAGCTGATGGTGTTCCTCAAGGATTTGTTTTGGGTCTTGTCTCATCGATTGAGATATATTTCTCTGCTACCTTTGAAGCGTGTTGGTAGAATTATAAAGCAATTTTCGGTGTCTACGTAAGATTACAGACATCTCACGGGGGTTCTACTAGTAAAAAATAATGTTGTTAGCTACTTTCGAAGACTGGGTCGTGGAAAAAATACTCTAATGTGATAGAAAATAGATTGATGGATGTAGCCGTTACTACGTGGTTGGAGATCATAACCACGTAGTAACGGCTACATCCATCAATTTATTGAAGGAAGCAAGTACAGCTAGACAAGCCACATACTACTTTAAACTAAAAATGAAGTACAATAAGGCATCGCAGAATTTATGGTTCAACCAAGAGTGCCTAAGAAGCAAAATTCCACAAAATACGTTAACATCAGGACCAAGACAAAAACACCAGCAGCAGAAAAAGCGATAAATAAGCCAAGAGTGATCTGGCTAAAAGAAGAGTGCAAAACACTGTTATCAAAAAGGTGTATACTGCAACATTATTCAATGAAAGTGGTAAAAAACATAGAAAGTTTCAATTCTCTTTTCTTTATTAAGATAGAATATATATAAATATATACACAGGGTCTAACTAAATAAGTGTAAAACATTCAAGAGGGTGATTCCTCATCAAAAAAAAAGATAGGATCTTTCATATATAGAAATTTCATTGCAGCATACCTTGTTAAGATACAGCCCCTTGAAGGGGGTACATAAAAGTTGTATAACAATTTTTTTCACAAGCACTAAAAAAGTGACAATATTGAAATTAACCTGACGTTTTGTACTACCAAAAAGACACTTAGCCAGTAATTTATTTGGTTTACCCCATGGTTATAAGGGGTGGAAAACGCAACCCCTAAAATTTTTTTCCAATGTAACTTTTTGTCTTATTATTTGTTTACCATTTGAAAATTTATTTCCGATAGCCTGTTTTTTGCCCAAAATAAACCATTTCGCAGCAAAAAATTATTTTACGAAGAACTACAGAGATACATCGTCATAAATGCGAACTGGATTTATTGTTATTTTGTAGTTAGTACCTGCATTGAACGATTAAAGGGTAATAAATAAAACTAATTTATTAATAACAAAACACACAACATGTAGAAATCATAGTAAATGTTTGATATGTCTACCTTCAGACATTACGCATGCGTCTAGACGTTGGCGCATTGAGCCACGTATTCGCTCACATACTCCTGGAGTCTCTCTGATTACCCTACACGCATAGATGATGCAGTTTCTTGAGTCCTCTACATCGCGAACAAGAGTACGATAAACCAAATGCTGTGAATGGCCCCAAATAGAGAAATCGGGAGGATTTACATCCAGGGATCGAGCGGGCCAATTCTGTGGTCCTCCTCGACCTATCCACTGATTTGCATATGTTTCAGTTAAATGCTGACATGCTACTTGACTAAAATGGGCGGAAGCCCCATCATGCATAAAAAATATATCCCTTCTGACGCCCAAAGGAACTTCCTCCAGAAGTACTGGATGCACTTCTCTCAAAAATTGAACGTATGCCACACCATTCAATCGAGGAGGTAGAAAATGAGGCCCAATTAAATCATCCCCAATAACTCCGAGCCATAGGTTGAGAGAAAACTGTTCTTGATGGTTAGTTTCGACAATAGCGTGAGGGTTTTCATCAGCCCACATGTGGTAATTATGAAAGTTAATAATCTTGTCCCGAGAAAAACTACATTCGTCTGTGAATTCTATCGTCTTCAGAAAGTCACAATTTCTTCTAATCATTTCCAGCATCCAATTGCAAAATTCAAAACGGTTCGGAAAGTCTCGCGGTAACAGTGCCTGTACTCGTTGCAGATGGTAACGGTATAAGAGTTGTTCCAAAATACCGTCATATGATCAACATTTAGCTGGAAAGCAATCTATCTAGTTCTGGTAGTACGTTGTTCTTCAATCAAATTAAGTACTGCTTCCTCAAGCTGTGGTGTTCGTACTTCTCGATGGCGACCACAATACTGCGTTCCTTTGTCGAATGAACCATATTCTCGTAATCGTTGATGAAGTCGAGCAAATATTCTATGTGAAGGATGCTGCCGTTGAGGATACATTTCAGCATATCTTCCAGAAGATTCTAACCCATTTCCCTGCGACAGACCGTAAACGTAATGCATGTCAGCCATTTTCTCATTTGTGTATGCCATTTTAATAAGAAGTGAATTATTGAAGTAACAAATTAAGAACAGAACAACAACACACAATTAGTATTAATTCAATTTCGAAAATTCACAAACTGACAGCGTCATACCAATTTAATTGTCACTATCGCTAATAGCGACCTACTAGATAGATCAGTTTCGTATTTTCGCATTTATGACGATGTATCTCTGTAGTTGTTCATAAAATAATTTTTTGCTGCGAACTGGTTTATTTTCGGGAAAAAACTCAAGAGACATTTTTTGTTTAAAATGAAACAGGCTATCGGAAATAAATTATTGAATAGTAAACAAATAATAAGACAAAAAGTTACATTGGAAATAAATTTTAGGGGTTGCGTTTTCCACCCCTTACAAGCATGGGGTGAACCAAATAAATTTCTGGTCAAGTGTCTTTTTGGTAGTACAAAACGTCAGGTCAATTTCAATATTGTAACTTTTTAGTGCTTGTGAAAAAAATTGTTATACAAATTTTATGTACTCCTTTTAAGGGGCTGTATCTTAACAAGGGATGCTCCAATATAACTCCTATTTATCACGCGAGCGTTTCCGTATGTAATAGTATATTACGTACCAAGTACGAAAAGTGGCTAATTACCCAAGAGAGGAAAATTGTAAGCACGAGGCTTTAGCGAAGTACGATAATTCGCGAGTGGACGTAATTGCCCTCAACCTCGAGGTGCATACTATACTTTTTCTACGACTGACCGTGGAAAGGAATGGTACAAAATATTTGTTTGAGATTATGGCTTTGGATAATGAACTCATTCAGTCAGTCATTCGCGTTACCGCTGAGCTAATATGGCGATTACCAATGTGATGCTGATTGTGATATGAGTAGTAAACATAATTGATATTCACTTCGTAAGTGAATAAATAAATTTTAAAAGTTTTAATCAATATTATGATGTCAAATACAAATGCAAACAGGTATTTTTTGGGCTGTAAAATATTTTCAAACCCTTTTGCCTGGCTGTTATAGTTCATAGAATTAACGGAAGTAGGCTTTGCTTTAGAGGCGTCTGGCAAATGAAATATGATTGGCTGTTGGCTGGTGGGGTTGAATAATTCAGTTTCAACCTTTATTTGGTGTCTTAGTATTTCAAAAATTTTTCAAAAAGTTCATGAAAAATGAATAGAAGAAAAAAGCGGAGTTGTGTTACCTTCGAAAAAAAATATTTGCCATCTGGAACTCCCTTAATGAATTGATTTATTTGTTCAGTGGTAAGTGTCGACGATTTCTTATGTTTATAACCATCAGATTTGCGTTTTAGAGCCACGTTATTTGGAATATTTGCTGATGTCCAGATTTTTTTGATATTCAGGGTACTTCTCAGCACGGGGTAAATTGCACATAATGATGATGGTTTCAAAGTTTTTGCTAAATCTTGGAAATAAACTAGAAGGAAGTTTTCGGAAAACGAAGTTGTTTCTCTTCTCTCTCCAACTCATAAAATTTTCGAAATTATATTCGGTTTTTTCTCTTGATTTTGCTGGCAATAAATTATTCATCGCAATATTTGCTTGCTCGGTAATATTTGGTGGGGTAGCACACATTCCTTGATCTTTATCACCAGCTTGAATTTTTACGAGATACTAAATGACATTTTATAATTGAAACAAGTGATTGTTGATTCACGGATATGACTAGATTCATTACCAACCCACAAACTGTTGAACAATAAATTCACTGAAAATGTGGTATTCATTTCGATCATACAGAGAATTTGGAGAGAAAATTCACTGATTTTGGCTTTTGAACAATTGAATGTATTCATGAGATCATATTTATCAGAGTAAATATCACAAAACTCATAATTTTTTTAAATTTCCTACTGAAATGGTTACCAATAATTTAGAATACAGGAGTATTCTAAATGAGCCGTTACCTACTTGCTGACATGTATTGTCACATCGAGTTAATTGTACTCTTTCTTTTGGAATCACTGGTAGATAGAGCTGCTGAGGGAAGTAAATATATATTAGTTTTATAGTCATTTGAAAAAATGTCCTTTTACAGCCAGAAAGCAGCATTCAAATATAAACAATGATGTAGCCAATAAGAATGTACCTTTAAATGCAGCATTCAAATGTAGCCAATAAGCGGGCAAATTACTAGCAACAAGAGATGTGATATTATTATAAGCAAAGCAATAGAAATAATGATAAGAGGTTGCCTGATCAAGATGTTGCCAGCGTATATTTTCCTCCAAGGAATATTCTCTCCTACAGAACTTCGTTCGTATCCCTGTAGAGTTCTGCTGTGTTCATAAATGCTCTTTGAGATTCTGTTGTAATTGGTTCAGTTGTTATTATTGATCTTTCAGTTACCAGAGACCTCTTGTAGTATCGTCATGAAAGTGAAACGTCAGAATGTAACCAAAGGGTAAACGTATAAAGAAGGAAAAAGAAAAGAGGCCTATAGATGATGGGAGGCCTGAAGTGGAGTCAATGATTACGGCTGGATTAGGAAGATAGAACAATTCAAATCCAAATCACTCAACTGAGTATTCATTTCCTTCCTCAAGAATAAGAAAACACCTATTAAAGTATTTGGCAAATTCATCCAAAATGTGAGCACAATTCTTTAATTCAACTCTAGCCATGTGCCGTGATGATAAAAAAAAGATCACCAACTTTCAAATTGATGTCAACTTGTCGTCTAGTCAGTTTTATTTCTCAGTCCCATGAAATGAGTTGATTGTTGCGGTTATCTGATGGTCATGAGTATTGACGTCACAGACGGTCAGTTTGGAGTTACAGCATCTACAGTGACGTCACAGGTGAACCTTTTGATCAAACCTTACAATGATATATATTTATGAACTTTTAAATGAAAAATATATTGTAATAGTGAAGAAAAAAGTAATATAAATAATGAAATGAAACAATAACAAAAATTATTTGGCGCTCCGGGGCGACTTCATTGATTCCAGTGGCATGCTGCGTGATAGCAGTGCAACGCAATGTAACAGGTAATAACAGTTCGATCAACGTACCTGTGCCAACATAAATACCTGTGCTACCTGTGTCAGCATAAATATAGCTTACGAACTAGAAATCACTAGTCATCGATGAACGGATGAATAGACATCTGAAGAAGCCAGCCACTCGTGCTGTCGAAACGTTAAGATACAGTTCCAAACCACGACGGCCTTCAAACCTGAACGAAGGTCGTAACACCCAGCTATAAACTCGTATAAACTTATAATTTGACATCTTTGAAGTTTTCTACATGTGGTAGGAATCGGTAAAAAGAAAATATTAAGACTTCAATGAAATTAATAAAATACACTTTTGTCTAATTACCACTGGTTTATTTTATTTATATGACTGGTTTCGTGTTTAACTCCATCATCAAGTATAAAACTGAAATGTGAAATTTGAAAACTCTGAAAACAGAATAATTAGTGACTGGATTAACTATGAATCGATTTAATTCGTGAGGTTGCAGTCAATAGCTGGGCTGTTACAAAGAAAACTCTTTGTTATATGTCAAGCTTTCGGTATATTTCACACCTTTGTCAGGACAACTACAATAATAAGATTATATATCTTGTAAAAAATATATAAATATGGAGAACTTACTAACGTGAGAATAAAATATAAAATGGTTCAAAAACAGATAGAAAAACATTAATAAATGACAGTTGATAAAAATTTTGGCTGACAATGTCAAGTGGGAAAATTCTGAATGATACTCGAAATACTAGATTTTTTATTTTCTTTATCATATTTCAGTAGGTACGTGTAAATTTTGCTAAGACTATCAATATCAGTTCGTTTATTCATTGAATGTTCTTCGTTATTAATATGTATCATTTCCAAAAATATTCTTTTCGTTGTATTGGTTTCTCTATCTAAAATATTTGGATTTTCAAAATTCATTTTATGATCCTCCGAATTAACATGTTCTGTTAATTATATAGGACAAACATCTAGACCTCTAAGTAGTCGCATCACTTCCCATAAGAGCAACTGCAGACGAAATGTTAATTCTTGTGCATTAACATTGTCACGGAATAAGTTTGATCTGCTTATGTCATTGATGACATCGTAATGACATTCATTCACCTATTTGATTTGATCCCAGCCAAGAGGAATCTTATTTAAATTGAAGGGGTTATATTTTTTAAGAGTGATTAATTTTTTGGGAAGAAAAGTTTTGGATTTCTACTACTCCATCTTGATACAAAAAAAAGAAGGATGAGGGAGTCTTCCAAAGAAAGGAAGGAAGTAACTCTATACATGGATGTGTAGATCATGCAAAGAAGTAACTTCCAGACACAAACTGAAAGAAAGTCCTCCAGAAACAGCTACTTCCATATAAACAATGAATTACACGAAAGAAAAAAATTACTTCTATATGAACACTGAATTATACAGAAGATACTTTTCTCTACTCAGTTTGTATTTCAAACATTCGCTGTGGAATGTAAATCAGATATCATTCACATGAGTTCCACTTTGAATGAATGGTAATAAATTGCACTTACATGGAATACTGTCACCCTCACTGGTATACACCGATGTTTCGCCTTAAGACACTTGCCCCCAAGGCTTTTCAGTACCAAATTGGATAACATTATAGAAAATACACACAATTCATTCACGAATAACGATTTTTCAATGTCTCGGAATAAGCTTGATCGAAAGAATTTTTTCTTTCGTGTAATTCAATGTTTATATGAAAGTAACTGTTTCAGGAGGACTTTCTTTCAGTTTGTGTCTGAAAGTTACTTCTTTGCATGATCTACACATCCATGTATAGAGTTACTTATTTTCGAATTGATTACTTCCTTCCTTTCTTTCGAAGATTCCTTCATCCCTTGTTTTTGTATCAAGGTGGAGTAGTAGAAAGACAAAACTTTTTTTCCCAAAAAAATATATTGTATTCTCTCCAGTTTAGGTATAATTTACTTACAAGGATTTTGTGAGTTTCTTCTATTAGAGAAATTGGTACCTGATTGTTTACTGCAATTTGCTCAATAAATTCTTCACAGGTAAAGGGATTGCGAAAACTCTGTGTACCATCGACCTAAACACGGATAATATAACTTATGTGAGAGTGGACTAATAGAGTCAAAGGGAACTGTACAGTCTGTGAACGTGTTTTTCCGGTAGATATTGAACTGCTCTTGAAATAGCTCTTGAAATATTCAAATCTAAGAAATTGAGCTCCTTGTTTTGTTCGATTCTTACTGTAAATTTAATTTTGTTATGCAGACTATTGAGAAAGTTTAAAAATTGATTAATTCGTCTGTTTGAACCATCAAAACCAAGTATACCATCAACGTATCTGAACTAAAACAAAATATGTTTCTAAGAAAGGGGGTTATTAAGGATGCGGGTATTTTCTAGTGTGTCCATGAAAATGTCTGCCTAAATGGAATTTAATGGTGAGCCCATAGGGAGACCTGAGTTTTCTAGATAAAAATTATTATTATATTTGAAGAAATTTTGTTTCAGACACGTAAATGTATTATGTATTTCAGAAGAGAAGATATTCGTCTGTTGGAATGTTTTCACGTCGAATGATACTAGTTTTATATTATTTTTGATACACAAATTTGATAATTTGTCAGCTAGGTCTACTGAATTCAGAACTGTGTTTGAAGGATTAAATTTTGTAGGGTCTCTGAATCTTGAATTTAAAAATTTAGACAACCTACTGGTTGGGACATCTATATAAATATGATACTATGGGTCTGGCTGAATGTCCTTTTTTGTGGAGTTTGATTATTCCATACAATTCTGGAGGCTGAGGGATCATGCATATCATCGTTTTTATATGATAATTGAAATCAACTCATAATCCTAACATGAAATATTTGACTATAAGTGAATTTCGAAAATAAAGGCAATTCCACATTGAAAAGGTTTAGTTGGTAAGAGCAATAGCCACCGGAACGTCTCACTACGTCGAATTATCACTACGTCGAAAGCCACCCCTTCCACTGACGTCACCAAAATACGAAAGTTGTCGAGACTTAAATTTATTCTACATGACGGGAATTCGACGTTTCGGAGTTTTGACGTAGTGACACTCCTTGCTTCATTGTTTTCAATTTTATTTTCCACTTTGTCATTCTGTTCACTGTATTAGATTACAGAAATATATTCCATTCAATGAGTATTCTAATCACTGTTGATAAAAGCTACTGTGTTAGCGAAACTTATCGTGATATATTTTTCAATTAAAGTTTGTGGACATCAAATCGTGAGGTGTAGTTTATGAAAATAAATATTCGACTCTGAGAATTGCAAAGCACTGCATGTCTCCACCTCCAACACATCACAAACCATTACAAACATAGACCCGTTTTCAAAAGAGAACGCTTGTTGACTGCACCCGCAATTTATATAATGAAATGTGTCATTTTTGTGCACTGGAACCTTGACTTGTATATAACGAACTTGAGCATTCACGGTCGTGATACTCGATATGCTACTGCTCTGAGGGTCCCTTCACATAAGAGTGATCATTTCAAAAAATCTCCATTATATAATGCCATAAATTTTTATAACAGACTGCCACTTTCTATAAAGAGATTGAATTCTTCAACTTTGTTCAGTAAGAAAGTTAAAAACTCATTACTGGACAAATGTTACTACAGTCATAAGGAATATTTAGAGGATTCTTTCACAGAAGGATAATAAGATATATAATCGTTCTAAATTTTCACTTGCTGTTTTGAGTTTCAGTATTCTGACTGGCGATTTTATCGTTTTTTTTTAAATATGTGTGTACATGTTTGTAAATATATGTATATATGTAAATATATACATATGTATATTTATTTGACTGCGGCAAGCAAAATTGCCACATTTTTTTAATCATTTTTTAATTAGCATTTTATATATCTATATGTACCTATACCTTTGTATATGCAAATATTAATTTTTATTAAAGCTTTGATCCCATAATTTTATTCATAAGTGACGTACTGTTTTTTGTAAATACCATATATACGCTATGTATCACAAATGGTGAATAAATATTATTATTATTATTATTATTATTATTTCGAAAAGTGTACACCTTCAGAAAAAATTACACCTCTCAAAACCATTAGAATTGCATCTTGAAGTTCCCAAGACGTGCCCAAGTAGAGAAATAACTTCCGAGATATCTCGTCGATATAATTAAGGAATTTGACTATGATCCATAGAGTCGGCAGTCGCGAGCTCTCGCCTCATTAATCCTGCGCCTTTATTAAAAGAATCGAAGAAATATGGGCGGAGCCGGCTGGCATTTTCATACCGGCACGGGCGATTTCTAACGCTTAACGTTTAATCAAGTGGCCCAGAGAGCAATCGAACAATTGAATTAGAGTGGTACGTGAGGGCGGAAACTTGTAAGTCAAAGAGCCATTAGTCTTTCGGTAGAAATCAGCAGTTTGTCGCTTCATCAGAACTTTCGCTCGTTAGAGCCGTTAGAGCCTATTTTCTTTTGTTATGCTCTTTCCCACTTTGCAAATGGAGAGCTGAGACAAATGAAAAATAATTTATTGAGATGCTGTTGCCGGAAGAGAATGCGAAGGAAATGTTGAGGAAATTTATGGAAGTAATTGGAGGGTTCTGTCTGAACACTGTTTAAATAAATATTCACAACACGCTTTTGATTATAATGTAGTGGATGAGATGAATAAAAATTCGTTACTGGAGAAGTGATATTGTTTCTTTCCTTCCAAAAGCATGAAGTGGTATATCGAGTCGCATCGTTGTGAACAGCTACATGAAAATACCAGTTTTTCAACAGTTCAAAATCGTGTAGAAAATCGAATTTTCTCTTAATCATGACGAATTCAGTAACCAATGTGATACCGATAGGAAACCCTATAGGAATCCTCGAGTAATTGATCGTTCAAATTGTGAATTAGAAAAAATTATAAGCAGTCTCGGGACGCCTGGAGTATGTGGAACATCAATAGTAATTTTTGGGAAAGAAAGTTTTTGGCTTTCTACTACTCCATCTGATACAAAAAAAAAATGGATGAGAGAATCTTCCAAAGAAAGGAAGGAAGTAATCAATTTGAAAATAAGTAACGCTATACATGGATGTGTAGATCATGCAAAGTAATTTTCAGACACAAACTGAAAGAAAGTCCTCCTGAAACAGCTACTTTCATATAAACATTGAATTACACGAAAGAAAAAAAAATTCTTTCGAAACAAATACTTCTATATGAACACTGAATTATACAGAAGATACTTTTCTCTATTCAGTTTGTATATCAAACATTTGTTGAGGAATAAGAATCATATATCATTCACATGAGTTCTACTTTGAATATGATATGAATGATATCTGATTCTTATTTCTCAACAAATGTTTGATATACAAACTGAATAGAGAAAAGTATCTTCTGTATAATTCAGTGTTCATATAGAAGTATTTGTTTCGAAAGAATTTTTTTTCTTTCGTGTAATTCAATGTTTATATGAAAGTAGCTGTTTCAGGAGGACTTTCTTTCAGTTTGTGTCTGAAAGTTACTTTGCATGATCTACACATCCATGTATAGCGTTACTTATTTTCAAATTGATTACTTCCTTCCTTTCTTTGGAAGATTCTCTCATCCATTTTTTTTTGTATCAGATGGAGTAGTAGAAAGCCAAAAACTTTCTTTTCCAAAAATTAATCACTCCTAAAAATATAACCCTTTCAATTCAATCAATAGTAATATTTTGTGACTAATGTGATGATTGTTGGAGACTGAAATATTTATAGAAAATAATATAGTTATATGAAAAAATTTTAATGTGGCTTTGATATACTAGTAAACTCAAGAATCTTGCATTATAAATATCAATATAAATTCCACTAGAAAATGAATTAATCATTTATTTTTCTGATATTCTCAATAATAATAATAATAATAATAATAAGTAAAAAAATTCGCGCGCTACACGCTATCAGCTGATTTTAAAATACAGTTTTATCAGTCTTGATGAAATGTAGTCTTCAAGCAAGTGTTTTGGTTCGTTATGTTTTATAAGAATGAGATTGAAATTAATCAGCAATTAATTTAAAAATATTATATGTTATGAGAATTGTGTAAATTTCAATCTATCAGGAGAATAGATTTTTCATTTACTGACCATTTAGACAGACCAAATATATTCGGGCTCAATGCACAGATATATACAAACTTCAATTATAAAATATGAAAACGAATAACTTACTGATGACTTTATAGTGTGTATTAGTGTGCTTTTGATTTCTTTGTAGGAGGCTGCTTATTTTCAATTTTTGAGTTATCACTGTCAGATATATTTCACTTCTGATTATTTTCAAAAATCATTTATTTAGTAAAGAACAGGTGAACACAACTGTTTACATTACAGGTATCCCTGCTCAGTGTGGCGAGAGAGATAGCGTAACGCCAAACCAGTGAACAGAGAATCGCACAGTCGCTTGCGCATAGCGAACCGTCGCCACGACATGCATCGGACGTCAGCAATTGGTTTTACGTGCAGCTATAGATGTTTCACATCAATAAACTGATTCCTTTTTCGTGGAAATTTATCTTTACACGTTTTTACTGGTAATATGGTACTGTGGATACCCACATCAGTGGCGTGGATCCCGATTTATTTTTATTTCTCAGAAGCAAGAAAACGGCCACAGAGGATCTGAAGGAAATTAAAAAATTGCATGTGTACATCAAAAAAGCAACGGGAAAATACAAAAAGTTGAAAATATACCCTTTCAATTCAAAGAAGATTCCTATTGCTGGAATTTACTGAAATAAGCGAATGAATGTCACCACGTACTGTCATCGATGACACTACGTGGTACCGATGAATTAATTGAGTGTTTTTTCTTATAAGGTTATTCATATGTGGTACTGAAGAACTCATATGTCAAGTGTCTTACGGCGAAACATCGGATGTTTACCAGTGAGGATTACAGTGTTCCATGTTAGTGAAATTGTACCTATTTCATTCACTATATTGTGTGGTAATCCTGTGAATTTTATCTGATTCAATTCCATGATGAATGTTTGAAACACAAACTGAAGAAAGAAAAGTTTTTGAATAATTCAGTGTTCTTATAAAAGTATTTGTTTCTAAAGTATTTTTTCTACGGATGCTATACAATGTGCCACTTCTCTCATCGCTTTCATACGTTCAAAACAAAAGATTTCTTACGCAGTGAGAAATATCCGCCATTACAGTGAGAAATAATTTCTCACTGTTATCACGATAAGCCAATTCAGTTATGAATTGTTACGTGTCAGATGGACATGACACGTTCTCCATGTACACAACGCTACGCCGACGATTTGCGTGCAATATCCAAGTAGCCCATTGTCGGCGTTTCCATAACAATTAAACCGGAGCACTGCATAATTATTGCTGTCAACTTACCCAACGAAAATAGTTTTATTGTTGATTTTTATAGTATAAACAGTTCAGAATTATTGAATATAATGGAATACGAAGATTTAGAGTTGGAAAATACACCTCAAGAAATTGTTCAGAAAGCAATAGATATTTGCAATAATTTGCTATACTAATCACATCAAGAGAAAAAATATGAAATCGCTTACAGAAACTTCATGGACTGAAAAATGAAAGCGAAGGTACATTCTTGTTCCGAAAATACCTTGTTAGTTTATTTTGAAGAGTTGTCAAGAAGATTGAAATTATCAACATTATCGTCTTAGTACTCGATGCTGAGGAGTACCTTAATTATTGAAAACTGTGTTGATATATCAAAATACGTAAAAATACATGCATTTTTAAAACGCAAATCTGAAAAATATTCTCCAAAACAGTCAAAAATATTAACTTCTGAAGAAATTCAACAATTTTTAAAAGATGCACCTGATGAAAAGTATTTGCTGATAAAGGTATGAATTGAACATTTTTAAATTGTTATCGAAAAATGATTTTTTGGTTTTGATTTTAGGCTGCTTTAGCTATTGGCCTTACAAGGGCATGCCGTTGCGATGAACTTCGAAAATTAAAAATTGATGACATCGAAGATCCTAATTCGGCCCTTTTAATAAAATTATCCGATACTAAAACCGAGGTTCCTAGAAATTTCACAATCACAGGAGAATTCCACCAAATTTACAAGTATATGTGAAGCTTCGACCATGCACAAATGAAACACGTTTTTTTAAAAACTGCAAATGTACGAAACAGCCTGTGATGATAAATAAATTTGGCACCATGGTGAAAGAAATAGCAAAATTTTTGCAATTACCGAACCATGAATTATATACTGGCCACTGTTTCCGAAGGTCATCTGCGACTATTTTAGTTAATGCAGGGGCAGATCTCTTAACTTTACAACGCCATGGGGGTTGAAAATCCAGCAATGTTGCCGAATCTTATATCGACAACTGCATGGCTAACAAAATGAAAATTTCAAAAAGTATAGTAGAATCCTCCAGCCTCCAGCGCCATTAGGAGCTGAACACAACAATGCTGTGGAAGCTCAGTACGTTTCCCTATCAACTACAACTTCGACCGCAGCTAATATTTCAATTACCGAAAACATGTTGAAACAAAACGACCTACCAGGAATTACTTCACAAAATAAATATAACTGTTAATTACTATTTTAAATAAAATATAAAAATTCGTTGATGACATACAAGTATTATTATATATGTATTTTAATTTTCAATACTTGAAAACAACGCAACCGTAGAAAAAGTACAGTGTACAACAAACTTCTGCGCTCGTGAGAAATATGTCGGTTTTCTCACTTGTTGTACAATATACTATTTTCTTTAGTGTGATTCAATGTTTATATGAAAATAGCTTGTATCGAGAGGACTTTTTCTTCCTATATGTGTCTGAAAGTTACTTATTTGCATGTTCTACACATCTTTGTATAGAGTTAACTTTTTTGAACTTGATTGCTTTCTTCGTTTCTGTGTATGATTCCCACATTTTTCCGTGTAAAACTGGAAATTTAGGAAATAAAATAGGAACACTGGAAGCTGAAAAAAAATATAAAAGAAAATTTAAAAATTGCCGAGCAGAAAATTTAATTATTTTTGGAGTCCCAGGAGAAAAATAACCTATGAAAAATTTACTGATTACAAATGTAGAAATCGATTTACTACACAACGACATTGAAAATATCTACCGAATGAAGACAGGTAAAACTTGAGCTGGTACGGAATACTAAGAAATATTTCGAAACATTCAAAAAATTCGAAGGAACTGGATTGTACGTCACCAACGATCTATCTAAAGAGGAACGTGAATTTGTGTGTACTCATTCAACACAGGAAAAAGTATCAGTGCCAGGGAAAAATAGTCAAAAATAGACTTATTATATACGGTGTGGAATATATTTATCAAGAGTTGAAAGCTAAAGAGGATATTGAAGAATCCAGTGGATCTGAAAAACAGAAACTTTGTAAAACAAGAATAAATAGTGAATCTGGTAGGCAATATGAGTAAAAACAAACAAAATCTCAAATTAAAGGTGTACTATAGGTTACAGCAATTGAAAATCAAACTTTGCAAGTGTGCATGTATAAAACTTTCAGTTGAAAAAATCACCGTATGTTTGAATAGAACCAGGACATATTTTTGTTATTTCATTCACTTCTAAATGACTTGAATATTAGTGGTTGAAAAAAAATTGAAAAAGCCACCGTTGGTGAGAATTGCACTCAGAACCAATGACACTCAAATCTAATGTTCTAACAACTACTTCAAGAGGAAGTGTCAAAGCGATGTGACATGAAACTATTTGAGTTTCTAGTAAAGCCAATTTTTCATTGAATAACGAACTTTTGAGAATTATAAATTTTTTCGTCACATTATAAGTTTCTGGTGGGGTTTATTCATGTTTTTAGTTCTGTTTTCCGTTAAAAACTATTTATTTCGAAACGAAATATCAGTTTAATGATTGAGCCAGATCAAATCAGCATTTCATTTCAACCCAATTTCAACATGGATTTTGTCAATAAAAGTTCACTAATACAGCAATGTTTTTAATAATAAATCAAATAATCACACATATTGATGCAGGCGAATGTCCGGCGGTACTCCTGTGTGACTTGAGCCGTGCATTTGACAGTATCAATCATGAAAAACTGGCTACAAAATTGAAATATTATGGTATAAGAGGTGTTTCACACAGTTGGATACATTTTTTTTCAAACAAATACGCTTCAATCACGTAGGATTATTTGCATATTATTTCTCCAGAATCAAAATCAATTTGTTTCATCGCAAATGACGAAAAATAATAGTACCTTCAAATTTAACTCTGAACGTAGAGACATAATAATGGGTGTACCACAGGGCGCCATAATAGGTCCTATTTTGTTCATTATCTGTGTAAATAGCACTGATTTTATAATTGAAGACAGTGGTTACACAGTCTATGCTCACGATTTTCAATTGATTATATCAGCACCTGATACTAAAATTCTGGAAAATAATTGTTCAAGAGCATTAAATGGGAACAATTTATTTTTCAACACAGATAAAACACAGGTTATTCGTATCCACAATCGCCAGAAAAAATTTAAAAATCTTCAGTTCCAAGTAAATAACATATTTTTTTCAAATAATGGTGATGGTGTAAAATTTTTAGGTATTTATCTGAATGGATTCCTGAATTGGCATAGTCATTGCCATCATCTGATATCTAAACTCAATTCCCTGAAGTTTTTTTTCATTAATTTGAGATCGGTATTCACTAGAGCCCAGTTAATTATCATCTACTATGGTCAAGTAGACTATCGAATTAGGTATAGTTCAAGTAAACGATATAGTGTATCCTACCTTACAACAGCTCCCCTTTAATAATATGGTTAGGGAGCTAACTGATTTCGTTTTTCAATAATAATTTTAATGCATGCAAATGCATAAGAAACTTATTCACTGATATCGCTTTTTTCGCTTTGTTCACCATCGCTACACTGGAATCAGTACAGTGGAAAATGTCTGCTTTATTATCAAACTCGTTATCACTATTAGTATTTGTCCAACGACGATACATCTTAAACAGATAACAAAAATTTTAAGTAATCGTAACTGCACTAATATCGAATTTCAACAGTTGAATCACGGTCAGTTCCTGAACTGAACATTGACGGCACGACGGCGATAACCATTCCGGCATTCCCCGATTCCAATTCGTCACCGTAACATGACTTTAAATTTAATTTTATGACTCTTCAGCCAATCAAAAACTCGGTTAGTAAAAATTATCCAGTACGAACCGACAATTCTTCAGTCCACTTGGACTAGTTCGCAGCCGGTTCATTTCTATGAATTGGTTTTTTGGCCTTCGAGAGTGCCGACAACTTTAAGTGTGCACAATATCGTTTACTTCGACTATACGATGTTTATTCATGGAAAGGATCAACTTTAGCACAAAATGTATTCGTTGCACAAAAGTTCTTTTTACGATGCATGGCAAATATTTCCCAAAGAAATTCTTGTAGACAGTATTTTGAAAAATATATTTCAACCTTTGCGTCAGCCTCTATATTCGAAATGTCTGTATATCTGTTTGAAAATAAGTCAAATTTTACATTGGATAATGATATTCACCACAGGGATACGAGAATCAAAAACCAGTTCCATGTGCTAATTGCGAATTCAAAAATGACTTATTCTAAGCCAGAATACATTGGTCCAATAATTTCAAAAATTTACAGTAATCTTCCTGAATATGTGAATGCTTCAAAGCAACTGTATAATTAAGAAAAAAACAATGAAAGCGTATCTATTAGAAAGTTGTTATTATACACTAGCATAATTTTTTAATGATTCTTAGGCTTGTACTTACTATCGCCTCATTTAATATTTATAATTAATTATAATTATCTTCATTTCATTGTGTTGACAGTTTCCTATACAACTATTCATTGTCTTTATGGGAATAATGTATTATTATTATTTTTACCGTGATATGCGCTGGTTAGGCCATATCCGCCGAAGCCCCGATACATTCGGAAGGGTGCGCCAGCATTTTCAACTAATTACCACTGCCCACACCGTGGGGTAAGTGATCATTGGGCCCGAGAATCATGTGCCTCGAGCAAGCGCAGTGAGCCAAGACTGACAGCCTTCTGCATCCGTCTGGCTAATATTTCTGCCTCAGTGCGGCAAGCAGGTATGATTTATTGATATCATTATCATTAAATGAAAATGTAATTATAACTAATTTCTTTTCCAATTTGCCCAATATCATGTTGGCTCTACCTCACAAGACTGAGATAAATTATATGTTTCCAAAGTTGTATTCAAGATTGATTTGATTTGTTGATGCTATCGACTCTTCAAAATATTCCTTTTGATTGATTTTTTCTCACTCAGTTCACTGACCAAAGTTTTCCCTCAAAATACGTAAGAGTAAGGAAAAAGTGGAAGATTTTAATTACAAGATTGAAATAATATTTTTTTCTGAAAAAATGTTGGTTGGGTAGCAGGATCAATAAAAAAAAAATGTTTTCTTACCGATGTTTCGAATTTGATTAAATTCTTCTTCAGGGTTCGACAAGTAGTTTTTCGTGTTGATAATATTACTATTTAATTTTTTTTTCAATATGTATTCAATATGTCTAAAATAAATATTGAAAAAAAATAGAAAACATTGCAACAACCAAATTTCAGAGACAACACAAAACGACATAAAAAAAACCGAATTAAAAATATGCGTTGGTAAGATATTATTTTGTTTACGCTGTGATAAAATCTTGCTATGGTTACGTTGTTTAGCTAGTTTTCTAATCAGATTTTTCCAAACTTCCATACCAAAATATACTTTATCACCGTAAATGTTCTTTATTTTGTTTAGGAAACCCATTGTATCTAGTCTGCTGTCAAGATTTTAACCCAAAAGATATATTCAGTCAACTAGTTTACTTATCCAATAATTTCTCTGAAAAAAACAGGTTGGTTGGGTAACAGGTTTTTAAAATAATAATATTATCAACACGAAAAAACTACTTTTCGTGCCCTGAAAAAGAATTTGATTGAATTCGAAACGTCGTTAAGGAAACAATTCTTTTTTTAAGAAAAACTGATCCAGTTACCCAACCAACTTTTTTTCAGAAAAATTATGATATCACTAAAGTATTTAACTGAATATTTTTTTCGTCAAAAATTATTTTGGCATCATAGGAATCTATGTTTTTCTTGACTCACGATTTTCAAATTCCTTTTCGTTTCCGTTGAAGCTTTCCAAAAATAAAATATTCATATATATTGCCCCATTCAGTCAATGAAAATTATGAATATTTATTAAAATAAAAATGTAACAAGCATCGCATGGAAATGTATCAGGTATCGTGCTCAGGAATCGATTAATCATTAATTCTTGGGCAATTACTCACTCACGAAAATAATAAATGATCATTAATTATGAGAAAGAGCCCCTGGGCTGAAACATTCATGAATATTTACAGGATATTTTATCGAAACGGTTTGAATGGTAATTAGCTAGATTAGTGAGTTCAGGTGACGTCATACGTTTGATTCAAATAGGTTGCTTGACTGAGTGAAAATAATCATCATTCAAAGTGAGACGGCTATCGCATACCATTGAAGCTGTTCTTGAAATAGTAGGCCAACGAAAATTAATTTTAAAATATATTTGAATGATTGTAACTAGCAACAGCTATTTACGAAAAAGGTACAGAATGCGATGTGAATAACTAGAGTCTAACGTATTCCAAAAACACTTTATTGTGAGATTTTCACCAAATTGTTTTACAAAAACGCAACACGTGTTTCGCCATACAATGGCTTCATCTGGCGTGTCTTTCAACTAATTCTACACATTCAATACTAAATATATATATATAGTTTATGGAGTACCTGAAATCAAAGTACCTGTAAACGAAATACCTGAATTTTTAAGTAGCTGATATTTTACCTGAGTTTCTAACGAATTAAATTACCTGCACTTATGATCCATTTTCACATTTGAAAAAATATATTCAGTAACGGAGAGTTATTGAGTTCTAATTGATCATTCAGTAAATTACCCGAATTCCTGAATCTATTGATTTCTAAACATTCTAGATGATTAAGTTTCAAACTCTTCTCTTCTAAATGTAACACCTCGTACTCATGATTGAACTCGTGTCCTTCTGCTAAAAGATGGTTTGCAAATGTGGAATTGGTCTTTCTATTTACAAAACTACTCCTATGTTCTTTAATTCGTTGGAAAAATGTTCTTCCTGTTTGCCCAATATACAGTTTTGGACAGGAGCCACAAGTCAGCTTATATACTCCTGATCTATCCGACACCAAAGTTTTGTCCTTATTGTTTTTAATAAATTTACTTAGGTTATTATTTGTTCTATAAGCTACGTTTACGCCTTCTTTCTTCAAAAAACGGGCAATATTCCTGTTTGATTCCCCCACATATGTCAATGTCTTATAACTCACGTTATCGCATCTTGAATATGGGTAGACCAGATCCATGGCTTGCTTTTGTCGTTTTTTGGAGAGAATGGAGCTTACATTATCTACCTTATAACCGTTATTAATCGCGATTTGTTTGATCAAATTCAGCTCTTTCTGGAAATCCCTATCAGACAGTGGAATATTCAATAATCTGTGAATCATACTATTGAATGCAGCAACTTTATGCTGGTAAGGGTGTGTGGAGGAATTATGTATGATAATGTCCGTGTACGATGGTTTGTGGAAAATTGCAAACTCATGTTTATTGTTATTTTTCGTAATGGTTAAGTCCAGGTAATTTATTGAATTATTTACCTCCCTCTCAGTGGTGAATTTTATTGACGGGTGGATGGAATTGGCATATTCAATGAACTTGCCTAATTGCCTATCTGTACCAGTAAAACATACTAAGATATCATCTACGTATCTGTACCAGTACAAAAAATTGTACCGCCCTGAAGACCAACAATAGAAGTATAGCAGCCCAAGAAGCAATCAATCATGGAAGAAACAAATGGATGAAGGTAGAAAGAACATTCCTATATTGTAAGAGAGATATATTTAATGTTTATTTGAAAGTAATACATTCTGAATTATTATTCAGATTACATCATATAGAATTCCAAACTTTGGACACAGATGCTCGGGAAAAAGTTAATGATATAATTCATAAAAAGTATCTGATACAAAAGAATAAACTCCAACGATTGATTCAGTTTCAACTTACCGAGAAACAGGCCCAAAGTTTGGAAAACTATTCTAATCATAAGTTTTTCGACAGATTTGTAAATCTATCCGACACAAAATTTGCATTGAAGGAAACGAGATTATTAGAAAAAGGTCTCAGTCATAACATAAAACCGTATATTAATTCTACGATCATAGAATGTTTAGGTATAGAAACAGAGCTGGCTCTGAGAGGTACCTGTAGTTATAATAAATATGTTGCGGCAAACATTTTGAAATCTGAACCGGTTGATCAAATTCAGTCTGATAGAGAAAGTAAAATTGCAAAATCAATTAAGCAAAAAGTTAAAGATAATGAAGTGATTTTTACAAGAGCAGATAAAGGTCGAACGGTTATTGCATTAAATAAAAAGGACTACATAGGAAAAACTCTAGAGTTCCTTAATTCAGGAAGCTACGAGATTCTGAGGAATGATCCGACAACTATGTACCAGAAAAAGGTTAAGGAAACTCTCAAAACAATAGAATTGGTTATGAATGGAAAGGATAAATGTAGAGCATTGATCATGAATCCACAACCACCAAAACTGTATTCTCTTATTAAATTACATAAAACCAATTTCCCGATTAGACCTGTGGTATCGTTCGTAACGGCACCTACTGTTAAAATCTCAGAAATCCTGATTAAATTGATTCAAACCTATACCAATTCCAAGCCTAAATTTAGTATAAATAATTCTTATCAATTAGTGGAAAATATTAAAGACGTAATCCTTCCAGATAACTCAAAATTAATATCGTTCGATGTCCAAAATTTATTTCCCAGTATCCCGCCAACTGAAACAATTGGACTAGTGGAGTGTCTCTTAGACAAAAACCATGTGAATCCACTGATAAAACAGGAGATTGTTGATTTACTCACCATTTGTGTGTCTCAAAATTATTTCCAGTTTGACGGAAAATTCTTTTCATGCAATGAAGGATTAATAATGGGGAATCCTTTGAGTCCCTTACTGGCGGAAATTTTCATGGATAACATAGAGTATGAAATCCATAATAATCAGTTAGCCAACAATTTTTTGTACTGGTACAGATACGTAGATGATATCTTAGTATGTTTTACTGGTACAGATAGGCAATTAGGCAAGTTCATTGAATATGCCAATTCCATCCACCCGTCAATAAAATTCACCACTGAGAGGGAGGTAAATAATTCAATAAATTACCTGGACTTAACCATTACGAAAAATAACAATAAACATGAGTTTGCAATTTTCCACAAACCATCGTACACGGACATTATCATACATAATTCCTCCACACACCCTTACCAGCATAAAGTTGCTGCATTCAATAGTATGATTCACAGATTATTGAATATTCCACTGTCTGATAGGGATTTCCAGAAAGAGCTGAATTTGATCAAACAAATCGCGATTAATAACGGTTATAAGGTAGATATTGTAAGCTCCATTCTCTCCAAAAAACGACAAAAGCAAGCCATGGATCTGGTCTACCCATATTCAAGATGCGATAACGTGAGTTATAAGACATTGACATATGTGGGGGAATCAAACAGGAATATTGCCCGTTTTTTGAAGAAAGAAGGCGTAAACGTAGCTTATAGAACGAATAATAACCTAAGTAAATTTATTAAAAACAATAAGGACAAAACTTTGGTGTCGGATAGATCAGGAGTATATAAGCTGACTTGTGGCTCCTGTCCAAAACTGTATATTGGGCAAACAGGAAGAACATTTTTCCAACGAATTAAAGAACATAGGAGTAGTTTTGTAAATAGAAAGACCAATTCCACATTTGCAAACCATCTTTTAGCAGAAGGACACGAGTTCAATCATGAGTACGAGGTGTTACATTTAGAAGAGAAGAGTTTGAAACTTAATCATCTAGAATGTTTAGAAATCAATAGATTCAGGAATTCGGGTAATTTACTGAATGATCAATTAGAACTCAATAACTCTCCGTTACTGAATATATTTTTTCAAATGTGAAAATGGATCATAAGTGCAGGTAATTTAATTCGTTAGAAACTCAGGTAAAATATCAGCTACTTAAAAATTCAGGTACTTCGTTTACAGGTACTTTGATTTCAGGTACTCCATAAACTATATATATATATATTTAGTATTGAATGTGTAGAATTAGTTGAAAGACACGCCAGATGAAGCCATTGTATGGCGAAACACGTGTTGCGTTTTTGTAAAACAATTTAGTGAAAATCTCACAATAAAGTGTTTTTGGAATACGTTAGTTATGGATTTTCATCAAGTATCGGCCGATTTCATCATATATAACTAGAGTCGTTCCGGTTCCCTGTGTCTTTTCATAAATACTTGAAAACTTCATGAATTTCAGATGGTACGAATAAAAACTAACGTTATATGTAAATATCAATATGAATTTCATAAATTCAAGAGTTAACTCAAAATTGACATTATTCAAAAATGTATATGGTTCTAGCACTAAATTTACGTTCGTACATAGTATGAACACGCCTGAGGAAGCTCTTGTATGGTGAAACATATGTTGCGGTTTTCTAAACTGCCTGGTGTTACTGTGTGAAGTATTAACAGTTTTATTAGAAATACTACCCGTTTCATACCTGAGAAATCAAACAATTTATCACTACATAACGGGTAATTTTTAGTCCGGTCAAATTAGACGAAAAAATAACATTAAAGCTACCTAAATTCTCACCAAGCTGAAAATCACTAAGATTGTTTAAATTTCAAAGTTCCTCATCTTTTCCTTATATGGAAAAAAATGTATTTGTGGTCAAAAGTCAAAAAATGAGTTTTTCGCGATTTTCAGCAAAACGATATGTGTTATCATAAGAATCCTTACCACAAAAATTGTAGTCCATAAAATTATTTACAAAAATGTATCAATATTTTTTTCTCCTACGACCAACTTTTTCGAGATATAACGATTCAAAAAGTTATAAAAGTTGTGATCGTTATAATATGCATGAGTATGCCACGTATATACATTTATGTAGTTGTAATATATGTTAAAATATTTTTCTATCGGTCGTTGTAACCTTACACTTATAGATAAATACGTACAGTGTGTACATCGACATTTTGGTTCCAGAGTTACTGTCGTATTTGATGGCTATAACAACTATTGTTGTTGGTGAAGATGTAGACTTACTCGAACACCAACTGAAAAAAATGTTCTTCCTAAAACCAGGAAAAGCTCAACATCAATCGGAAATATATTCATTAAAGAGTTTATCTACTTTTGCAAAGTATCAAAATCACATACACGCAATAACTGGCTGTGATACTACATCTGCATTTTACAGGAGGGGTAAAATAAGTTTTAAAAATGTTTGAAAAACAAAGTTTAGTTCAATGTGCCGAAGTTTTTAAAAAAAGTAATTCAACTTGACAAGAAATTATCACTAATGGCATAATCTTTCTTCTTTCTATGTAAGGAGCTCTTGAACAAACTACCTGCTTAGATGCGTATAGATATGCATGTTTCGTTAAAAATATCAAAAGTAAAAAACAAGTACAATTACCTTGTCTTCCTCCAACCACAGTTGCTACTCATCAACATCTTTTTCGGGAATATTACCAAGTCCAAGTGTGGTTTCATTATCAGCTGGGGTTGGAAGTTGGTCAACAATTCATTAGAACCAGTCCAAACTTTACTTCCACCTGCGCCGGAAAAACTGCTAAACACAATTTTTTGCAACTGCAAAAAGGGGTGCAGTGCTAAATGTGATTGCAAAAAAGCCGACAAAAGAGGCGACATGCGATACATCGCTATTAACGCAGTTGACATGTACTGTGGATGAAGATGAAGAAGAAGAACTGGAATAAGAAGAAGAAGAACAAGACGAACAAGAACAAGATCGAGAAGTTGAAAGTTACTACTCAGACAATTGAATTTCACTACTTTTTTTTCAACTTAAATTGCTTTTATCTCTTCACTCTCTGCATATATTAATTATTTTGCAATAGTTTCAAATCGAATAGGATCATAACTGACCCGTGGAATAGGTCTACTGGGGAAACCACGTTGAAAAAAACACGCTAAGTACACTACCTCATAGGTGGCGTGGAAACGTGTGCATATTATGACGATTAAAACTTTTACAACTTTTGGATCGTTATATCTCAAAAACGGTGGCTAGTATGAAAAAAAATATTTCCACATTTTTTGTAGATAATTTTATAGTCTACAATTTTTGCCTAAAGTATTTTTATGACGAAACTCACCGTTTTGCTGAAAATCGCGAAAAACTCATTTTTTTGACCTTGAAGATGATGAACTTCAAAATTTCATTTCTGATCATACTTTGAACAATCTTACCGATTTTCAGTTTGGTGGGAATTTAGGTAGCTTTGAATGTCTAAATTGACCGGACTATTCTGGTGAGTTTCGACGTTGAGAGTATTTTCACCAGCGAACCTGTTGATAAAACCCTTCAAATTATAGGATCTAGGTTGGAGGCTTAAAAAAACACTTCATTGTGAGATTATCACTAAACAGTTTCATAAAACCGCAACACGTGTTTCGCCATACAATGACGTCTTCGAGCGTGTTTTTTCTGACTATATTCTACATATTCAATGCTTTGTATACCTGATTTCACAATTTGAAGTACCTACATGGGAAGTTCCTGAGTTTTACCTGGGTTTGAAATGAATTAATTAACCTGAGCTTATGTCCCAGTTTCCACATTTGAAAAAATATTCAGTAGAGGCAAGTTAATAAATTCTGATTATTCATTCAGTGAATTACAAAAATTCTTGAATCTGTTGATTTCTAAACATTCTAAAAGATTGAGTTTCAAACTTTTCTTTTCTAAATGTAACACGTCATATTCATGATTGAACTCATGTGCTAGGAGGTGGTTCGCAAATGTGGAATTGATCTTTGATTCTCTGGAAAAAAGTTCTCCCTGTTTGTCCAATATACAGTTTTGGGCAAGAGCTACAAGTCAGCTTATATACTACTGATCTATCCGACACCGAAGTTTTGTCTTTATTGTTTTTAATGAATTTACTCAGACTATTATTCGTTCTGTAAGCTACGTTTACTCAATTTTTCTCCAAAATACAGGCAATATTATTGGTGGGTCCATCCAAATATGACAATGTCCTATAAGTGACGATATCACATCTTGAATTTGGGTAGACCTGGTTCATGGCTTGCTTTTGTAATTTTTTGAAAAGAATGGAGTCTAATATCTACCTTATAACGGTTGTTGACCGCGATTTGTTTGATCAAACCCAGCTTTTTCTGGAGAGCATACTAGTAGTTTTGTGGATAGAAAGATCAGTTCTACATTTGCAAAATCACCTTTTAACAGAAGGACATGAGTTCAATCATAAATACGACGTGTTACATTCAGAAGAGGAAAGTTCCAAACTGAATCTTTCAGAATGTTTAGAAATCAATAGATCAGGTACACGTGAAATATTAAATGACCAGGTAAACTCAGGTACTTGAAATGTAGGTACTTCGAATTGTTAAATTAGCTATATAAAGCATTTCTTATGTAGAGTATCTTTAGTAAAGACACGCCCGAAGAAGCCATTGTATGGCGAAACAAGTGTTGTATTTTGCTGAGTGTGAAGTATGACATTACTGAAAGTAGATATCTCTTTCTGTACCTCACTTCTCACTCTACCTCAATCAGTAAGCAAAACAACTTTTTGGCTGAACAAAGAAGAGTTCTAGTTGACTATTGTATTTGTATACCAAACTGAAACATGAATAAAAATACTGAAAATAATTATTATTAACTTTGAGTAGGCGTCAGCAGCCTGTTTATGATTTGTTTGCTGTAACACTGCAGCAGACTGCTCAGAAGAATCTCAGATCTGTAAAAATAGAAAATGAAATTTCTAAATAATTGTAATGTTACAATCTACAATTCAAAATTGGCAATTGTGTTCAGATAGTCTCACAAATGGAATGAAAAGTGGAAAAATGGAATGTTACATCTTTTCCCTTTCTTCTTCACGATCTTTTACAATCAATTTCACCAACACTATTGTTCTCGTTTCCTTGAAACAAGTTACCAGCTACCAACATCATTATTTGGTATCGATAACTTCTCCTCAGTCTCGTCATACTTCAAGTCGTCCGTTCCATTTTGAAGGATGAGAACCATAACGCCGCAATAACTTCAATTGAGGCTGCTGTCAGAAGTGTTTAGAATGAGATATCTATCAAATCAAGTGTAGGATTGGCATGTGGTGAGGTGCGCCTTACGCCTCGACAGAGATTGATATACGAACGAGAATTGAAATATATGTATAACTTATTCATCAATGCTGGATGCTGGGCTCATCTTCCGTTAGAGAGATTGAATGTTATGAAAGGTATCATAATAATTTCTCAATAATAAAGACAGTTTTGATCTTCCTCTTGAAGATGATCACTTGGTGATCGAAACACGTGTCAAGGTGATGGAATAACGGTTTGGAGATAGGTCACATTTTTTTTACTGAAAAATGATGGCCCGTTTCAACAACAATACTTAAATTTGGGTTGTCATGAAACGTAAATTCAATTAGCGATTTTTTAAAATGTTTTATGTTGATAGGTACACTCGTATTGAAAATACAGGGTGTTAATAAAGTATTTACCATAAATTCAACAGACGATTCTTTAGGTAATTCTAAGACGAAATTTTCATATAAGTATGGGTCCGCAAATCCTTCATTCTCAAGATACAGGGTGTTCAAATAAAAATAAAAAAAAGTTATTCGTAAATATCTCAAAATACCCTTTACCTAATTTTGTTGTAATTTGGCAATAGTATTTATAACATTAAGGAGCTAAGTCAGCCCGAAAGTGATTCGATTTATTGAATCCAGTGGCGTCTCGAGCGGGATTTGAACGAATATTTTTGACTTAAGAATGTACGCTACTGCGCTACTGACTTTTGTTCAATTTTTATCATTTCTATGGATTGAGCAATTAGAAATACAACTTTTTTGTCTCCTGATTTTTTTTTTCGTATCTTGCTTAATTAAAAAAAAAGTCGACCTAATTGCATATCCCTGGACCTCACAAGGAATAATATGGGTAATTAAATATTTCTTTTGGAAATTATTATTTTCACAATTTTTCATTACTAATTATGTAACAATAACAACAAGTATTAAATAACATTAACATCTAGACTAACGAATTGCACTAAATTATGTGTTGAATAGCAGTTTTGTATACCAACGCTTTACGGTGTCCCCAGAGAAAATAATCTAAGGGATTCATTTCGGGCGAGCGAGGTGGCCATGGGTGTGGGCCTGCTCTCCCAATCCAGCGATTATGATAATTTTCATCCAAAAATTGCAGTGCCACTACACTAAAGTGTGGTGGAGCACCATCGCACATGTACCACATACGGAATCTTTCCATGACTGGATTTTTTTCTAAAAGTCCAGGTACAACAAATTCTAAAAACCTTCGGTATTCTTCTCCATTGAGTCTAGGTGGAAGGAAGTGAGGCCCAATGAGATAGTCATCGACAATTCCAACCCAAATATTGACAGAAGACTGTTCTTGAAAATTATTTTCTATCAAGGCGTGTGGATTGTTTTCGGCCCAAAGGTGATTGTTGTGGAAGGTAATAATTAAATTGCGAGAAAAACCAACTCCATCTGTAAACAATATTCGACTTAGGAAACCTGGATGTCTTCTTATTTTACCGCGTAACCAATTAGAAAAAGCTAGTCTTAACTGCAAATCTCTGGGCAATAGAGCTTGCACACGTTGCATATGATAGGGATATAGCTGCTGGGCTCTTAAAATCTGGCACACTGTGACATGGGTAATATTCAGTTCTCTAGCTATTTTCCGAGTACTGGTATGAAGATTTACTTCAATCTCATTTAAAACAGCTTCTTCGTACCGTTGCATGCCTCCCAATGACAACCGTCGATCTTTTAAAGCTGCCTGTTTCAGAAAGTCGTGCATGGAGACGTACAAAAGTTCTTCTATTAGGCACTACACGCTGAGGAAATCTTTCATGGTAAATTCGTCTTGCAGAATTCGAATTTCCGTGAGCCATTCTATAACAGAAATGCATATCTGTCATTTCACTGTTAGTAAATTGAACCATGTTTTACAAAAATGGTTCGAAAAATAACCACTAAAGACACTTTTCATAACAATTATAAATTAAAAGCTTATAAAGCTGACAACAACTGTCACGTTGCTTATTAAATGTCGAAATCGTTTTCGAAGGCAACCTTTGATTATTATTTATGGTATTTTCAGTAGAGTGCGAAATTCAATGATGCGGTGGCTAGACGGTTGTATTGTAGCCGAAGGAGGCCATTTCCATGTTAATGTTATTTAATATTTGTTGTTATTGTTACATAATTAGTAATGAAAAATTGTAAAGATAATAATTTTCAAAAGAAACATTTGATTCCCCATATTATTCCTTGTGAGGTCCAGGGATATGCAATTAGGTCGACTTTTTTTTAAAACTAAGCAAGATACGAAAAAAATTCAGTAGACAAAAAAGTTGTATTTCTAATTGCTCAATCCAAAGAGATAATAAAAATTGCGCGAAAGTCAGTAGCGTACATTTTTAAGTCAAAAATATTCGTTCAAATCTCGCTCGAGACGCCACTGGACTTAATAAATTGAATCACATTCGGGCTAAATTAGCTCCTCAATGTTATAAATACCATTGCCAAATTACAACAAAATTAGATAAAGGATAGTTAAGATATTCATGAATAACTTTTTTTATTTTTATTTCAACACCGTACAGGGTGTTCTTTCTCAAGATACATCTTGAGAACGAAGGATTTGCGGACCCATTTTTATATGAACATTTCGTCTTAAAATTACCTGAAGAATCGTCGTATGGAAGCTTATATCTGAGATTTTTAGCACTCTATTTTTCAGTTGCTTGACCAAGTTCACTTTCATTGAATGTTTATGATACGATAGGTAGTTCATGTATCTACCTGAGCTGCAATACCCCACTATTCAATAGTTTTTATTCTTAACTAGTCAGCAACATCTACCCTTCCTTTAATATATATATATATATATATATATATATATATATATATATATATATATATATATATATATATATATATATATACAGAGATATAAATATTAACGAGTGTGTATGATATAAATCAAAAGGGGAAGATTCGTTGACAGAACACTCAAAAAATAGAGGCAAACCGCGGACACGTGTTTCTGGCTATTGGCTGCACCGCGCTGATGCGGCCAATAGCCAGAAACACGTGTCCGCGGTTTGCCCCTATTTTTTGAGTGTTCTGTCCACGAATTTTCCCCTTTTGATATATATATATATATATATATATATAGATTTTATCGATTGTGCATGATATAAATCAAGTGTTGTGTCTACAAATTGTTTAATTTTTGATTTATATATATATATATATATATATATATATATATATATATATATATATTTATATATATATATATATATATATATATATATATATATATATATATATATATATATATATATATATATATATATATATATATATATTCCATTTTCAATGAAACGACCTTCGCCTCCCAAAAACCTCGCCTACCGGCAGAGGCGCAACAACATCCATAGAAAAAGCAAATCTACTAGCTGAACAATTTGCATCCCCCTCCACAGTCAATTTTCTGGGAAAGACACCACCCACTTTTCCCACAATAGAATCACCAATGCCGGAAATTACTCTTTGACAACGGATAGTAAGGCAAATTTTGATACAGCTCAATATCAACAAGGCGTCTGGCCCTGATGAAGTGCCCGTCATCGTACTTAAAAAGTGCGCAAATGAACTCGTATCCAATATTTTGCAGAGTTTTCAACCTGTCTTATAAGAAAGGGGTTTTTTATTCCTGTTGGAAGATTGCTTGCGGAAAACAACTACTCCCCTGGCTAATACCACGAAGGGCGTTGGATTATATCCGACAGGTGTCAGTGCAGGATTCTTCACTGAAGTTATTCCTGCATATGCTGTTGGCGATACAACTGCCGCAATAGATTTTCAATTATTGGAACACACTTGCAGACCGGTTTCGGGCTGTTTGGCCACTCGTCAGTGCAAGGTAGTGTATATCATCAACATAAAGTCGATGACTTTATGTTGATGATATACTTGATGAAGTTATTCCTGCATATGCAGGAATAACTTCAGTGAAGAATCCTGCACTGACACCTGTCGGATATAATCCAACGCCCTTCGTGGTATTAGCCAGGGGAGTAGTTGTTTTCTGATAGGTGTCAGTCCATTAACCTACTGTGTAGGGTGTTGAGACTGGCCTGAACGAATTGTTCTTTTAGATGATTTGATTTATAGCCAGTCTTCAAGTATGCCCACTGACTATACGTGAAAGATTTCTTTCCTTTTACGAGGAATTGGGCAAATTTGGATATGCAGTTGGTTACCTCGTTCACAGGCAGATGGAGCGACGACAAACCTGTTGTTTGTTGTAGTCTTCAGCTTAGTTCGAGGAATGATACTCTGGCGGAATTCGATTTTCAATTATCGGAAATCATCGACTTTATGTTGATGATATACACTACCTTGCACTGACGAGTGGCCAAACAGCCCGAAACCGGTCTGCAAGTGTGTTCCAATAATTGAAAATCTATTGCGGCAGTTGTATCGCCAACAGCATATGCAGGAATAACTTCAGTGAAGAATCCTGCACTGACACCTGTCGGATATAATCCAACGCCCTTCGTGGTATTAGCCAGGGGAGTAGTTGTTTTCTGATAGGTGTCAGTCCATTAACCTACTGTGTAGGGTGTTGAGACTGGCCTGAACGAATTGTTCTTTTAGATGATTTGATTGCTTGCGTTCTGCCTATTCCAAAAGGGGCAAGAAAACTTTCTTAAATAACTATAAACCTGTCGGTTTGCTATCAGTGATATCAAAAATCATGGAGGAAGTCGTAAACCACCATATCCTCAAATATCACAGGTCAACAGTGTTTTGTCAAATGAACTTTGTGATGTGTTTTGTTTATGTTGGCCTACCCCCATTATAAATATATAATGATTTTGTTTTAATCACATCCAGTGTTTTTGAGAAGCTATATATTCATTTATACGTCATTTAGACGGCTGTATAACTATTGCATCAGCCAACATACATTTTATTTTCGATAGGTACATCGCAAATATGCAACGAAAGTGTTCTACTGACCCTAACAGTTTTGTTATGTCTGTGAAGAATCAGCTTTCACATCCCAGCGTCGAAATTTCACCCCATTGATTGAACAGTGCTTTTAAAAATATTTTGGATTTACTGTGCAGCATCAAGATGAATTCTGGGTCCTAGATAAATGTTGTGTAACGTGTGTGAAACTCCTATTAGGTTGGGCTTTTATTAGAGTCAAACAAATATAAAAGGCATTACAACGAAGTCCAAACATACTATTCAGTATCCAAACTTGATTTCTAATCCTTGATTTTGCAGTTTCTGTAACTTCTGTATATTGTTTTCATCCAAAAGGTAAAGCAGAGTGGAAAATGGGGCTGTATACTGGTTCTGTATATTGTTATTTTTGGAAACATGGAAACTTCCGATGAAATTGTTACGTGTTAATTTACCTTTTTTTATGATTTTCGTTAAATTACCTAGAAAAAAAAATTACACAACTTCGATGTTTATTTATTGTTATGACATTTTCGAAATAGTGCTTCCATGAGATCCGTTAAATTCTAAGTTTCTGTACCCTGAAAATAATACGCTCTGTATATTCAATTGCATCTAGTTATCATTCCATCACTTACCATCAATCAGTTCTTGTTTGAAATTGCCTTGTAGTAATTGGTGCTTCGAGTGTTCTCTGAGATTCCTGTGACATACAAATATGAGAAATAAATAACCTGACATTCTAATATTTAGTTCTTCAAAATATACATTTACATCGCTGTTGAGTTATATTGGCAATCTGTGTCACTTCTGTTAAGTTCATATCATTGAAAGGTTTGATTAAAAGGGTTCACTGCGGAATAAAACTGACTAGATGACAATTTGACATACCTTTGAAAGGAGGATATCCTTTCTTTTTTTTTATCATCACGGCACATGGCTAGAGCTGAATTTGAGAGTTGTGCTCACATCTTGGATGGATTTGCCTTATACGTATGGTAGGTGAATATAAGGGTTTCTTATTTTTGAGAAAAGAAAGAAATACCCACTTCAGTGTTTTGGGATTTGAATTATTCTATCTTCCTAATCAAGCCGTAATCGTTAGACCTCACTTCAGGCCATTCTCTATATACAGGTACGTCTTCCACTAGCTTGTCAACTATCCATTGAGAGGTATCTTAATAGGTACCTCTTCCAAATAAAACTGGAACTTGGCACAGAATTGTTCGTATAACCTTACTTTGTTTCAGGCCTTTTTATTTTTGCCCTTTCGCTTTATCTCTTCGTTGTACGCTGGTTACATCTTGACGATTAGCTTATTGTTACCTTTATTACGGTACTACAAGAAGTCTCTGGCAACCAGAAGATCATTGATTACAACTTTACCACTTACCACAGAATCTCAAGTTCATTTATGAACACACCAGATCTCTACAATGCTTCGAACGAAGAGAATATCTATTGGAGAAAGATATACGCTGGCAACACCTTGATCAGGCGAGCTCTTTCCATTATTTCTATTGCTTTACTCATATCAATATAACACCTCTTGTTGCTTGTCAATTATCCTGTTTATTGGCTACATTTGAATGCTGCTTTTTGGCTGTGAAGCTTCATCTACCAGTGATTCTGGAAGCAAGAATACAACTAACTAAATATAACAACTCTGAAATTATATTTACTTACCACTTACTAGTTTATATATATGTAAACTCTGATGTATATATATATATATATATATATATATATATATATATATATATATATATATATATATATATATATAATATATATACATAGAGGTATCAAATGATCATATCCTTTTCCCCATGCTGATTGAATGATTCAGTGTTAAGTCTATATGTAGTTAAGTCTACTTGCAACTTTCACAACGAATAAATCCACTTCCTATTACATGAGAGTATTTCTTCCACGACCCACTCTCCGAAAGTAGCTAACCACATTATTTTAATTAGTAAAAACCCCATTATAGCCTCCAAACGTTGCTCCTATCATTTAGAGGCGTTTGCAGGTTATAAAATCCTGGATGAAAAAAATAGTTTTTTTGATATCTTCTTACAAATATAGTCACAGTGTGCATTGAGTGTTAGTGACTCATCCAACGCGAAGCCTAAATACTTGAATTCTAACACCCATTCAATTTTGTCTTCCTTCACTCGAGTTGAAGCTTTTCATAGTCAATTGATTTCAGTTAATGTTTCTTACTAATTATCATTGATTTGGTTTTATTCGTATTAATTTTCAGTTTATTTTCGTTTAAATATATTTCAATTTCGCTTGTAGTGGTTTTCTTCAGCTTTACTGGTGTGGTGGTTGCTTATAGTGGTTTTCTTCAGCTTCACGTAATATACCTAAACCAGGTACAGGTATTAGTAACCAAAATACCTGAGGAGTCAATATAAATACGCGTTACGCAACCGTAATATCCGGTCATCGGTCATCCGGTCATCAGGATGTGTAAACCTCTGAGGACGCCAGCTACTTGCACCAGCGAAACGTCAGGAAGAATTTCCAGAAATCCTCTGCTTTCAAATTTGAAATATAGTGATACTGTAAATCTTGGCCGTGATACTGTAAACCTTGGCCGCTAAAGTCTCAGCCAATTCACTTTATTCCTTGTAACTTCTATGTTCTATTCATATTGTTGCAGAAAGTATAAACATATCTATTATTTTGCGAAATACTAGGTTTTAATTATAGTATCCATACCTAAAACAGAATACTGTAACTACTGACATTGTCGACCATATCCAAAACCAACTAACTCTAATTCCACAGCTCCAATTACCGGACTCTTGGTATAAAATTACCATGGAAATGGGATAAATATAATCTAAAGCCATACATAGTTTCCGCCTGCTGAATTTCAAATCTGGGAAAACACCCAGCGCCGTTTTCTCTAAAATATTAGAGCAAACGTTGAGATTCTCGTTATACCTTTCATATCCCTATTTGCAGTTTATTTAAGTTAGGTTCATCTTTAAAGCCATCGGGAGATTTTCGCATATGCTTCAGCGGAGTTTCCTTTGTCGAGCTTGAATTGATGGATTAATGGAAAAGCGTGAATATGATTTTCAGGGATGAACTGGTAAAAGCAGGAGGTGAGAGTGAACGGCTGAGTATTACCGGAAAATCATAAAAGATTTTACATTATTTTGTGATTAATTCCAAAGGAGTATGCTCGTGTAGATATGTAAAAACGGTTATAAATAAATCAGGCTAGCTACATTAGCTTATAACTACATAGGTGTTTCCCAGGGTTTTATTTTGTGTCCTGGGTTATTTCTGCTATATAATAATAATATTGAAAAACTATGTAGGAATGTTCATCTCACAATGTGTATAGATGATACCTCGGCTCTGCGCAAATCAAGCGAGTGAGAAATATGTAATTTTCTCACGCCGTGTACACTGTACCTTTTCTACGGTTGCATGGTTTTCAAATATTGAAAATTAAAATACATATATAATAATAATTGTATGTCATCAACTCATTTTTATATTTTATTCAAAATAGTATTCAACAATTATATTTGAACAATTTTGTAAAGTAATTCCTGGTAGGTCGTTTTGTTTCAACATGTTTTTGGTAATTGAAATATTAGCTGCGGTCGAAGTTGAAGTTGACGGGGAAACGTACCTACTGAGCTTCTACATCATTGTTGTGTTCAGGTTCTAATGGTGCTGGAGGCTGAATAGATTTTACTACACTTTTTGAAATTTTCATTTTGTTAGCTATGGAGTTGTCGATATAAGATACAGTAACATTGCTGGATTTCCAACCCCCAAGGCGTTTTAGAGTTAAAAGATCTGCCCCTGCATCAACTAAAATAATCGCAGATGACCTTCGGAAACACTGGCCAGTATATAATTCAGGGTTCGGTAATTGCAAAAATATCACTATTTCTTTCGCCATGGTGCCAAATTCATTTATCTCCACAGGCTGTTTCATACATTTGCTATTTTTGTAATTTAAAAAAAAACGTGTTTCATTTTTGCATGATCGAAGCTTCACATATTTTTTGTAAATTTGGTAGAATTCTCTTGTGACTCTGAAATTTACAGAAACCTTGGTTTTAGTATCGAGTAATTTTAGCAAAAGGGCTGAATTAAGATCTTCCATTTTTTAATATTCGAAGTTCACAACAGCATGCCCCTGTAAGGCCAATAGCTGATGTAGCCTGAAATCGAAACCAAACATTCATTTTTCTATTGCTTTCTGAACAATTTCTGGAGGTGTATTTTCCAACTTTTTACCAAGTTTATCACTTGGTAAGTGATAAACTTCTACATCGCTCAACCGATCGTGATGAAACTTGACATGTATAAGTAATTTTTCATAGAGAAGGTTTTTAGGCTATCGATGTTTCTGTAACTCGCCACTAGATGTCGCTGTAGAACAATTTTTTGAAAGCACTGCTCTATAATGCTGCGCATGCCTAAGTTCGTTGATTCTGATTCTGTCAAACATTGGAACAGCAGCGATACAGCAACATAGTACTAGTATTTAATAAATCTGAACCGTTTATACCATAACAATCAACAATAAAACTATTTTCGTTGGGTAAGTTGACAGTAATAATTATGCAGTGCTTGGGTTTTGTTGTTATGGAAACGCCGACAATGGGCTACTTAGATATTGCACGATATTACACATGTCATATCAATCTGACATGTAACAATTCATGACTGACTTGGGTTATCGTGATAAGAGTGAGAAATCATTTATGACTGTAATGGCGGATATTTCTCACTGTGTGAGAAATGTTTCGTTTCGAACGTACGAAAACGATGAGAGAAGTGGCACATTGTATAGCATCCGTGAAAAAAATATATGTTATATATTTGTATAGATCCCCCGATGTTGACGTAAATGTTCATCAATTGCTTGACCAAGGTAATCAGCATAGCTATGGGTCGTTCAGACCATTTGGTTTTGTGTGAAGATTTCAAAGTAGATTTTGTCAAGTCATCAGACAAAAATACGAAATTTCTTACTTCTATATGAGTTTAACTAGAATTTTTACTCACAGCAATGATCATACTAGTTTCACTTGTTTCGACTATATGGCCACTACCTCACATAATGATACTTTCGAATGGGAATTGATTCAGCCTAATGTAGCTGACTGTTCAGGCCAACTTTTGACTTACTTTTTGGGAAGTGTTAGCATTAAAGATGAGGACATGTGTTTCAGAAATTTAGCGTAGCGTCAATTGTATCCCCAAAACATTGTGGAGTTTCGAACATATCTGATGTCTATCGACTGGGCAGAATTATACTATTTATTTTCTTGAACAGATTTCGCGGTGCTTCAATGTTTCGTGTCCTTTTTTTTGATCAGGCAGCATCGACTGCTGGGGTCATTATCTGCTACTTCTCAGCTGAAAACGACAATACTTAGTTATATTTTTGATAGAGGTTACTTTGTTATATAAAATTGAAGGTATTTTTGATTTGGGTCACGTCATTCGGCAAGAATTTTTGTAGTATCTCAGGCACATTCAGTGTCTGACTAAGTTGTTCATATATTTGGCATTCGATTAAGATGTAATTGACCGTTTCTATTCTATTGCAGATGTTATGTACTTCCGGTCTATCGCCTCGTAACGGGTATATTCCAGTTATTACTATTCAATTTAAAACTCGCTATTCAACATCAACATTTCATGAATTGTAGCTTTGCAAAATTTATTAATTTGTAATATACAATTTCAGTTTCAGCTTTAATCTTTGCAAAAATTTATTCAGCTTCCAGTAGCTCAAATACAGTTATCATTGCTTTTATAATTCTATTTTAATATCTTATTTTACAAACATATTTTTAAATATCCCCACTTTTCATGTTATATCGTTCATTACAGGCAAAGGGGTACTGTAGGGTTCTTTCCTACAATTATTTAGTTTAGAAACGATGTATTCCTTTATTGATTTTTATTTTGTATCATACATTTTTATTACAAGTTTAATTTTCCATAAATCGCCCATCGCGCAGGCGTTCAAAGTATATATCTGCTTGGCTTTTTATGTTAATTATTTGGGTACTCATTGTTAAAACTTTTATGGAATAAGAAATGGGCCCAAGTGGTTGTCCTTTTTTGACTAAATTTATGACCTCGACTAGTGGAAATTTTAACAAGGGTTACTGGAAACACATTTTTCAGCGGATGCATTCATTTTGTTCAGGGATTTCGGCCGTGAACTCATTCTAATTCTGATTCTCCTCGCCACGAGGTTACACTGTTATTTTCTGTTTGTTCATTTATTGGTGTTGTTAATACATTTTATTATTTGTAAACGATGTGTCTGTCTGATTAATAATTCACCTATCACCAGTCCCGACTTTTTGTTTATCCCGAAGTATGCGCTGGTCAGGCCCTATCCCCCGAAGTATTCGGGAGAGCGCGCCAGCATTATCAACTAACGACCACTCCTCATACCATGGGATGAGTGATCATTGGGTCCGAGAATCACGTGCCCTGAGCAAGGGCAGTGAGCCAAGAGTGACAGCCTTCTGCAGCTGTCTGGCTTAGATTTCTGCCTAAGTGCGGCAGGTCGGTATGATTTTAAGATTCGAATGTAGAGAGGGTATCATTCCACCAAGGACTACGATAATCAAAACAACCATCTTGACAGAGTAGTCTAGATAGAATCTGCGAGAAAATCTCGATATTTTATTCGTTTCTCCTTCTCTTTTCGGACGATATTCGTCTCACCAGGAGCTAAAAACTGCACGACAAATATCGTCTTGCTCTGGTGTTCGAGAAGGACTACATCAGGCTTATTAGCTTGTATGAGCCTGAGGGTGGGGAACGAGTAGCTCCGATAAATTCGGCACTTCTCGTTCCCCACAACGGATTCATTATCCCCCGGAACGTAGGGCAACACCGGCGTCTCGTCAATACCGTAAGAGTGCCGTATATGGTAATATAGCACTCTTAGGGCTGCGTTATGTCGATGGATATAGGCCGGGACCGCATATGCTGGACATGCTGATAGTAAGTGCATTAGGCTCTCGGGCACCTCGCGGCAGGCCCTGCACCTTGTGTCAGGAACCTCTATATCCATCACGCGACTGCGATAGACTGAGATGTTGAAGACACCATCCTGGCAAGCCATGATGAACCCCTCAGTTTCCGACTTCAGTCCATTCGACCTGAAGAAAGTAAAAGTCAGGCACTTTGATAAGGCAAGGTCCCTAATGTTATTGAAGAAGACCCCATGCATTGGCTTATCCTTGTGTTTTCGCAGCAGTGAGGTTATCTCTGCGGCTTTTATATGAGCTTTTTGCTGAATGGGTTCCAACTCGGTGACAGAAGTAGGAGATTTGAGCCGGTTCTAAGCCTCCCCCCACCACTATGACGTATTAATTGCTTTTTTATTGGTTGTTGTTTGGTGAAGTCAAGGTGATGTGACCTTGAAGGGTGTGGTGTATGGATCGTTCAGAAATTTTTTCCCGGTTCTAATCCTCCCCCCACCAATATGACGTGTTATTTGCTTTTTTTTGTTGTGCAGTGAAGTCAAGGCGTTGTGACCTTGAAGTGTCTGGTGCATGGATCGTTCAGATTTTTTTTTTCATATGAGATTTTGTATGTGTATGTGTGTGTGTGTGTTAGAGAATGCACGGTACAGGGTTCCATCATGTGCTTGTTTGTCTATGTACAAACATACGTCTGCATACTTCGAAGATCCTCCAAGTAATGAATGCTCCATCGGTGTGAGGGCACCAAGTTAGTAGTGGAGTGACGTCACAGCAATAACCGTTCAACGGCTAGAGAGCGACATGTTCACTCCACGACGTGTGGCAGAGTAATGCGTATTCATCGGTCTGCTCTCACCTCCCTCGATGTAGTGAAGGATGTGACGTAACGCCCCAGACTCGCCATCAATGGTGACACGCAGGCGGGCGAGGACTGCGCTAACGTCTGTCTTCTCCGAGAGCGCAACGACAATTGCTTGTTCGGCTATCGCTCTCGAAGCAGTGAATGATGTGACGTAACGCATCACCCTACCCTCGCTATTGATGGTGACACGCAGGCGGGCGAGGACTGTGCAAACGTCTGCCCTCTCCGAGAGCGCAACGATCACTGCTTGCTCGTGCCGGCAACTGTTATCGCATCAAATTGGGAGATGGGCTTGGCTGTGACGTCAGGCATGTCTAGTGGATAGCAACTAGCAATGTGAACCTTTCACGGTTTCATGGTGGGGGTGACTCGCACTGTTTAATATAAAAGAAATGCCTGGCACACTATGAAATCAGTAGACGAATATATCTGCAGCAGTTAGCAATTGGTAGAGTGTTATTCAGTTCGTAATAGAAGGAAGACGGTGAGTGTATTTGTCTGTTGGAAATTGTTTATATTTTCATATATATATTATCATCATGTCCGTTTCAAAAGTAGACTTGAATAAAATTAATAATTTGATTGTACAGGAGGTTGAAATACTAGAGCAAAAGGCCTTATCATCATTGCCAATTGATGAAGTGTACATAATTAAAAATATGTCAACTTATTCTACACGATTTGGTAAATCAATTTTATTAACTTTGCAAGATGTGAGCAATGATAAATTATTTAAAACATGGCTACCAAAACGTATTTCGTTGCAATTCAGTGATGACGATATATCTTGTATCAACTCATCAGGTGGTAAATATACGATGGTGTATTTAGGACAGAGCCAACAAAGTTTTGCTGGCATGAAAACGCGATCTCTAGTTAAATTCAATATGATTGAATAATAATTGTAATAATTTATAGCGAATTTCTTTAGGTCATAGCTTACAAAGTTTTTTGGTGTGAAAACGCTAACTCTAGTCAAATTCAATATGATTGAATAATAATAGTAATTATAATGAATTTCTTATTGTTTTATTAATATTCATATATTAGATGATAATTATATGGAAATATAAACATTACTAACTTAGTTGAATACACCCACTTTGTAACTACAATTAAAATGGGAATGTGAGTATTATATCACTGAAAAATTGGAGGTTGCTTATTGTTTTTTTTATTCGATTTCAGTTCCACCATTTAAAGATGTGGATGCAGTACGCAAGTCAAGATTGGGTCGATGTTGTAGATCTCAAATCATCGGTTCAACATTTGTCGTCTAAATTGAAGGTGTTGGGTGATGGAGCCGAACATGCAAGCAATTATGATATGAGTGTATGCTATGATGAAAAACAAATCGAATTATGCCTTCGTGATGCTGAGAAGTATTGGAGTGGTGCAGAAGTTTGTAACAAATTTTTGGATAATGAATTGGAATTGTGGCAACTTTGTGAGGTTATGATTGAACTGAACCTAAGAAGATTCCTGTATAGCCTCCAACCATACTTGCCAGAATGGATTATTCATCACTTTGAATTGAATGATGAAAATCGAGAGGAAATTGAAGATGGTCGCGAAAATGATGATTATGAGGAAGAAGTTATTTTAGATAGTCTGTATGTTCCTGTAAATCATAAATAATGTCAAATAAAAAAACTTTGAATTATTTTCATGTTTTATTTATTTAAATCTCATGAAATACAATAGAAAATGATTACAAAACAATAAATATGATATAAAATACAATACATGATATAAGTCAGTTACAAATAAAAAAAAGATCATAAAACAGTATATGATAGAGTGAAAAAAAGTGTCAATATCTGCTATGAACTGAACCATCCAATGCATTGTATGTTAAAACTGTATCATGCAAAATTAATGCATATACTTTAGTGTTGTCTGGAAACTTGGTCTTCCTCGTCTCAAACTCAATCTTTATATCAATAGTTGATGATTTTGTTGCATTCGGTTGATGGGAACAATCGATGACGAATAGTGGATTCTCTCTAAATTGCCCAATGTCCATCAGAGGTTCACTCATATCTTTATCATAATAACTTCGCTGGAAACTCTCAAAAGCATAATAAGCAGGAGCATCAAGTTTTTTATCGAAATTCAAATTCCAACGCTCATATGGATAAACTTCAGAATTCAAGTATACTCGAATACTATTGATATCAGCAGTTGTGAATTTTGTAATATCCTGTGTTCTATCTTCAGATGTGGTAGTACTTTGGAATGCGATGATGACAAAACGAGGAGTTTCCAATGCATTAGTTGTTTTGATGGCCCATATGTCTGAAGAAGTCCCACGTAATGATGGTAGTTCATAGAGGTCCCACATACGATACGCCAACTTGATTTTGGCATTCAGACCGCTTTTGTTTATTCTACTCAAAAGTTTTAGCTTGTGTTTATCATCTGGTACAATATGTCTTATTTTCCATTCGATTTTATTTATTTCCAAATCAGCATCAACCTCACCTATATACGAGTTTTTGAATGATCGAGCGATAATCAAAATCAATTCCTGTTTGGCATTCAAGATACTTTTGTTGTAATCTTCAGCAAAACCCATCAAATATTTCAGTGGTAGTTTTCCACTAAAAACATGACTGTTTGTATCCAAGATATCTTGCTTCAATTGTGAAAGTCCCCAACCAGATGTCAATAATGTGTTAGCATGAGATTGTCCAAATGATATCATGGTTTTCATTGTAGATGTTATCCCAGGTTTTCTAACAACAGCCACTTGTTCACCACCCATTTCATAACGAATTTCGTCAAAGAGAAATGCAATTGCATTATTCGAGAGATAGCATGTTTTCGCTACATCTTTGGGGGTGAATTTACCTTCTATGTAAATGAAGCTGTCGGCAATATCTAGTATAACATCTTGATTATTGATTGCAATTCTGATTTCATCCGAATTCCTGAATAGCGGTGATCCATAGGGCTTATATGTGTGCTCATGTAAACTTATGAGAGAATGATCGAGCACTGGTTCATTGAATATATTCAACTTTTCACTGTTTGTTTCGAGCACCATTGTTATTTTCTCACTTTCAATCCAATCGATTTCAAAAATTTAAGATCACTCACAGACAGAGCGTTATGTGCTAACTGTTTAGCATACACTTGTGGAATGAGCTTCTTTTTATGCACACTTTTCTTTTTATGCACACCTTTCTTTTTGATAGTGCAACTCGTTTGGGATTGTTCAATGCGATTTTGTCTATTGTAAATGAAACCCATAACAACAGTTATTCGATTTTCTTCAATTCCAAAATAATGAAAATCTCTTCTTCACTTCCAAAATCGATAAGGTTATTTTTTTCATCCAAAATACGCACTGTAATGTTGTGAATCAATTGACGACCTTCTGGACTGACAGGCATATATATAATACTGTGTGGTTCTTTAGTAAGATTGTAGCCAGGTTCAACATCAATATCGAATGAGAAAAGAATGTGAGATTCTTCACCATTTATATATGAACCTGATATTATATTGCAATCTAAGCGGATAAGTCTCACAGTTGTAATGTTTATTGGTAATGATGATTCATGTATCTGATTTGGTGGAAATATTCCATGAGCGAACCCCATCATTTCTGCTATAGAATTTGGATGTGTCAGATCAATTTCATATTTGGATCGCATTTCACATTTGAATGTATTATTATTGGCGTGTAGATAGAAAATATCATCTGCAACGACATCATTTGGTTTTTTATCATGAAACAATCTGAACATGATATGTTTCTGTATGACGGCATTGATCTCTTCTATTTCGTAAGCACCACATGGAATTTCAATTGTCAACTTTTGGGGTATCGATGAGTTGTCATTACTGATTCTAAAACTAACTAAGTTATTAGCTTCAGTTATATTATTGATTGTATTGCATCCATAGAATCCCAAAAGTCCTAATCCATAACGACTGTTCCTATCCAATTCAATTGGTGGAAAAAAATCCGCACTCAAGACACTTGTCCCGACAGCTTGTAGCTCGAACTTTCGTGACATGACTGATGAATATTTTGAAACACATTTCAATTTATTATTGTACACAGCAACAGCACATTTGAGACAATTTACACTTTTTGGAAGGTGTTGTATTGTAATAAGTATCATTTTTATTGATACCAATATTCACATCCTCTATATTACAAATACAACACATAGATTTTCGAGGTATAGGACCATCATTAACATCCGAATCTGAATTTTGATCGTGGTGGTGCTCATAACAATATCTATGTTTCATTATATCGATGTCATCTTGCAGATGCTTAGGCAACTTTTCCCAAACATATGCAATCTCATGTGCAACACATGCAAGTATCACTTCCTTAGGCATATTTGCAAGCATCACTTTATCCATTTTTTTCAAGGTACCATATTTTGAAAACATTCTAAGTGAAAACCCCATTCCCTTGATAGCCTCCCGATCCAGTTTTGGTGTTGAATCCATTTTTATTTGGAAAATTATTTAGAGAGAAACTGCAAGCACAAGTGACCACAGAGAACTGTATTAAATTTCTGTTGTCGATCATAGTTATATTTGATTTTTACATTCGAACATTTTCGAAAGAATCGAGTCAATTCCAATGGTGGGGGTAGATCTCCAAAACTATCGAAATATGTGACTTCTTTCCCACATTTTTTATATGCCACCCAATGTGTTCCTGGTCCACTTATTCCATCTAAATTAACAATAGCTGTCTCGTTTTGTTTTGGACCTGAAGATGGTAATCTATCACGCATAAAAACACCACGAAAATGTGGAATTTTCATTTTTTGTGCATAATAACTGAGATCGAGATCAGTAAGAGGCCTCTGAGGTAGGGGTTCAATCAGTTTTTTGTTTTGTTTGTGGCTTTGTATGGTTTTAAATATAGTCCTAAACCTTTACGGTATGGTTTGAGATATATTCCACTTCCGCGTTTGCCTAATGCTACAGCCTCCATGGTTTTATTGTGACGATTGGCTTCCATTAAAGCCGCTCTGCTGGCTTTTGCCGAATTCACGGCCTTGGTAATACCAGCAGCGGCTCCCGCCAAACTTCCTAGTGCGGATAGTCCAGCAAAAATTGGTATCAATGGTAAAAGTCCACCGATCTTCGGAACAGGAATTATGCGTGGTGTGCGGATTTTCTTCTTTCCACCGGCAGCTTTAAGGTATTTACGTGCCGCCTGCAATGCTACAGTGATAGCTTTTTTGCTATTATTCGTCACAAATTGATTCCCACCAGCTTTCTTCAATACATTTCGCACTTTATGGACTATCCCAGCACCAAATGCAACTTTTTTAATATTATTTTTCTTCGATTGTTTCCTCTTACATTTTTTCTTATTGGTACTACAACCCATGCCCATATGTCTTTTCGCTTTCATAATGTTGGTGACAAGTAATGCAGCTGCTCTTTCCCCAATACTCGCGTCCTTTGATTTAACCCTATCCCAAGCGCTGTATTCAAGTTCTTTGTCGGCTAAATGTCTTGCTGCAAGATCAGATGGATGCTTAGAATATTGAATATCGTGTTTTTTGCATTCAATATCTAATTTATTGATTCCAGGATCGTTACGAGCTAAACGTTGTTTCAATTTTGTACCCGGTCCACAGTATTGATATCCTCCAGGTAGATGTAATTCGAAAGGAAGTTTGTTTATTAAATCATTAACAAAACCACAACCTCTTTTAATTTTACGATCACTTTCAATACGTCCGTATCGTTTGATGGTACACATTGAAATGAATAAGCTAATAACATTTATATAGTCTCCAACCACGGCACGATGCGCATTGTAAAACAGAAAGAAAAGTTTGCTGTAGATAATCTAGATGAGAAATTTGGGTGTGGATTGAATGGACAAAGAGTATTCAGACATGGTCCACTACTTCCATCATCAGTTCGAGGACTCATTATAGGACCTTCAAATTGTGGAAAGACGAATGCAATGATATCACTATTAACACATCCACAAGGATTGAGATTTAGAAATGTGTATCTCTATTCGAAGTCACTCAATCAACCTAAATATCAGTACTTGCGAAGTGTTTTGGAACCTATAAAAGGATTAGGTTTTTATACATTCAGCAATAATGCAGAAATAGTGGAACCCTCCGACGCTAAGCCTAATTCTGTTTTCATTTTCGATGATGTGATATGTGAAAAGCAAGATATTATTAGATCATATTTCTGTATGGGACGTCATAAGGATGTTGATTGTTTTTATCTAGCACAGACATATTCACGGGTACCCAAACAGTTAGTGCGTGACAATACCAATTTCATTATAATGTTCAAACAAGATGAGACGAATTTACATCACATTTATTCAGATCATGTTTCACCCGATGTAACATTCAAACAATTCCAATTGATGTGTGTTAAATGCTGGGAGGATCAATATGGATTTCTAGTAATTGATAAGGATAGAAAAATAGATGAAGGTAGATATCGCAAAGGATTCGATAGTTTTATATACCCATGATCTTGTTTTTGAAACTTATTCGATCACTGAATATTGTAGAGGTCACTTCATCAACGAATTGAGCTATAATTTAAAAAGGGCATTATGAATACAAAAAACGATTCTGAACATAAAAACAATGAAATGAATTTGAAACGTCAACTAGTAGAGACAACAGAAGCTGTCAGACAGAAATTCAACTCTATCAAGAATGATAATATTGAAAATCGTTCGACACTTGAAAGATTGTATGAGCCCATAATGAAACCATTGAATGTTTTATCATCAAACGCTACTTCTAAATCAGCAGTGTTATCACCAAATCGTGGATCTGTTCAATCTACTTCAAATTATCCCATGAGTACTCCAATAGGAAGAAAACAATCTTTTGATGGTGTATCATCTGTGAATAGTGACACGAGCACACTTCAAGACGATATGAGAACAACTCTATTCGAAACACCATCATCGTCCCACATCGATTCCTCGGATCCTGACATCTCACCTGTTATGAATGAAAGTGGTGAAGATATTTTGATGAAACATTTGAATAATGTAAAATCTAGAAATCCAGCATATGATGGAACATTTGGCGTACGTATGGATCCAATTACACAAAAGCTGAAAATGGGAAGTCTAGTGGTACATTTCAAAGATGGAAACATTTCATTTTGGGATGCTAATAAAGTGAAAAAATATGAATGCGCAGGTAGTCCAGAATTATATGATATGATCTTTTTGAAGAATCCACAAGATGTTGATAATGAAGAAACTCGTCAAGTATATTCCAAAATATTGAAAATAACGAATGCTCCATATAAACAATATCATCTGAAGAATGGTTTTAAAAATACAAATTCTAAAAAATTTCGTGAAGTCATCAAACCACTATTAGACTCACGACAATATCCAATTAGGAGTAGAAGTAAAATTGGTGGAGCACTCAAACGAGTGAAAATGGAGAAAACATATAATTCTAAACCTGCGAATTATGTGTACTGGAATTCACCGAAAGAGTTAGTTGCTCGCCTACGACTATTGGTAGCATCAAAGTCAGCTGGACATACCGGACATGATAATGAAATAATTTCAATAATTGAAGAATTACGTGAAGAAGGTATAATATATTAATATATATCCACAAGTAATGATCACTGTCACATCATCATTCAATGCAGTAACATTATCACTTTTTTTCTCTTTAATCATATTGAAATAGAATGACTAATGAAGTAAGTGATATCAAACGACAAGTTGTTAATGAATTACATAGACCTGCAAGACGTAATTTTCGTAGAAGAATAACTACCATCAAAGGTTTTGCAGATCTATGGCAAATAGATCTAGCTGAACTACAACCTTATGCAAAAAGTAATGAAGGATACCGATATATACTTGTAGTAATTGATTGTTACTCAAAATATCTATGGACTGTGCCAGTTAAAGATAAAACAGGTAGTACAATAACTAATGCAATGAAATATGTACTGAAGAAAGCCAAATTTTCCCCTAAACATATACAAAGCGATCAAGGGAAAGAATTTTTTAATAGAAGCTTCTCATCTCTCATGCGAGAATATAATATCAATCATTATTCAACATTCAGCACAAAGAAGGCAGCTATAGCAGAAAGAGTGATTCGTACAATAAAGGCATGGCTCTACAAGGAATTTTCGATGAGAGGTCACCACAAATGGCTTGATATTCTTCCAATTATAACTAGTAGATATAATAATAAAGTTCATCGTACAATAGGTATGGCACCCATCAATGTTGATTCAACAACAAAATTGAAATTCAAGGGTATCAATGGAATTGGAGGAAGACAAAGTAAACCCAAATTCCAATTGAATGATATTGTACGTATAAGTAAATACAAAAATATTTTTGAAAAGTCTTACACTGCGAATTTTACCACGGAGCTATTCAAGATTGTTAAAATTAATAAAACCATCCCAACGACTTATAATCTTGAAGATATGAATGAACAGCCGATTAGAGGATGTTTTTACGAAGAAGAGTTATTACGAACCGAGAATCCTGACGTATATCTGATTGAGAAGGTGTTGAAGAGAAGAAAAAATAAAGTATATGTAAAGTGGTTAGGTCTTCCTAGCGAACAAAATTCTTGGATTGATGAATCAAATATGGTTTAAATGTATCTAATAGTGACTTTTATGAATAAAGTAATATTAAAGTTCATTATTGTTTTCATTTCAATTATAAGTATGTGAATTGAAAAATATTGCAGCGGTAAACATTGCCCCAGCCATTCGCAATGTTCTGTGTATACCAAACCAAATTAATTGTATACTCCATTCCCGCTTATATTTTTCAACTCACGATATTGAAAACACATTATCATTCCCAAAACTAATCACCGTCACTTTGAAATGCAGTATCCAACTCCTTTTGCCAATTATCTCTCACTGATAATGCCGTCTCATAAAGCTTAGTCGACTGCTCAAGCTCAGCCTGAGCTTGCATTCTCGAACGTTGATGGAATTGCTTATCTTTACCTATTTTTGAACGGAGTTCATCAGCATCTTTAGACATTCTAGCCAATTCAACCTTCGCTAATGCAATCTTGGCATCTAATGCTTCAAGAGTTTCATTATTAGCATTAATAGCTCGCTCACTCTTTTCAAGTTCAGCAATAGTCATCTGTGCCTTTACAAGACGGTATTTTGCTTTCCTTTTCATTTCCCCAAACCGATGGAGGGGACTGAAAGAAGATAGCGGTTCAGCTTTCAAATCACTCTTCATTTCTTTAGGAGTACCTTTTGGCTTCCTCTTCGATCTGTCACTTTTCGTTGCGGGTTTTTTCTGTCGCACAACACTTTTGGATTCTTTCTTTTCTTTAAAGTCAGTGACAATCGATGAAGATGCCTTAGTAACCTTCCTCTTGATTGTTCTAGATTTCTTATCAACACCAAGAGGAAGGGTAGATGAAGAGTGTTTGAGTGATGATAATTGCGAAACGATCGGATTTTCAATAATAATTTGCTCATTTGGTTCTGGCACATCTGCAAAGTTAACGAAGTCGTTAATATCAAAATCATTTATCGAATCTTGACTGGATAAATGTAATACTGGAATATTTTCAAAATCAGTCTGATCGATATCAATAAGTGGTGAACCATCTTCAGCAATCAATAGCGGCATAGAGCTCATGATTATTAAGGTCTGAGGAATGATATGTGATAGCAATAGAATGTGGATAGGAAAGGTGATGATGTTACTGAGACCTCACCATTTATAGAAGAAAATAAACTAGCGCATGCGCTCTTTCATCAACTGGCACATGCGCTCTCTCACTAAACTATTCACGCATGTAACAATCTTTGTCATTCAAGAGGAAAACTTTGTGTTGCATGCATGTATTTTTAAATGTTAGAAAATAATACAAATAAATTCAAAATATATATATATATATATTTATTAATAATAGAGGACAATAACGATAATAAAAAATATTAAATGAAAAATGTTAATATGTCTCTGTGGATGTGGAACGTTCTTTGACTCTATTCCTCAATAGTTGTTGCTCGTGCGTCAAACACCAACATTGAAAAAAATGGATTCTCCTATTGGGGTAGAGTTGACCAACCTTCTCACACAGATCCCAAGTACTTCTACATGCATTGCATACATGATTCCAACAATTCATGGAATATGTATCACAACGCAAACAACGTTGCAGTGGAGTTGGAACGGCAGCACAGGTACCGCAAATATTTCTACAGATACCTATATTGTTAAATATTATAGGTTCGGAACACTTCAGACACTGTAACTGTTGTTGACGATAATCCGATTTTGTTCGCTTCGGTGGATGAGAAGGAGGCGATAGTTGAATCCGCAACACGCAATCACTACACATACCAGTACATGGATTGATTGAATCCTTAGGTCTACTTATTTGACAAAAGTAGCACACAATAGCCCCTGCAATCATCATTGGGTAGACACACACTTTTGGTTTTTCATTCCATTCTTTTGGAAACGGCATTTTACTAATTCGATTAGAAATATTAAGAGATGACTTACAGAAACTCTGAATGCTCTCTCCTACACCTACGATCTCTATTTATACAAATCAACATCATGTGAAAGTATAGTGGGATAACTTCTCCTACTATTCCACTCTAAACGAGTCAAGTGGGAGTCGCATCACCTCCTATATAAGTCGACTTGCAAACCTAGAGTTCATTCATTCACTCTCTACAACTGTGAGCAAACAACAACAAGATGAATTCTGCAAAAATGAATGCTGCATTAAATAGAATATCTGCTGTTGATGAAAACAATTGGATAGACGAATCAGATGATGAGGATGTCAATGTTCCGCTAGAGGAAGTGATAGTTGAAGCAGAAGATGTTGGAGTCGATGAAGATGAGATAGACGAAGTTGAAAACGAGGCCAACCAAAGCGACGAAGATGATGACGTGATGGAGTTTGAGAGGGTCATGGATGAAGAAGGAGATGATGAAGGGATAGAAGCTGACACAACTGAAGGCGATGGTGCTTTGAGGATCGGTATGCGAACGCTCAATGTCAGTGAGACACTGGAAGATCCCTTGGATTTGTATTGTGCAATGGATGCATACGTATTGATCAGCACAATAGATGGAGAGAACAAAAAACTATGTTGGTGCTGCTTTCGGTTTTATTCGCATAGAAACAATAATGGAGGGTGGTATGCCCATGTCAACACCCACAACACTGTCTCAATTATGGAAATGGGGCAGAATTGGTGTGAAGCTTGCGAGAGGCCACTAACAAACTTCACCCGAGTATCTACATGTATTATATGTAATAATGTCCAACCTGTGGCACAATAACCGTGGACCTACTGGTCAAAAAAAAACAACAGCCCTTTTCAGGGCTACATTATTCACACAAACAGTAGTTAGTTGTATGAGTATTCATAGATTATATGACAAATGAATACTTTGACTAATAAAAGTCTAAGTAATTTGTTAGTCTTTGAATATCTATACATTATATGACAAATAAATTACTACTTTGACTGAAAAGTCGATATTTGGAATTTGATAGTCATTGAATATCTATGCATATGATGAGTACTACTTTAAATGAAAGTTGAAGTTGGCATTTTGTCAATCATTGTATGCATATAATGATGAATACTTTTACATACATACATTTTGTTTGAGACTATAATGTTAACAATGGTATGAACCTGTTTCTGTTTGAAAGTATAATGATAGCTCTGAAAAGAGCTATTTTTTTTTATTGTTTCAGTCTTCAATTGTAGCCCTGAAAAGGGCTGTTTTTTTTATTAATCCATGCAATGGTATGGACTAACGCTCCTCATCATCATCAGAAACAATGATGATTGTATCATCATCTGTATCTGATGATATACTGATGATGTCATCCTCATAATCATCTGAATCAGACGATATACTAATGGCATCATCATTAGCATAATTATCTAGCTCGTTATCCTCTAGATCGTCTAACTCATTGACATCCATCTCTAACTCTGCCTCTACTTCCTCTTGCATACCTTCTTCCATACGTGCCGGGAAATCATCAGGTAGATCATAGATACGTTGCAGCATTTGTGCAAAATTTGTACTGAAATGATCGAACGTTGAATCTATTCCATGTACCTGGATGGGGCCTGTACTCGTCATAGAACACTCTGGTACACTCATCGGTTCGGTGGTGGAATCAGCACTCGACATTGTGGAAGAATGATATAGAACTGGGATTGATGCTTTATTTATATTGGAAAAAAAAGGAGGGGGTGAAGTGTAAATGTAGAACAATTCAGTGTTTGAAATTCGAAAGCAATAAGAATGACAATTTTCTTGAAATTCTAAGTGATTATTATTATGAGAAACTCTGAGTGATTATTATAAAAAAAACTAATAAGGGAGAGGGAAAAAGACACTGCCCCAACCTCGCAGTGCCTCGTGTACACCAACCAAAAAGTGTGTACTCCGTGGAAGGAAAGGAAAGGAATAGAAAGGATGGGAGAAATGAGGAAACGATTACATATCATCGTCTGAATTCAGGACTTCATCAATCAGGATAGGGGATGGTGGAGGACTATCATCGGACTCATTGTCAGCGTCACCGTCATCATCGTCATCGCTGTCGTCGTCGTCTGTGTTTCCGGACTGTGTATCCCATTCGTAATCATTCCGCCAATCATAGGGATCTGGATAATCCCCATCAGACAGGTCCGCTTGATCGGTTCCAGTAACGTGAAGCACTTGTATCCGATCATCATAAATTATGTCATCATAATTCATCGAGTGAGGTGCCGTCGTGGAGGTAACGAAACCTTCATGGATAGAAGCCCAGTAAGGATGTTGATGCGCTGGGTCACTGTACGGCTCAGTAGTTGAATCAGGTTCCATGTTGAAGGTGGCTGATCAACTGAATATTCCAACAGATAATTCCTACTTTTATACTTTTGAAAGGGAGTGGGGGAGGAGTGGGGAGGAGAGGGGATTAAGTGGGAATGAATTTCAAAAATGACATGAGCTATATTCCATGAAAGAGAAAATTGAAAATACTATATGAATTATATGAAATATACTTATTGATTTCATTATGAAACATATTTTCTTCCCAAGAGATTATTTACAATAGATTAGAGAACACAAAAATTGATGTGAGGTATTTGCATAGAAGAACTTGTAATTGAAATAAAAAAAGGAAATAATAATGAGACGAAGTGAAGAAAAATGCTCCAACCATCGCATTGTTCAATGTGTACCAAACCAAAACAATGTACACCCTTAATTTCACTTCTTTTTTTTTATTTATTTTTATTTCCTAAAATTACAAACATAAACTTAAAACTATCTTAATTAAATATTCCTAACTAACCTAAAACTAATCTTACTACACTTACACTTAATCTATGGGAAAGTTTTTATAAAAGTCACTAACTTTTTATAAGTCTCTATCGAAGAGGTATCTGCTTCACACTTTTTCTCCAGAGATGCATACTTCCGATCTAGTTCGGCTATTACTTTTTCTGCTTCCCTCCGTCGGTTAACAATTTCAGCCATTTCGCGCTTCCTTTTAACCAACGCGGCCTCACTAGCTCGAGAAGCATGTTCTGCTTCCTTACATCTCTGTAGAAAACTGTCCAACATTTCACTAACCTCTCCGATAGGCTGTCGCACTTGTGGCACTAACACTTCAGGATTCGTCACCGGTGTTGCCAGCATCGGCGAAAGCGGCACCACCGACGGAGTGAATACGATGGGAGCCTCCTCCGATGGGGACAATACAACTGGTGGCTCCTCCGGAGAAGGCGCCCTAGGTTGTTCCACTACTGCTGCGGGTGGTGTGGAGGGCCTTAAGCTGTTTGGAGCGGTCGACCAACTACCTGCATAAGGATTAGTCCTATTGCAAGTAGCTCGGTACTTAGAAATAGGACCAACCTTCGCTGCAGGTCGTTGGCAAACCTTCTTTACAGGCCTGACTTCCTCCTCCTCCTCGAATAAGTCAGGGCTGGTGGATCTGCACCTAACTCGCGAAGTGGATGCCTTCTCCTGCTCTGTCATAGGCATGATGGATGCCACAGCGTTATTTAATTCCTGAGTGTTGGATGCCATTCTGAAAATGTAAAATAATACAAAGTTAGTAGATGTAAAAAATTAAAGTACATTGTTAACTTACTCAAACTTAGCTCCTCGTCGTATAGTACACTGCTTCTGGTTGAGTATGGCTGGACTGCTCTGGATGACTGGAGTTGTCGTACTGAATGTAGAAGAACGTGCTCCTCGGGGTATCAACATCATTGGGAGTGGAGGGAATGAGGTGGGGGCGTGCATGCGCAATGGTTGGAATATGGTGGGGCGAGAAATGGTAGGAAGTGGGCGGGGTGAGCAATGGTGGGAAGAAAGCGGGCCGCGCTCCGCGCGGCTTACGCCCCAATTCGCTACGCTCGCGCCGGCGCGCTTCGCGCGCCGGCGCGAGCGTAATGGGGCCACCACCCCCGGGGGAGGGAGGGGGGGGTGGGGGTGGGGGGTGGGGGGGGGGGGTGGGGGGGGGGTGGGGGGGGTGGGGGGTGGGGGTGGGGGGTGGGGGGTGGGGGGTGGGGGGTGGGGGGTGGGGGGTGGGGGGTGGGGGGTGGGGGGGGGGGGGGGGGTGGGGGGTGGGGGGGTGGGGGGTGGGGGGTGGGGGGTGGGGGGGTGGGGGGTGGGGGGTGGGGGGGGTGGGGGGTGGGGGGTGGGGGGTGGGGGGTGGGGGGTGGGGGTGGGGGGTGGGGGGTGGGGGGTGGGGGGGGGGGGTGGGGGGTGGGGGGTGGGGGGTGGGGGGCGGCGGGGCCGCGCTACGCGCGGCCCCGCCGCCCCCCACCCCCACCCGCGCGCTTCGCGCGCCGTGAAACCTAACCTAACCTAACACCTATGACCCTAACCTACAGTATGTATTAATCTAATCTAACCTAACGCGGGAGTAAATTCACCATGTTGGTTCAATTAATACGTCATCTGTTGGTTTTGGTTTTGGTTCTATTATTCTAACATTTGGATCAATGTCCAGTCCTGGATATCCCAGTCCACCTGATGGCCTGACTTTATGGCTTTTCTCCAAAACTTCAACTCTCTCTTCTAGTACATCATACTTTTTCATTGTAGTCCCTGTTATGTTTGACATAGCATCAAATTTTTTATTTGTAGACGCTGTTATGTCAGACATTTTTATGTCCACATCATTTGTAAGTTTGTCAAATTTACGAGTGAAAGTTATCCGAGCCTCTGCAATTTTATCGTCAAATGCTTGACGGGCATCGCGAGCAATATTACCTATTGTGGATTGTATTGCAGCTTGTAGGGCTAGAAGTATAACCTCCTTTGTTCCGTTAATTTCCCCCTCAAGATATGATACAGTTACACAATCACTCTTGTCAATTGGTTCGCTTATATTTTTCAATATTTTTCTTTGCATGTCATAATGACCATCTTTTGTTAATTTAAAACCAATCCCGGGAGGACCTCGAATGACATTACCACCCAATTTTCTTTTTCTACCAAACTTATCGATTGTTTTAGACATTGTGCACTCTACGATGATTCTTTTCAAACTGATATTTCTTTCATTTACATTATGCTATATACTTTACAGTAATTGGTTAGGAAAATAGAAATGAAACAAATAATATTTTTATCATTTTTTATTCATCTAAGTAACTTGGTAAAAGTGATACATATACAATACATAATACAATAATCACAAATAATCACAAATAAGAATGTTCCGGTTTGAAGGAATAAGCAATAATACTTCGAATTATAATTCAATTATTCATCTCTACAGTCAACAAATTGATTAGTTGGTCTAAGGCGCTCTCTTGAGAAAAAGAATGAACGATTTCAGACACCCAACGAATGTTATCATTAGGATCATTTCGATAAAATTCTATATCGCTATGACCCCATGGAAGAGTTCGAGTGGTATTCGGAATGATGAATCTCTTGTCGTCATGATACGATAAAGCGACTTTATTTTTCAATTCAGTGTAAATATCATGCAATACGCTTCTGAACGAGTTCATCTTCCTGAATATCATACCTCCCTCTTCAATGATTTTTTCATAGTCTTCACATGTCAATTCATTCTTTATAACAGATCGTTTCACACCTTTGGCCTTCTTCAGTTCACCATCAACAGATTTCACGTAATACGCTTTAGCACCTGTACCGTAAAAGCTGATTATTGGATCATTTGGGAATTCATCTTTGAAATTACCCAGAACTGACTTTGTCACTGGAATATTGAATTGGTTTCCTATTTTATAATTAGATGTATCGAACTTATTTATATTATTTTTGATAAATTCATAGAAATTGTCTGTATTTACTTTGAGAATAAGGGAGTCGGTATCAGTGTAGAGTAAGGACGCATCTTCTCCAAACTCTTGTTTGATACATCCATAGAAAAAATCATACATAACTGTTTTAGATAATTCTAGAATGGAAAATCCTAAATATAGTGGTTTATCATAATGAACTTTTACTCTAGCCAATTGAATGGCAACAAAATTTTCTGTAAAAATAGAGCATTTTTTAAAATTTGGTCGAGATATGAGACAACTAGCACCTATAGTTCTTTTTATATTTTCCCAATGTGTAATGAGTCTAACATCAATTCTATTGTCTACGTTTTCCATTGTTTTTCCATAGACTGCATTATTCATTAGTTTGTAGAAATCTTTTTCAGATTTGTTATTAGACCTATTACGCATTTCAGTATTCAAATCTATATAAGGCTTCATCCAACATGATTGCTTAAACCTCAATACTCTATGTGTGTTCATCACTATCAAACCATGATTGACAGCTTGCTGTAAGTTTCTATAGTGAACAATATATTTTCTTTTGTCGTTTAAATTTGGAATTAATTTGGGAACTTTCGATTTTGCATATGGAGGTATCAAACGTTCAACTAAGAATGGTAAATCGGAATGTTTATCATGAAGTTCTTGGGGATAATGTATATCCACTTCCAATACATATCCATAAGGACTATCGATATCCACATTCATTATATCAAGATTGAGAATTTCATGAGGTGCTAACCATGAAAATTCACCTGTTGGTAATGGTTGCGACATGCTGTGACCATATAGATTTGTTGCATCCAAATATGAAATGAATGAAGATGGTTCATTTGGATTATAATCCGGTAAAAATGTATTGTTTGCTTTATGTTTCCTTTCACTACATTGACTTATTCCACCACGAATACCTTTTTGAAAGAAGTGAACCATATCAATATCAGTTAGTAATTCCAATTCAATATTAGTATATTTCAACATGGCATCCCACGATAATCCGGGTGCAGTGAAGTATTGTGCCGGATCCAATTTATATTTATCAACAGATATATTTCTAAAGTTTTCAAAAATGTCACATAATAGTAACACATCTGACTTTAAATATAAATCAGAGTATTCACCCAAATCCTGACATTCGAATAAATTCCAAACAAGTTGAGCTCTCCCATAATCATTATCTGATATATGTTCACAATTGAGTTTATCATAAAATTGATTTTTGGTTGGAAGTCTTGGATGATTCAGTTTTTCGATGTCATCAACAAAACTATAGGGAAATACACCTTTCTTTCTCATCAAATTGAAATTTTCAATTTGTGGGAAATGTTTGCGCATCTCGATACACTGATCAGATGTTAAATTTGCACCTAAATTCTCCAAAGAACTAGGCATGAATCTGAAACTATCAATGAATCTCATTTTCAAATAATTCTTCTTCACCCTACCATCTTTATCCGTATAGGAGTGTGTAAAGAGATGTTTTGTGAAAGATATATATTTTCATTAGTTTGTGGGATGACATCCACTTTATCTTTGTTTTTATACAATTCCTTTATGAATAAATGACAATCATATCCACTGAGATTGTGAAAAATTATAGGAATGAAATTTGGCAATTTAAAATTCAAATTACAAGATGAATGAGCAGCAGGGGACCTTTTTTTTCCTGTGAGGTGACAATGATCCCTCACTTTGACTTCGCCATCATTAAATTGTTTGGAACAAATGCCACAATTTGTGGCAGAAGCAAACTGTTCCTCTTCCTCAGGAGTTTGTACATCCATAGGAATAGGAAACCTGAGATGATTTTCATAAATATTTTTCAAATCATCTTCGATTTTGCTAACGAATTTTTGGGCTGCATCCACACCCCTATACGAAACAAATTTTGATAAATCATCATTGTATGAACATTTAATCAAATAAGCAAATGAATAAGGCTCATGTTTGAATGTCTTGATCGAATACGAGTATTCAGGATTTGGTTTAGTGGTTTGAATCGGCTTCAGTACTGATTCAAAATCTGCATACACTACAAATGGTACCTTCATTTGTTTCTCAAAGTTTTCAAAAGTTAGTATATTTTCAGGTACCGTTTTCCCATATTTATTGACTTTGAAATTGGTTGATGGTGTTGTAGTACTCAAGTGATTACAATCATTTATCTTATGACGTAATAGTAATTGTTCATTAGAAAAATATAATAAACAGCCATCACAAAAATATTTCTTATGTTCATGAGCCGATAATTGGCTTGAAACTAATCTTGAAAGATCTTTGATCCAACAATAATGATTATTACCGAAATCATCTGTGATAAGTAACAAATTGACATGTCTTCTAAGTCTTCTCTGAGAGTAACGTAATGGTCCAATTATTTCATACATTATTTTACCCTTCTCGAATTTACTTTCTAAACCGTACACATTAACTGAAATATCATTCTTGTCTTCAAATTTCACAATATCTTTCAACTTTACCGGAAAATTCATACCTGTTACATCTATGACTGTACTGAAATGTGGATACGATGAAACTTCTGATGTTCTATCGATTGCAGGATGTAGTGCTGAAGTGATAGCCCATGCAAAACAATGCTGATCTTCATTACGGACATTAACCACGGCCTTCCTACGCTCAATACATTCAGGCAGCTTCACATATGAACATCCACTGAGCGGGCTGTATTTATTAATGTTCAACTCCAGAAATATGATTTTTTCACAAGTCCAACCTTAAATACATAACAATATTACTAATCCATCCAATTAAAACTTGGTAGAAATGTTTACCTGAATCACGTTCCTGGAATTCTGTAGTTTGAGCGATAATCCCATTTCGAAATCCATCAAATAAGGAATTCAAATCAGTAGATTGATCAACTGTTCTATTCTGTGAATTAAATGATTTGGTTTCCTTCAGGTCTTGTGTTTGTAGAATATAACTCCCAAATACTTCCATATTCACTTTGATGATTTTGTGAACCCTGATGGCCGATTCCAATAATTCTATAACTTTCTGCCTGATTTCATTAAAGAATAACATGTAATCGGTGGAAACAATGGAACTCTGCACCCTGTATGTCGCAATCCGACGTTTGAAGGCGCTCTTTATAATTTGAACACCATCACTGAATTGAACACATGTATTATTCTTATGTTGTAGAGTTCTATTGTGAGAATTCACTTGAGTCAATGGAATCATCACATTACAACAATTACATGTGTACATAGGTGCTGCAGCGTCATCTAATCTCACTCGTTTCACTGATGGCCCTCCTTGGCAACTCTGGAGCTGATGACGACGAAGGTTGTCACTACGGGTAAAAGATTTACCACATTCACAAGAATACATTTTCTATGATATGTTCTCACTAACTCACTCGATGGAAACTGACATAACCAACACTCGCCCGCTTCTTAAATACCATAATCCACGTCGCCTGCGCATCACCGTAGAGAGTGAGGGTAGGTAAGGACACATCGATGCATCCGCTAGAGATGCCTGACGTCACAGCCAAGCCCATCTCCCAATTTGATGCGAGTTGCCGGCACGAGCAAGCAGTGATCGTTGCGCTCTCGGAGAGGGCAGACGTTTGCACAGTCCTCGCCCGCCTGCGTGTCACCATTGATGGCGAGTCTGGGGCGTTACGTCACATCCTTCACTACATCGAGGGAGGTGAGAGCAGACCGATGAATACGCATTACTCTGCCACACGTCGTGGAGTGAACATGTCGCTCTCTAGCCGTTGAACGGTTATTGCTGTGACGTCACTCCACTACTAACTTGGTGCCCTCACACCGATGGAGCATTCATTACTTGGAGGATCTTCGAAGTATGCAGACGTATGTTTGTACATAGACAAACAAGCACATGATGGAACCCTGTACCGTGCATTCTCTAACACACACACACACATACACATACAAAATCTCATATGAAAAAAAAAAATCTGAACGATCCATGCACCAGACACTTCAAGGTCACAACGCCTTGACTTCACTGCACAACAAAAAAAAGCAAATAACACGTCATATTGGTGGGGGGGAGGATTAGAACCGGGAAAAAATTTCTGAACGATCCATACACCACACCCTTCAAGGTCACATCACCTTGACTTCACCAAACAACAACCAATAAAAAAGCAATTAATACGTCATAGTGGTGGGGGGAGGCTTAGAACCGGCTCAAATCTCCTACTGACAGAGTTGTTGTCACCCCGTTCAGTGTCGAAAACTAAACCGAAATCATCAGCTGCTCGGGCAGCTGCCCTAAAGAGAAATGCTCCAATTCCTGCTCTCTCATGGTCACGAACCATGTAGAGAAGGGGATCCGAACTCCTCACGACTTTACAGCCTGTATCCAGTACCATTCTGTCATGTAGATACTCCAAACTGAAAAGTCCGCGGCCTCCCTGTTGTCGTGGGAAGTTCAACCGTGGAAAAGACGATTTGGGATGCAAACTCCTATAGAGATGCACCATTTTTCGGGTCTTTACGTCGAGTTGATACAGCTCCTCCCGAGTCCACTTCACTACTCCAAACGAGTAGAGTAAGATTGGAACGGCAAGTATATTTGTTGCAGCAATTTTGTTCTTCCCCGACAGTTCCGATGACCAGATCTGTCAAAGTTTGTGCTGATACTTGCTGCGGGAGAGTTCTTTACTGATGTTACCTTGTGAGTGGTGTTGTTCCACTCCGAGGTGAGTATATGTCTATCCAGCATACAAATGGTGTAGGATGCTTCCATCTAGGAGCTGCACATCCTCTCCGTAGTCCCCGCATCGTCCTCTTTTGAGATGGACCATTGCACATTTGTCTATCCCGAATTTCATACCGATAGCATGCGTGTACACTTCCACCACCATCACGGACTGATCTTTCTCTCCAGAGGCATAAAGATCATTCATATGAAATAAATGGGTGACCTTGTGCCTCCGGTTTCCATCACCAGTTTCGACATTATCATTATTATAATAATTATTATTATTATATTATAACATACTTTGAAATTTACAATCACCATATCTGAGTTATGTCAATCTTTTACATCGCAGACTCGGATGAATGAAATGTCAATCAAAGTGAAGAATTCAGTAACACCCACATCACTTATCGCTATATTACTTCCATATGCCTGTCACTCAACACTGACACAACTCCCTACAGGGGCGGCTTTGGGCGTGTAGTCTGTTTCGCCTTCTCTGTATCCTTTAAAATCTCTATATTCATTTCAGTTCACAAGAATACCAAAACATCATACTTATTGATATGTCATTATAATTTGTCCATAACAATGAAACTAAAAAATATTTTTTTTAAATCTGACTAGGAAAAATCTAATGGCATCTTATAGAAAAAAAAGGCGGTGAAAAGCTGTATGTTCGTTGCCTACTGAATACTACCCGTAAATAGGGTCTTCCATCAAACTCTTCATATCTTTCAATTCAAATAAAACGAAGTGTGTGTGAGATCATTGAATTTATTCGTTTGAGAGACCTATTGAAGGACCATTATGTGTTCGGATTTCCGTCATGGCTTCCCTGGGTGGAGCGCATCCGAAACGTCCAATTTTTCATGACTTTGGAGTATAAATTATATTAAAACTGACCGATGGTATGCGTTATGTTGGCTTTGAGGACCGCTGTGATTTATGGCTCATTCGCATATACCTGCAACTCAAGAAAACACCACGAAAAAAAGTCTACCTGGGTCAAATCGCATAATCTCGGTGGCTAGTCCATATAACCTTCACGTGAGACGATCATGCCCTCAAATTGCTCGGGCAGGATATTCAATGTGCCACATTCTGAGTGATCCGTAGCGCCGTCATATTGAAATCACATGCCGTTAGTGTTCAGATCATCCAATTCAAGTCAAAAGAAGTCGGTAATTATCGACGAATGGTGCTCGACGTTGACAGTGATAGCCTGGCCAATGTCTTTTTTAAGTAAATATGGGACTCCAGCCCAAAATCCACTCGGGATGCATTCGACGCTCTTCAACCTCATCTTGATTGGTATCGTCCCAAATTCGACAAAGTTGTTTGTTCACGTACCCATTCATCAAGAAATGGGCCTCATCGCTGGAGAAGATTTTTTTATGAAAATCATGGTCAGTTGCCAACTTCTCCAGAGCCCATTCAGCGAATACACGTCGATGTCTATGGCCATTTTCTTTCAGTTCCTAGATCAGTTGAATTCTGTTCGAGTGTAGGCCCAAGTCACGACGCAAAATTTGCGAAGTTGTGGTCTGCGAAAGGCCGAGTTCTTATGAGCCATGCACACTCTCACAGACAGGAGCGATGTTTTTAGCGGATCTTGCGTGTTGTCGACGTAACTATTCAGAGTTACTATTCATGGACATCTCAGAAAGCGTATCAATTTGTGATAAGTTACTCGTAACACAACCGCGAACATGTTACGTACCGGCTAGTGGTGGCGTATATGTTGTACGTTACCCTATCCGCTTTGACACGTGTAACTGTAACAAGCTGAAGCGTCATTTGTCGCATGAAAATACTGTTATGTTCTGCATGATCAAACGTTACAGGTCCACAGCTCATATCTGTGTTCGCTTTGAAGTACATTTAAGTAACTCTTCATGAACATCTCGAAAAGTGTATCTATTTGTAAATATAGTTCAAAAAACCTAAAAAACACGCTTTTAAAAAACATCAAACTAAAAAGTTAAAAATATTTTTTTTTAATAAGCCTTAAACAATAACGAACGAAAAATACTAGTATTATTGTGAAAAAAGCGTGGGCGCTTTTTGCCATATTTTTGTATATCAAGCGCACGTCGCTTTTTTCACAATAATACTAGTATTTTTCGTTCGTTATTGTTTGAAGCTTATTTAAAAAAAATATTTTTTACTTTTTAGTTCGATGTTCTTTGAAAGCGTGTTTTGTAGTTTTTTCAAACTATATTTATTTTTCACTTTTTAGTCCGATTTATTGTCAAAAATATTTTTTTTAAGTTCTAGTCACTAGTATTATAAATCTTTAACAGACGGCGCGCAAATGTAAAATTCCTCTCAAACAACATAATAGAGTTTGAGGTCTCAAATTCTATAGTAATACTTAAATGCAGTAACTCTCCAACACAGGGCGGACAGTTGTAAAATTTGTTTCGAAGTGAAGAGAAAATTTGCAGTAATAATTTCAAAAAACAATTCAGTCTTGATGTTGATTGATTTGAAGTTTCATTCAAAATATTAATGAACTAAAAATATTTTTACAGTGAATAATTTCATTTTTCAAATCAATCTTTTGATTTGATATATATGTCAAGCACCTTAATTCTAATTTTTCGAATTTTTGAAATATTTGAATAACTGAATTTTTGAGGTGTACAATTTACGATTTTCATTGTTGAAATCCATTTTCTGGTTTGCTTTCAAATAATCGAATTAGATTTTAAAATATATCTTCCGTTTCGTTCAAAACTTTTGTCTGTACTGAATCACGGGTAATTGTGAATATTTAAATATTTCATCTGTAGTACAAAATTTTGCTGACACTTATAATTCTTAAAATATGTTTTTTATTTTGATATTCTTTTGAATAACCTATCAAGGAGGTTACGTATAGCGGCATCTGCCCGCGAATAGCTCAAGCAATAAGTGATAGTTATGTACAGTGCCATCTGCCCGCAAACATATCAAGCAATAATTGATAGTTGCGTACAGCGCCATCTGCCCGCGAATAGATCAAGAAATATCAATGAGGTTACGTACAGCGCCACGTGCCCGCGAATAAATCAAGCAATAATGCCGATAATTCTGTCAATACAGATCCCGAGCTTGAGAGTTACAAACAAACATGCATACATACATACATACAGGTGAAACTAATATAAAGCGTGTAAAAATGATTCGTGATACAAAAGCGAAATTGGTACGTTACGGCTAGTTGTGACCTATATATTGCATGTTATCCTAACCGCTTCAACACGTGTAACCATTATAAGCTGAAGCATTCATCTGTCGCATCCAAAGAGTGTTTTGTTCCGAATGATAACAAGTATATTATTTGATATATCACATATCTTTGCCTATTGCATGCGGCGTTGTTTTGTAAACTTGTTTGGTTATTTGCCTGTACCTGTGCAAAAGTAGTGATTCACATTGGATTTGTATCGGTGTAGACTGAATTCATTTGGAAAAACGTTCTCAGGAAGTTTATTTCACTCGAGCGCAGTTCTCCAAATGAAAGAGTTTTTGAACAATGAAGTTCGAAGGTGTACTGAGTTGAACCTCAAATCGATGAGTAGCCACAGTCCGTTGCGTATTTCTGATATGTAGGGCTCTTGGTGGAATCAGATGTGCCAAGTCAATTGAACACTTCTCGTGAAAGTATATATAGAAGAGAAACAAATCTCCAACCTTTTTTCGATGTTCCAGACTATCAAGTTTGAAAGTGATGTTCTTTTCTCCAATCAGGCAGATGGATTTTTCTGGATGGGATCTAGCAGCTTCAGGGTATGCTTAGGGGCGGAGCTCCATACGTGAGAACAATACTCCAAAGAAGGTCTGATATAAGTTTTATAAAGCAGCAAATGTTGCTGAGGTGCGTACAGTTTTCTGCTTCGGAACAGAGTTCCAAGCTTTTGAGAAGCGGCTTTTGTAATTCCAGCGACATGATTGTGCCAAGACAAATTGGTGTCCATTTTAAGCCCAAACAAACGTATCGAAGCAGAAAGTGGAGTTGTCTGACCTAACATTAGTGTATCCGGTTCGGAGACATTTATCTTTCTGGGAAAAATCGATGCCTGGGTTTTTGAATTACTTTCACTCCAATTTGAAATTACTTCTAGATTCTCATTAGGATATGCAAGCTCCTGCTGCCAGTGAAGATGTGCATCTGCAGACGATATCCTGGAATACAAATGGAATGACGAGACAAGTGTGCTGTCATCAGCCAAGCAATATATCGGATTTTGGGTTTTTTCAATAAGCCGTTGATAATACAATAAAAAGAGGGTTGGAGACAATATAAATACGTTGGAAACACCAGTGTTGATGGTGAAGGGATTCGAGAGGCATCCATCAACAGCCACTTGCAGGAAACGTTATTTCAGGAAGCTGAAGATTTACTCACAAAAATGATCCTACAAACCATAGCATCGATGTTTGGCCAGCAAACATCGATGCTATGGTTTGCTTTATTGCTTTATTCCAAATATGGAACTATCCGCTTGTGTAGTGGTGGAATTGTGGATTTTGTGAAGTTTTGATTAACGGCTTCAACTACCGAACAGAAGGATCTAGACCCATTGGGATTGGCAGGAAGTTTATCTCTGATTGTGAAGTATTTTGCTTTCATTCGTTCTGAGCTTTTGCGAGCATTAACAAACCTAGTTCGGTTTTCGGTACTGGGATTTTTGCGCTACTGCCGGTAAGTAAGATTTTTGAAGGCGGCAGCTTGCTTGCAATTTTTTTGAGACGTTAGAAGTTCGTTTCATTGAAAAAGGAATAGTATATGCGGCCATGTATGATAGAATACTTCAGAAGCACTAATAGATAGATCTTTAGAGCCAAAACAAACATCTAGCCAGGGGAAATTTCGTAAATGGTCTTGAAGGTTCTCTCTCTCAACAGGTCGATACTGTGGACATTGAAGTCACCGAATATGGAAATTTGGGCACTGGGATGATTGATTTGCAGAAAGTCAATGATGTCTGTAAGTGAAGAAAATAGAGCCCTATATTGTGTATCGCTTGGTGGTCGATAAATGAAGCATATGAATCTTGTGGATCTTCTGTTATATTATTCTGAAGCAAATAACATCAAAGTTTTGGGGTTCCAGCATTTCCTCTCGTTGACAGGAGAAATCGCTGCTGATTAAAAGAGATTTTCCAAAGTTACGTCTGAATCCGGAGCGAACCATATTATCTCGCAACGAGTCGAACATGTTACGGTGTTACGTTATGTGGAATTAGCTGAGCCTTGAGATGGCAACAGCTTCTCGAACAATATTACAAGAATATCAAGGCTCGTCGAATTTGAACGAACAGTATAAGTGTTTCAGCTGCAAACCATCAAGCCCAACATCTCAACATAAAACACTGTGCATTTATCGTCAGTACTCCATAATTACGACTGTGATCTATCAGTATTAAAACCCATTCATTTGATATCTAAATTATCCAAGCTACTTTGAAAATAGGATATAAAAGTCGTAAAACAGTAATAAAATATAGCCAGCAATAAAGCGTTCACTCCGTGGTGCTATAATTGTACTTAATGAATATTTATCGGCATCTCTGACTGCTCGTTGTGTTGTGTTACATTATACGGGCAGTGTGCATGAGCAGCACACATAAAGAGTGTCTTCGTCCTACACAACTCATCTGCATTCAACTCGCTAACCTCATGCCATTTACAGACTGCCGTTGCACTTACATCGGACGTTAAATTATGGCTTCACTTTCCTAGGAAGAAATGATTTATCGCTTGTGAGGATGTCGGTTTCATTTTCGTACTGCTAATAAGCCGTTAGTGCTGCGGGGAGTATGCATTCGTGGCACGTAGGCAGAGATTGCAATTACCTAGCAGGCTGTGCAATCAGGTGATGTGGGCACGCAGGATAATAGCAGTGTTGTTAACTAATTTCTGATCGGAACTTTCGAGTAATGAATGATTGCAAATGGAAGAACTCGGGTGCTACGAAGGTTGTGTTTTATAACTGGAAAGTTAAAAGCGAGTTTGTATAGTGTTTAATAGGCAGCAATTCGTTGAATATTAATCTTTCAAATCGGCTCAGTACGTAGTTACATCTGGGGAACCACAAGTTTCTAATATTGGACCTCTTTTATTTTTAATAATGATTTGGCAACCTCTTTCAATATTCCTAGCCTACTATTTGCAGACGACCTAAAACTATATTATAAAATCGACGACATTACAGACTGTCAACGTGTACAACGTGAATCAGATGTAATGAAATTTTGGTGTAATGATAATCGCCTACAACTGAACGTATCCAAATATAAAATAATATATTTCATCAGTTCGGACTTCCATTGTCTAATATAATATAAATTGATTTGATAACCCTGAAACAAAAAACTGAAATTACAAAGATATAACATACAACAACAACCAAACAAATAAAAATTAAAATATTAATAAAAGCTGAAAAAATTGAAAAATTAAAAATATTAACAAAAAATGAAAAAATTAAAATTAAAAGATTTCAAACCGAGTTATGGCACAGCGTTTCGATTGTTAGTATCCACAATCGTCTTCGGGTGATAACTGGACTGATTCCTCCGAGATCTGACTATTTATAGGTCATTCGAGTGCTGTCACTTATCCCCTCTTCCCTCTTTCCGCTTCATTGGCGGAAGTTGGGCGTTTTTTTTGCTTGATTAGAGGTTTCCATATGTTACGTATCTCTACGCAAGCTTGACTAAATGCGTTGTTGGACAACATATACGCGGCTTCTTCGAATTTTCTCCTAAACCAGTGGTCCTCTTTCTGGATGATTTCAGCTTGGGACCACTCGATGTTGTGTTGATGAGTCCAAACATGCTCTGCTATTCCGGATTTGCTGGTTTCTCCTCGCTGTGTGTGTTTCTTGTGCTCAACAATGCAAACTTTCAATAGCCTCTTAGTTTCACCGATGTATGATTCTCCGCACTCGCAGGGTATCCGGTAACATTTTGTTGACACGATTTGAGATGACATCTTTGGAAAATTAGAGAGTTATCCTTGGTATAAAATTCCTGCATAAATTACTTAACAAAAATATTGACAGCACTGTTGAGTTTTATTTGAATAAGAATCACTTTGTATTTGTTTTGACATTTTGAAAAATAGTTGAATGACAGTTTTTGTAAACAAGAAGAATAAAAAACCGCTTTTGAAGAAAAAGGAAAAAGTTTGCGTTTTATTTATAGCTGTATATTCAGAAACGATAAACATTGTGCCGGTCTTCGAGCGGATATACTAATAGTGCACATTTCTAGGTAAATATAAACATTGTGCTGGTCCTTCAGCCTAGAGAACGGCAAAATGGAAACACGTAGCAAGACTGCCAAAGCAAAAAGCGAGAGTCATAAAAAGGATGTCACCACCATTAGCGAAGTTAGAAAAGTTGACAATGCTGAACGCGATGCCACAGAAGACAAGTTATCTGTAGTCTCGTCCAGTAGAAGCAGTAGAAATGATGGTGCACAGTCTAAATCGGTTTCAGTATCTTTATCTGTGAGATCCAATGCAAGTATTTATATGAGAAAACTCATGGAAGTCCAGGTAAAAGCTGACGAAAAAATGGCTATATTGTTGTCTAAGCAGTTCGAAATGGAAAAGCAAATGATTGAAAATAGGTTGGCATTAGAAAAAGCTAGACTAAGTGAGAAATTTGATTTGGGAGTAAGTAATACATACCGTTCGGAACGTGACAACATTTCGTTCAGAAATTCACATCATTCAAAAGATGACGAGATTTCTTCTGTTGATTCTGAAGTGAAAGTGTGTAATTGGTTGCAAAATACGGACGTCAAGAATATGACAGGTAAGAGGTCGTTCCACAAAAGTCAAATTGACAATACTCATAATAGTACAAGGGCTTCGTTCGAAAATAATACAGGGGCAAGACATACACATTATAGAAAAAATGAAGAAGCTTCAGGTGCAGAAATTAGGCAGTTGTTGGCGAGACAATCAACTGACAAAGATTTACCAATTTTTTCTGGAGAAACTATTGAATGGCCAAGTTTTTATCAACAATTTCTTTCAACAACTAACTTATTGGGTTTAACAGATGAAGAAAATATGTGTAGGTTGAGGAAAGCTTTGAAAGGGGATGCTAGACGATCAGTGGAGGGATTGTTGTTATCTATTTCATCAATCAAACCGATTATCGACATTTTGATTAGTAGATACGGTCGAGCAGATTTGATTGTGAAAAGTCTGGTCAATAAGGCCAAGAATTTTCCTATAATGAAAAATAATGATTTCAGGTCTCTAACACATTTTGCGGAAGATGTATCAAATCTGGTGGTTACCCTAGAAACCATGAACATGCAGAACTATTTGGATTGCCCTCAAATTCTGGAGGAAATTCTACAAAAGTTACCCTACAACATGCAGCTTTCATGGGGTGAAAAAGTACTTGAGAAGAATGGTAAGAGCACTTTACAAGAATTTAAAAAGTGGCTGTGGAGAAAGTCGGAAGCAGCAAGCTACGCTCAATCTATGAATGTGGGTAAGCCTTCTACAAATCAGGTATCTGGTAAGTTCTCTCAAAATCAGCCTCATAAAGAGAGATTCAAAACAACTCTTGTTACTTCTCAAGAGAAGAGTACTTCAGTTCGCAAATGTATCATGTGTGAGGAGAAACATATAATAGATAAATGCAAAACTTTTTTGGATCTCTCGATAGACAAAAAATGGGATTTCGTAAAAAGTAATGGTATATGTTTTTCTTGTTTGGGAACATCTCACAAAATAAAATTTTGTCGTAACAAAAAGAAATGTGGGGTAAACAACTGTGAAAAAATACATCATAAAAGTCTTCATAATGACGCATTTGATAAAAATAAGGAGAAAAATGATACTGTTAGTCTAGAAATAGTTGCTCATACCACAAAATCATTCAGTACAGAAATTTTATTGAAAATCGCTCCGGTTATAATAAGATCTTCTCAGAATGAACTTGAAATTTATGCATTTTTTGACGAAGCTTCAACGGTAACTCTTCTTGATCAAGATTTAGCAGACAAGATGAACCTCGTTGGCGAAGAAACAGAGTTAGGTTTGAAGTGGACCCACGAAGACACTTGCAAGAGATTATTTTCAAAAAAAGTAAGTTTTGAAATAGCTGACAAAAATAGGACCACATTTTATCAGATGGAAAATGCATATACAGTGAAAGACATGGATCTTCCTAGGCAAACGGTTGATGGAAAAAGACTGAAAGAAAAATGGAGCCATCTGGAATATATAGATTTTGCTAGTATGGCTCAAGCAAAACCGCAATTGTTGATAGGACAAGATAACTGGGATCTAATCACTAGTCGAGAAGTAATTGAAGGTCCTAAGAACTCGCCAGCGTTATCAAAAACTAAATTGGGATGGATAGCACATGGAAATTTGAGAGAATTCAGAGGTAGACAAGATAGCAATACTGTTCTTCATATTTTCCATAATCAGATGAACTGTGATGAAAAATCACATGAAGAAATCAAGAATTATTTTTCCACGGAGTCATTTGGCGTCAAAATTTCTGAAGATAGATCAATGAATTCGGAAGACAAAAAAGCAGTTCAAATAATAGAATCAGTTTCAAGAAGAATAGGGGATAGAGACCGTTGGGAAACTGGTTTGTTATGGAGAGATGATAGTTCAACTTTACCAGAAAGTAAGTATAAAGCTCTTCAAAGACTTCAGTATCTTGAAAGAAGAATGACTAGAGATTTGGAATTCGCTATGACCTACAAACAGAAAATAGAAGAATATTTAGAGAAAGACTATGCAGAGAAAGTAATAGAAGGAAATGAAGAATCAAGTAAGGTATGGTATTTGCCACATTTTGGAGTCGTAAATGAAAATAAACCCGGCAAATTGAGGTTCGTCTTTGATGCGGCTGCCAAGGTGGAAGGAAAATGTTTGAATGATTTTTTATTAAGAGGACCTGATTTATTGAATTCTCTTGTTGGAGTTATTTTCAAATACAGAGAGAAAGATGTAGCTTTCTCAGCAGATATTCGAGATATGTTCCACAGAATAGTTATCAGAAAAGAAGATCGTGCTGGACAACGATTTCTCTGGAGAAATAATTCCAATGAAGAACCTAGCACCTATGAAATGAAGGTGTTAATTTTTGGTTCTGTGGGCTCGCCTTTTTCGGCACAATATATTAAAAATCGAAATGCATTAGAGTTCCAGAATGAGTATCCTCAAGCTGTAAATGGAATAATAAATAGGCATTATATGGATGATTATCTGGACAGTGTGTACACAGAGGAAGAAGCTATTCGCCTCATAAAGGAAGTCATTTTCATCCACAGACAAGGAGGATTGGAACTGAGAGGTTGGGTATGCAATTCGAGAGAAGTTTATAGACATATTCCAGAAGAACTTAGGGGTGATGAAAAACTTCTGCAAGAGAGAAACAATTTGTCGCAGAGAATTCTCGGTTTGAAATGGATTCCATCATCCGATCATTTGGCGTTTTCTTTGAATTCTTCAAAAATGAAAAAAATAATTTCGAAAGGAAAAAATCCAACAAAGAGGCAGATCCTCAAAATAGTGATGTCTCTTTATGATCCTCTAGGACTCCTCGCACACTATGTCATTAGAGCAAAAATTCTTTTACAGGATATATGGAGAAGTGGCATAGGTTGGGATGATGAGATAACTCATAATCAGAATATTAAATGGGGGAAATGGATTGATGTATTTTCAAAAATTGAAGATCTCAAGATACCTAGGTGTTATGCATTGAACTTCATTTATGATTTTGATTTACAGCTTCACATCTTCTGTGACGCGAGTGAGCAAGCGTTTTCGGCAGTAGGTTATTTCAGATTTGAAAAGAACGAAAACATTCATGTCTCTTTGGTGATGGCAAGGACGCAAGTAGCACCTCTAAAGCCAATAATAATTCCACGTTTGGAACTTCAAGCCGCTGTAATGGGTTCCAGATTGGCAATAACAATAAGGAAAGAACATTCATTCGAAGTGAATCAAACACACTTTTGGACAGACTCGAAAACGGTTTTGTGTTGGTTGAGATCAGAACCAAGAATGTTCAAAACTTTTATTACGCATCGAGTGGGCGAGATTCAGGAGAACACGAAAATTCCTGACTGGCATTGGATTTCTTCCAATATGAATATAGCAGATGAAGCTACTCGAGATACAAAAGACATAAATCTACAAGAAAACAGTCAGTGGTTTCAAGGTCCGGAATTTTTATACAATAAACAAGAATGTTGGCCAATGGAACAAAAAAGAATAGACAAGGACGAAGAAATTCAAGAAAATCCAGATACCTTCGAACTTAAACATGAATTCATATTATTGACAGTTTTACATAGAATTGAATATTTACTAGACATCACAAGATTTTCTGACTACATGAAATTGATAAGAAGCACAGCCTATGTTTTCAGATTTCAACATAATATCAAACAACTTGGCAAAAATCTCCAAAAACAAGTATTGACAATTGAAGAATTGAAGAGAGCAGAAAGAATTTGGAATAGGAAAGTGCAAGAGGATTGTTTTTCACAAGAATACCATCTTCTGATGAAAAATAGACCTATACAAAAATCAAGCAAACTTTATCAATTGTCACCATATATGGAAGATGATATTATTTGTTTGGGAGGAAGAACAGATAACTCTACAGAGCTCTCTCCTCAAGCAAAGAGGCCAATCATACTAGACAATAAACACACATTCACTAGATTACTTGTTCAATTTTATCATTCAAAAAATAATCATGCAGGTCTACAACAAACTCTAAATGAAATAAGGCAAAGATTTTGGATACTGCAGGCCAGAAAACTGGTAACTAAAACAATAAGGTTTTGCAATTTCTGTAGCATGAGAAGAACAAAACCTCAGGTTCCTGCAATGGGACAACTTCCAGAGCAACGACTGCAGAAACCACCTAGAGCATTCACCTATACTGGAATGGATTATTTTGGACCCATGGAAGTTTCTATTGGACGAAGAAAAGAAAAAAGATATGGGGTAATCTTCACATGTCTTTCAATTAGAGCTATCCATATAGAGATCGCAGAATCTCTCACCACAGATTCAGCGATTTTAGCAATAAGGAGATTCATTTCTAGGAGGGGACAGCCTTTATCAATTTGGAGCGACAATGGTTCAAATCTTACTTCAGCAAACCGAGAATTGAAGGAGATAATCAGAAATTTAGACGAAGATTTGATCAAGAGGAAGATGGTATCTCAGGAAATTGATTGGAAGTTTATTCCACCAGCAAGCCCACATATGGGTGGAATATGGGAGCGCATGGTACGATCGGTGAAAGATGGACTGAAAAAGATTCTGAACGAAAAAGCACCTAAGCAAGAAGTTCTTTTAACTTTGCTAGCAGAAGTGGAACATATAGTGAACAGTAGACCTCTGACATATGTATCTTCCGATGGAGAGGATTTCGAAAGTCTTACACCAAATCATTTCCTCATAGGTACATCTAGCATAGCAAAGCCACCTATAACTTTTGATGCAAATGAAATCAACTACGATTTGAAAAAACGTTGGCAGTTTTCACAACAACTTGCAGAACATTTCTGGAATCGTTGGATAAGGGAATACATACCCACACTCACAAAGAGATGCAAATGGTTTCAAGAAAAGAAAAATGTAGCAAAGGGTGATATTGTCATAGTCATGGATAATAAGCTACCAAGAAACAATTGGCCATTAGGAAAAATTGTTGACGTACACCCCGGTAAAGATGGAAGAGTAAGAGTCGTAGATATCAAGATTCAAGACAATATTTATCGCCGCCCTGTTGCCAAGCTGTGTCCAATTCAGTTATTAGAAGGAAGTATTCAAAACTAGTTCATTGTTTGAATACAGGGGGGAGAATGTTGAGTTTTATTTGAATAAGAATCACTTTGTATTTGTTTTGACATTTTGAAAAATAGTTGAATGACAGTTTTTGTAAACAAGAAGAATAAAAAACCGCTTTTGAAGAAAAAGGAAAAAGTTTGCGTTTTATTTATAGCTGTATATTCAGAAACGATAAACATTGTGCCGGTCTTCGAGCGGATATACTAATAGTGCACATTTCTAGGTAAATATAAACAAGCACCGTTCTTTTACCCGAGATCCATTTCTTAGTACCAAGAAGTGAACGTCGAAACAATCTGAAATTCTATTTCGAAGCATCACGCACAAATGTTATGCTACGATCACCATTGAATTTTATATGCAGTAGCTTCAATAAAATTTGTGAACACTGCGATATTCATTTCGACTCTCAGAATGCTTTGATATCATGTATCCACAATCACTTTTAATAATACTATAATTAACATTTGTGTCAGTAGTGCTACATTGCATGATTTGTAACTTTTTGTGTTATATTTTATATACAGGGTGTAACTTAAGTACATTGAAATATTCAAGTGACGTATTCCTGAAACAATTTTAAGAACAAAAGTCTATATGAATTTGTGTCCGAAAATGCTACGTTTCGGAGATACGGGGAGTTGAAATTGAATTTTTTTTGTTCTCTTTTTGAAAATAACCTTTGCAAAAAATAATTTATTTGCACGAAATTCGGTACCAGGGGTTTTTTGACGTGAGAAATCATCATTTTGTATTAATTTTCATGTAATATCTAGAGGGCGCTGCGTACGCGGTCATTATTTATTTCAAATTGCCCTAACTTTTTTGACAGTAAACTTTTGGTACTTCTCAAGAAAACACCTAATTACCACACCTTTTCCAAGAAAAACAGGTACACTTCCTCAACAACGCTGGAGGTGATTGTTTTCGAGATATTTACAATTTTCTATATCGATGCATATTACTTAGCTCCTAGGCCGCCAAGGGAAGTTGATGAGAACATTACAAAAACTAAGTATGTGGTGGATCTCGTCAAAATAAACAACTTTTCCAATGAAATGTTTAACGAAGAATGATTCGTTTTCGAAATACATATTGTTGAAATTTTTCAAAACATGGTAGGATTTTGTCATCAGTTTTTGGCAATTTTAGTTATTTTCATCAAACGCAGTATACCCGTACAGACTTCTTCTAAACTGAGCATTATCGACCTGCTTATTCAATCCAAATAAAAAAATTGTCAGGTTTAATTATTCAATTAGAAAGTGCTACATTTCGGAGTTTGTAAAAAAAACAATTCGGAGAAGTACTATGTTACTTATTAGGAAAATGAAGATATAAAAATTGAACGAAACAACTATTACAACAACTGTTCAAAGTGACGACCCCTAACAGTAATACAATCTTCTGCTCTCCTCATCAAAGAACTCTGCACCCGTTGAAAAATGCCCATTTCGCAGCAAGCTATAATGCGACCCCTCAACATTTCCTCGTTTTCAATGGGGCTAGCATGAACTAGTGATGTTTGAAGGTGATTGACAATGTTTCGTGATGAATTTCACTAGATCGGACTTCCATTGTCTACTATATAAAATGATTTGAAATCCCTGAAACAAGTAAAAAAGAATAATTAAAAAAGAATAGTTGAAAATAACAATTATATTGAGCAACAATAAACCTGAAATGAAATGATAGTGAAGTAACCTACAAGTAAAAATATAATAATTGAATAAATAAAAATTGAAGGAATGCAAAAAAAGAAAATAATAAAAATTAAAAAAGTGTAGAGATTCCAAGTCACGTTAGTTCACGACGTTTCGATTGTTGGTATCTACAATCGTCTTCGGGTGATGACTGGACTGATTCCTCCGAGAGATGACTATTTTATAGGTCGTTGAGATACTTTCACTTTCTCTACTTTCTATTTTCCGCTTCACTGATTCCGTGAGAGACGACCGATTTGGCGGGAGTTGGTCATTTTCCGTTTGATGATGGGTTTCCATATGTTTCGTATATCTACGCTGGCCTGGCTGAATACGTTGTTGGACAACATGTATGCGGCTTCCTTAAATTTTCTCCTGAACCAATGTTCCTCTCTGTGCAAGATCTCAGCTTGGGACCACTCGATGTTGTGTTGATGGGTCCAAACATGGTCTGCTATTCCTGATTTGCTGGTTTCTCCTCGCTGTGTGTGCTTCTTGTGCTCGGCAATGCGAACATTCAATGGCCTCTTAGTTTCACCAATATAGGATTTTCCGCACTCACAGGGTATCCGGTAAATGCAATTCTTGGAATCGCAGTCCGCGTTTGTGGGCTTCTTCAATGGCCTCTGGCCATTGAAGAAGCCCACAAGAAACCTCGAGTCTGGTTGAGATATGTTGACGACACCTTCATAATATGGAAACATGGGAATACTGAACTAGACGCCTTTCTGAAACACATCAACAGCGTGAGACCTTCCATCACTTTCACACTGGAGAAGGAAATCCACAATGAATTGCCATTCTTAGACGTTTTGGTGAAGAGGACCGACACTAAGTGGGAAACATCTGTATACCGAAAACCCACTCATACGGGACAGTATCTGAACCACGAATCCAACCACCATCAATCGACAAAAAGAGGAATCATCAAGACTCTATTAGACCGTGCTTTTGGGCTCTGTAATACAAAGGAAGGTCTCGAGAAGGAACTAGACATCATCAAAAACGATCTTCAGCGGAATGGATACTCCAAAGCGATGGTAGAAAAGACTTTGGCTAAAAGACAGCAGGAGCCTCGCAAGGAAGAGAAGCCGTCACAACTAGTGCTTGCATTTCCCTACATCAGAGGATTATCGGAGAGGATAAGAAGAATTGGTTCCAAGTACAACATTAGAACCTGTTTCAGATCCGGTAACACTATCCGTAGCAGCCTCACGAAAACCAGGCCCCCAAACGCGGACTGCGATTCCAAGAATTGCATTTACCGGATACCCTGTGAGTGCGGAAAATCCTATATTGGTGAAACTAAGAGGCCATTGAATGTTCGCATTGCCGAGCACAAGAAGCACACACAGCGAGGAGAAACCAGCAAATCAGGAATAGCAGACCATGTTTGGACCCATCAACACAACATCGAGTGGTCCCAAGCTGAGATCTTGCACAGAGAGGAACATTTGTTCAGGAGAAAATTTAAGGAAGCCGCATACATGTTGTCCAACAACGTATTCAGCCAGGCCAGCGTAGATATACGAAACATATGGAAACCCATCATCAAACGGAAAATGACCAACTCCCGCCAAATCGGTCATCTCTCACGGAATCAGTGAAGCGGAAAATAGAAAGTAGAGAAAGTGAAAGTATCTCAACGACCTATAAAATAGTCATCTCTCGGAGGAATCAGTCCAGTCATCACCCGAAGACGATTGTAGATACCAACAATCGAAACGTCGTGAACTAACGTGACATGGAATCTCTACACTTTTTAATTTTTATTATTTTCTTTTTTTGCATTCCTTTAATTTTTATTTATTCAATTATTATATTTTTACTTGTAGGTTACTTCACTATCATTTCATTTCAGGTTTATTGTTGCTTAATATAATTGTTATTTTCAACTATTCTTTTTTAATTATTCTTTTTTACTTGTTTCAGGGATTTCAAATCATTTTATATAGTAGACAATGGAAGTCCGATCTAGTGAAATTCATGAACTAGTGATTTTAGGTGTCCCCAAAGGAAAAAATCGACGGGATTGAGGTCCGGTGACCTCGGGGGCCAATACTCAGTGCCTCCTCTTCCTATCCATCGTTGGGGATATGCTACGTCTAAAAAACTTCTTGCTATCGCATCAAAATGAGCAGGAGCTCCATCGTGCATAAACCAAAAGTGATTTCGGAGACCAATGGGAACATCTTCCATAAGTTGGGGAAGCTCGTGTTCCAAAAAAATGTAGGTGAGCATCTCCATTCAAATGTAAGGGGAGAAAATAAGGCCCATCTTGAAAAATTTTCCCCATCTATGAAGAGGATTTTCGATAAAATTTGCGGATGTTGTTCGACTTTTCTTTGAAGCCATTGAGCAAATTCGATACGTGGTTGGAAATCACGTAGCGTAAATGCCCGGACACGCTGAATATGATAAGGATATAATTGCTGTTACTTTGAAATTATGTTAACTGTCATGTGACTCACATTTAAAGTTTGACTCATTTTTTTGTACTTGTCTCTGGATGTTCACTAATTTCTTCGAGAACCGCCTCCTCCAATTCTACAGTTCTTGTAGTCCGTGGTCGTCCTACTGCAGAATTTGTTTCAAAGCTTCCAGATTCGAAAAGTTGCCGGAAAAGATTCGCAAATGTCGCTGCACAAGGAGTCACGCGTTGGGGATACCTCTTTCCTGATAGATGCGTCTGTCCTCGCTTGAATTTCCGTCAGCCAAACCGTATGCAAAAACAATATCAGCCATTTCACCATTGGTAAAGTCGGGCATGGTACCAAAAAATCACTTTATAAACTCCGAACTGTGAATTTGTCAATAAATAGTTGAAAATGTGACAACGAACTTCTATTTTTATATACTTACATACTTTCATAGCCTACTCGATTAAATTAACTTAATTTGCAAGCGGAGAGTGACAAAAATTATTGAAATCAAATTTGGCTATAAAGTAATATGCATCGATATAGAAAATTGTAAATATCTCGAAAACGATCACCTCCAGCGTTGTTGAGAAGGTGTACCTTTTTTACTTGAAAAAGGTGTGGGAATTAGGTTTTTTCATGGAAAGTACCAAAAATGACTGTCAAAAACTAGGTAATTTGAAATAAATAATGACAGCATACGCAGCGCCCTCTAGATGTTACATGAAAATTAATACGAAATTATGATTTCCCGGGTACCGAATTTCGTGCAAATAACTTATTTTTTGCAAAAAGCGAACACAAAAATTCCATATCAACACCCCGTATCTCCGAAACGAAGCATTTTCGAACCTAAGTTCATATAGACTTTTTTTCTTAAAATTGTCTCAGGAATACGTCACTTGAATATTTTAACGTACTTATGTTACAACCTGTATATTTATTATTATTATTTTTATTTTATTATTACATTTTGTAGATCAGACTGATGTTTCAATAGCATACCCATGCACATCGTTTTACCTTTTATGGGTTTTCTATTTTATTTGATATTATTATTATTACTCACTCTGCAGTACATCTAAATATTATGAGCCAATAAATTATTATTATTATTGGTGAATGACTTTTTCAGTTCTATTCTTTTCTATTGTAGTTTAGTTGTATTTTTTTGTTTTGTTGCTTTCGAAATCAACATTTTCCTTACAACGAAAACTATTTCTCAGATAAAACAATTCATTCATCCATCCGTACCGGAAATGTGGTGACAGCACCACATTCTCCCTGTCAAAATTATCGCCGCACCCCGTAAAGGAACCGGGTCAGAATTCCAATAGGAAACAGAACGCACAATTTATAACCGACACACAGACAGTTAAGTCGGGCCAAACAATAATGAAGCAGTAAAGTGTGTTATTTAGTAAATGTAGCGGGTGTAATCAATCAGACTGTCAGCGGGGAGTGACGCCGCGACGGCCCAACAAACTGGCGCGAGGCGTCCCGACGGCCTGTCGTAAAATGAATAAGTGCACGTACCATACATCACTGTCACGCCGAATATAGATATAAAATAACGATGAATGAACAGCTCTGTTGAATGCAGATAAACTTTCCTATTACACACATGTCGAATAATTCATCATGTCGGCTGACAGTCGCTCTCCCGCGTCGACGTTAATGTGTTGTCGCTGTTAAAATATTGAATTAGTAATTCTGCGTGAATTATTGATTTGGATTTCGAAATGCCTTTTGGGTTTGAAGGAACGGAACGCACTAACGCCGGTTGCGCCCAGGTTCTTCTCTCGTATTGTATCGACTAAGTCGAGAGGAAATTCTTCATTAGTCCTGACAAGAGTACCGTTTCTCTCGACGACAGAATGCACTCTCTTGTCTCGTCTAGTCTCGACTTATCTTGACGAGAAACCGTCATTGATAGGCATAGCGTGTTTTCGAAAAACACTGAGTTTTTTAGAAAATGCGATATAACTATTTTGCAGGCCTGCAGGTCGGCAAACTTTTCTCAGTAGACATTGCTCTCGTAATCTTGCAGGACAAAAATTCTTGCATGTCGGGTCTGCCAGACATAAATCTCGACCAGGTCAATCATTTTCGACAGAAAAAAATTTCGAACACCCTCCACCAAAATTTTACAATTCTCATAAAATAGGAAATACATTTTGCAGGTCGGTGGAAATTCTTGCAGGTCGGGTGTTCCAGACATAAATTTTGACCAGGTAGATCATTTTCAACAAAAAAATTCCAACCCCACCCTATGAGTATGGGAAAATTCCACATTCCTCATTAAATTGGAAATAAACCTTGCAGGTCAGGTCTACCAGACATGAATCTCGAGCAGGTTAATCATTTTCGACAGATAAATTTTCCAACCTGCACCCAAAAGTTTCACAATTCTTAAAAAATTGGAAATGCATTTTGCAGGTCAGCGGAAATTCTTGCAGTTCTGGTCTACCAGTTGAAAATGATCAGCCTGGTCGTAATTCATGTCTGAGAGACTCGACCTGCAAGAATTTCCATCGACCCGCAAAATGAATTTCCAATTTATTAAGAATTGTGAAACTTTTTGGTAGGGGTTAAAAAATTTTCTCTTGAAAATGATTAACCTGGTCGACATTTATGTCTGGCAGACCCGACCTGCAAGAGTATCTGCCGACCTGCAAGATTACGTGAGCAATGTTTACTGAGAACAATTTGCTGACCTGCAGACCTGCAAAATAGTTAAACCCTCAGAAATGGAACCTGTACCACTTTATTCAGAGCTATTAATTTTGAATAACTTTTTATTATAAAACAACGATAAAAATAAAATAAAAACAACAATAAAAATTAATTGGCGCTCCGGGGCGACTTCATTGATTCCAGTGGCGCATTTGCTTTTTCAGCAGCACCACATCATTTGAAGATCTTGATTCAACAATGTCCTCTCTCTTATAAAACAAAATATAGGGTGTCTCCTATTGTACCTATTGAAAATACTTTTGTCGGCAACCGTCCGGAAAGTACCCACTTCCCGGACGCTTTTTCTTCGAAAAACATAATTTTTCCTGCCTAGTCCAGGAAGTACATACTTCTCGGACCAGGCCGGGAAGAATCACTCTGTTGTTGACATTGCAACTATGAAAATCTTGCTAGGTATGATTTTGATAAATGCAGTTGATCATTACCATAGCAGCGAAATAACGACTGACAGCTATTCGACATGGAATTAGTTGACATTTTGGTTCTCGAAAGTTAGCATGACTTTTTTTCGCAATTATCGCATGAACTATGGAAAGCAGCAGCGTTAATGAGTTTAAAAATATGCCCTCCGAAATCCCAATGCAGCTGTTGCTGCTACAGCACAATTATTGCTTGAAAAATGAAGGTACGAGAACGTTTATGATTTATTTTCGAGATGAATGGATATGAAGAAATGCAAAATTATCATAGAGAATGTGATTTTGGTTTATTCGTTTATTCTTATACAGATACCAAAGTTGATCAGACAATAACTTTGTGAAGATTGAACATAAGCATAGTAATAGCACTTCAATATATTCAATCGCACAAAATTACGGAGATTACGAATTACAAAACAATGGTTCGATAGTTTACTCAAAATATAATCAATGTGCTTGTTCCAAGAGAGTTGAGCATGAATGTTCAAACCTAAAAATTTTACAGATGAAGTTTGTTGTATTGACTTGTCATTTATTTTGAACACTGCGATCATTCTCATTTGGTGAAAAGACGATTGTACTCGTTTCAGAGCTGTTGACAATGAGACTATTTTAAGAACAATATTTTTGCATATCAGCAACTACTTGATTGGCCTGACACGACAGTTCGTCAAAATCCGAGGACTTCAGAGTGACCGAAGAGTCGTCGGCAAATTGTATTGTACAATGATGACGATTACTCTTGTTGAGGTTGTGTACGAATAAAAGAAGGAGCAGAGGTCCTAGGATGCTACCCTGGGAAACACCGGTGGGAACGACACAGGTTCTAGAGTGGAATGTCCCAGCCTCCAGTTCAACCCTCACAGTTTGCGTTCTGCAATACAGATAAGATCCCAACCAATCTAGATATGAGCCACGGATTCCAAGACAAAACAGCTTGCTCAAAAGTAAATCGTGATCAACAGTGTCGAGAGCTCAAGACAAGTCGAATAGAAAACTTATCGTTTTTTCACCTCTATCGAGATTGGAAATGACTCCACTGACTAAATTCATCGTGGCATCCTGAGTGGATTTTCCAATTTTGAAGCCATATTGAATATGGGATGATTTTATTATTTTTGCAAAAAGGGAGAATTCTTCTCTGATAAGTTTTATCGAATATTTTGGAAAATGCAGATAGTAACGCAATTTCTCTGTAATTGGAAACTGGTACTATTATTGGATAGGTACTATTATTGCATGTTGGGAATATACCTTCAACTACGGAGATACTAATGAGGTTAAAGAGGGGTTTGATCAAATTTTCAACCACCTTCAATAAGAGGTTGCAAGGTACTTCATCCACGCCACGGGAAGTCTTAAAAGATATCGACTTCACTATCTCCAGTATTTCTTTTTCATCCAGAGGATATAAAAAAGTGAGTTGGAGTTGATGCCACAGTCATTTACTGAAATAGGAGACGTTTCTTTGACTGATTTTTGGACAGAATTCAAAAAGTAATCGCTGAATGTTCAGGAGATATCAGCACCCTAATTTACCATAACGTAGTTTGGCAAGAATTTACTTTCTTTATCACATGCGGTATTCTGTTTGATCATAGACCACACAACTTCAGATTTATTTTTGGCTTCAAGAAATTTATGGTCGAAGTTAGACTTTTTTGAAGTTTTTAACTTTTGTCGATGCTGTGTTGGTTAATGATTTCATCAGATCGAATTTTACAGATCTGGAAAAGTAATTTTTTTTCATTGACGAACTCCTTAGTTATCCAAGGATTATTATTAGATTTTTTATGTGTATTGGTTTGATGTAATTCCTAAGGAATGGCTTTATCGAATAGGTTGAAAAATGATTCATGAAAAATGATTCATAAAAAATGGATAACTTTTCATCAGCATTACCGTTGTTGTATATAGGTAGCCAATTCTCACGAGTCAATAAAGCATTCAAAAAGTGAATGTTTTGATCACAAAAGGATCTTTTGAGGAAATTATTGGTTATTTTTTCAGTAAGAGCGTTGATTGGTAAAACTATATATTGGAGTGCGTAATCCGAGAACTTTATGTGACTGACGGCAGAATTTGGGATATTAGATGTAGAGGAGATGACTAAAACTGTCCTCTCCTGATAATGCAAATTTGATTAGCGAAACGCACGTCAAGAGACATTTTCGTTCAACACTCAAAACCTCAGTGATGAAATCAGCAGGTACTAAACAGGGAATACCTCTGAAAATAATATACTCAAACGTTGCATAATTTATTTTTGCATTGGCAGTAATGTCGGTTGTTATATTCAATCTTTTGAATACGACTTTTTAAAAAACACTTTATTTTCAATTACAGACTTTTCTGAATAATAACAAAAATATCGTTACAAAAACTACAATGAAAAATGGAACAGAATCTAAGTTGATACTACACGAATTCTAAATTAGTTCTGACCAACTCTAAATAGTTACTGACTATGATTTGGCCTCGCAGGGTCCATTTATAATGTGTAGACAGCGGTGTCAGCAGGAGACGATGGGAATAACAAAAGTATCACGTTTTGCTGACTCTGCTGACTCAAAGTCTTGGAAGTCGTTATCTTGGTAATCTGATACCGGTGAGATCGTCCTACTCACGATATAACAACTCCCCTTATTAAAGAAAAGTTGGTGCTTTACAGCAACTTTTATTAAGAAAAAGTTTTTTCATTCAAACTCGTGGTTAGCTCGACATCTTCTTCAACAGGGTCTTCTAGACGGACGCTGGGTCTTCTTCTAGGAACGAATCTTGCCAGGGTTCTGGGTACCATTCTTGTTCTTGGTGGTCTCGGTGGGTTGTCGTTGCTTGAAGAGGTGATTCCGATCGCAATTGACTTCTTGCGACGGCACTTGCAGAAAATATACAAAATCACTAGTGCGATGATGAGGGCAATTGTAAAATACGTGAACCAAGAAATATGTTTGTTCACGAACGGTTCGTTGATGAGTTTGTCCAATTCATCTGACTATTGGTTCAACTTGTGTTCGGCGATGTTGAGATCGTCGACATTTATTTTATTTAATTTCAGGGGTTTCAGCTCCGGGAGTTTTGATTTTTCCGGGAGGTGGTCACAGCATCGATATGGTATCTGGACTGCATGTTTGTTGTAAGTTATGTTCTGGTATCTTTCAACGAAATATTTGGAATGAACTCTCGTGTTTCCAATGAAGGCGTTGCATTCAGGCTAAAGTTTCAGGAGAGTATTGGTTTCGATGATTTTTGTGATTACTTCTCTGCCAATACAGTTTATGGTGACTGGTAGAGGATCGGATATTGATATCAGCCACAGATTTTGAGAAATCACTTGAACGTTGTAGTCCTTTGCGTAGATCACTGTTGATTTACAATTTTCAGGCAATTGCAGAGTTTGTTTGAGGAGCTGGGCTTCACAAATAGCGTTGCTGTCTATCGGGTATGGAAGTACTTCTGCACAAATTTTCAAGTCGGTTTTGATCACTTTACAATTATCTAAATTTTGAAAAGAATTGAAGTGATGCTAAATAGATTGCAAAATAAATCGAGATAATTCAATATCGACTTACAGTATTACAATCTTCATTCCGATTCGTCGTGTTCTCGAAGTCGTCCAGCCAGGGGCTTCACCAGGTGTTCCTTCCGCTGCTTCCTCGAGTGATGACTCCTCAGGGGTTGTTGGTTCTTTCTCTGTTGAGGGATTAGAATCCGCCGCTACTAGTTAGGGTTTCCTTGTTCTAGCAACGTTGTCAAATCCTACCGGCTGCGCCAATTGTTATATTCACTCTTTTGAATACGACTTTTAAAAAAAAACACTTTATTTTCAATTACAGACTTTTCTGAATAACAACAAAAATATTGTTACAAAAACTACAATGAAAAATGGAACAGAATCTAAGTTGATACTACACGAATTCTAAATTAGTTCTGACCAACTCTAAATAGTTACTGACTATGATTTGGCCTCGCAGGGTCCATTTATAATGTGTAGACAGCGGTGTCAGCAAGAGAAGATGGGAATAACAAAAGTATCACGTTCTGCTGACTCTGCTGACTCAAAGTCTTGGAAGTCGTTATCTTGGTAATCTGATACCGGTGAGATCGTCCTACTCACGATATAACACGGTTGTTAAGTGACTATGAATAACTTTAAATTACTGTATTCTAATGTGAGTATACAAGACAGTATACAGTGTGTGCCACAGCGAGCTTCCGTTAGGATTTTAGATAAAGAGGCGAAATTAAGTATAAAAGTTTTGGCTTCGCTTTGTTCTCCATAAATTCCTGCAATTAAATGACATACTTGATCTGAAACAGAAAAAAAAATATTACAGTTTAGTGGAAAATCACCCGAGCTACGATCTTCTAGGATGGGGAGGAATACCAAAACTTCTGAAGACACTAAAACTAATCTAGATTTTGTTTATAGTTATCAAAGTTCCCTCGTAAACTTCACGAATGCCGACCCATCTTTGAAATTCAAGGATGGATGGATGGCCCGTCTGCCGCATGCGAAACAGATATAAAATTAAGATTGCTGGAGTCGTAAGCACCTACTTTGACGAGATCAAAGGAAACCGCCTCGGTCTCCTATGACCCCTCGTCCCACGGTAGTTTGATGAAACACAACTGTCAGCTTTAATAAACTTTGGAGGCATGTGGAACGTATCAATCCTTGTTGGTGCTTTATGTTTCGAGATGATTTCCCCCATCTGTCAGTGAAGCCTATGCTGTTCATTTTAGTATTTTACACAACATAAATAAACTTTATTCACGGTAATCAATAATGGGCGAGAGATGTCTGATCTCTGCTGAATAATAATGTGGATCATTTATCAACGCTACAATAAAAATGTTGCTTCATTTGAGTTTTCCCCATTTTGTGTCAGGGCTTATTGAATGCACAGAGCTGTGTTGATGATCAATCGTGCAGATTGCACAGATGGTGTTTTACATTTCTTGGTGTTCCTGGAGATGTGGCTGACACAAATTATACACTGTGTCCAAGATAAGAATGAACAGCATGGGGATATCTGAAACGGTGAGTGATACGGGGTCGATTGAATTAGAGAAAAGTAGTGCATTTATGTGCCTAATAATATGCCATTTAGAAAGTTTTATTATCCCGAGTAGTTTCGGAGATATCCGAGAAAAACCTAAATTTAAGAATATGTTTTTTTTTCTCCCAGCTTTATTGTCGAAGAAAATGTGAAACAAATAGAACTTTGCCATGGCCACTTTTTAAATACTATACGATAACGTAAGCAGAATTTTTCTGCGATGTTTCGTCTTTTAGAAAACATCATCAACTCTGTTTGAAGGTGATTGACAATGTTTCATGATGAATTTTACTAGTTCGGACTTCCATTGTCTAATATATAAAATGATTAGAAATCCCTGAAACAACTATAAAAGGAGAATTACAAATGAATAGCTGGAAATAAAAATTATATTAAGCAAAAATAACCTGAAATGAAATAAAATACAAGTAGAAATAGAACGATCGAACAAAAAATTAAAGATATAAAAATGAAAATGAAAAGTTAAGAGATTCCAAGCCACGTTAGTTCACGACGATTCGATTGTTAGTATCTACAATCGTCTTCGGGTGATGACTGGACTGATTTCTCCGAGAGATGACTATTTATGGGTCGTTCAAGTACTTTGACTTTTCCCCGCTTTCCATTTTTCCGCTTCACTGGTTCAGTGGGAGATGATCGTTTGGCGGAAGTTGGCCATTTTTCGCTTGATGATGGGTTTCCATATGTTGCGTATCTCTACGCTAGCTTGGCTGAATACGTTGTTGGACTGCATGTATGCGGCTTCCTTGAATTTTCTCCTAAACCAATGTTCCTCTCTGTGTATGATATCAGCTTGGGACCACTCTATGTTGTGTTGATGGGTCCAAATATGGTCTGCTATTCCTGATTTGCCGGTTTTCTCTCGCTGTGTGTGTTTCTTGTGCTCGACAATACGAACATTCGAAGGCCTCTTAGTTTTACCAATATAGGATTTTCCGCACCCGCAGGGTATCCGGTAATTCTTGGAATCGCAGACCACGTTTGGTGACCTGGTTTTCGTGAGCCTGCTACGGATAGTGTTACCGAATCTGAAGCAGGTTCTGATGTTGTACTTTCAACCAATTCTTCTTATCGTCTCCGATAATCCATGTAGGGAAGTGCAAGCACTGGTAGTGATGGCATCTCTTCCTTGCGAGACTCCTGCTGTCTTTTAGCCAAAGTCTTTTCTACTATCGCTTTGGAGTAGGCATTCCATTGAAGATCATTTTTGATGATTTCTAGTTCCTTCTCGAGACCTTCCTTCGTATCACAGAGCCCGAAAGCATGGTCTAATAGAGTCTTCATGATTCCTCTTTTAGTTGATTGATGGTGGTTGGATTCGTGGTTCAGATACTGTCCCGTGTGAGTGGGTTTTCAGTATACAGATGTTTCCCACTTAGTGTCGGTCCTCTTCATCAAAACGTCTAAGAATGGCAATTCGTTGTGGATTTCCTTCTCCACTGTGAAAGTGATGAAAGGTCTCATGCTGTTGATGTGTTTCAGGAAGGCGTCTAGTTCAGTATTTCCATGGTTCCTTATTATGAAGGTGTCGTCAACATATCTCAACCAGACTCGATGTTTCTTGTGGGTTTCTTCAATAGCCAGAGTTTCAAACCACTCCATATATATGTTGGCTATGACTGGTGAGAGTGGCGATCCCATTGGCAATCCCTCATCTTGTTTAAAGGATTTGTCCGTCAGTTGAAAATGACAGTTTCGTACACAGCATCCTAGTAATTCCATAATTACTTCTAGAGGTAGATTCGTTCTCTCTTTCAGGTTCACGTCTTCGGATAGCTTTCTCTGTATGATATGGAGTACTTCTTCGACTGGAACGTTCGGTTGACCAATCAACCGACAACTGCGGTAGCAGAAATTTGGAAAGCTAACAAACCACCAACACTGACATAAAAACTTGGCAAGTTGACTTGGGTGTTACACCAATAGGTGGTTCCACTTATGTTTCGCTTGCGTTTACGCAACTATTTTTATCAAGTACTTTCTTGGTTTTTTCTCATTTTGTCTTCAATCGAGGACCGCCTGCCCGGTACTGACGATGCCCAATAGGCTGAAACAGCTGTATACCGGTGGCTCTTGAATTGAAATCAATATGGGAATGATCAAAAAGTACTTATCTATTCATTTATATATATATATATATATATATATATATATATATATATATATATATATATATATATATAATTTGGTGTGTACATTTCTGTAAGTAAGAACTATTGTAGGTATAGAATTGCAAACGTCTTATGCAAATATTATTCGTTCTTAAAATAGTGAAAAATAGAAGATGTCGTGAGTAATGCGCAAGCGCACCTCACGGCAATATCGTAAAGAGCACAATAAACCAGTTTATGCCAAGTGTTGTTTTGATTGAGGTGTCCCTATCATAACACCTAAAACGATGCCAGGAATCCAGCCCAGAGATACTTTGTTAAGTCTTTCTATCGAGGAGACTCATTTGTGGCAATTTGCTCAGTAGTAGCCAAGAGCTTCCAATGCTGCTTGACTAGTGAAATGAGTCAAAGATAACCTTATATCAGCAATAATAAAGATTAACGTTGAATAAGCTTCTCACTATCTTTTGGTTCATAATCTTCCACAATCTGAATAATTAACAAAGTTAAATCTACCAGATATCCTGTTAGAGTTGAAAGTTTGTATTTTCAGTTTTCTTCAGATGGCTGACAGTTGGGAAAATAATCTATTCAATAAAATACACCCAAAAGACAGTAAAACGCATTGACCCCACTAAAAATTATTTCAAAGAATATAGCTGAATCTCTCCCAATATCAATTTTCATTATCTCAAAATTCTCAAACTCAATAAAACGAATGAAAGAATCAAGATAAAAAATGAAAATGACCACAAAATAAAAAACACTATCGTTAGTTGCAGAGATTCAGCTACTCAAAACATGTCCAAATCTTTACTTCTAATTATAACCACTTCGAGGAAAAATTTCATCTTTTGTGAAGAATTCATGGAATTTTCTTGGATTACTAAAGGCAATCGAAGTCAAAGCGCCAAATCAATTAATCAGTTTCGACGTGGAAAACATTCTCACCATACTGTCGAAAAATCACTTCTGATACAGAGGAACCTATCCGAAGACGAGAACCTGGATGATATAACAAACGTACTGATAGAATTAATCATGGAGTTACTAAGATGCTGTGTAAGGAACTGCTATTTCCAACTGAAGGACGAATTCTTTACGAAAGATGAGGGACTGCCAATGAGATCGCCAATTTCACCACTTATAAACTTATAAACGAAATATATATGGAGTGGTTTGAAACTCTGGTCATTGAAGAAGCACACAAGGACACCCTGGTCTGGTTGGGATACGCTAACGATACCTCCATAACATGGAACTATGTAAATACAGAACTAGACACCTTTCTGAAGCAACTCAACAGCCTAAATATTTCCACCACCTTCATAATGGCGAAGGAAGTCCACAACGCATTGCGTTGCGGAGTAAGTGAGAGATATCTGTATACCGAAAACTCACTCACACGGGACAGTGTCTGAATCAAGAATCCAATCAACATCAATCTACCAAAAGAGGAATCATCAAGACTTTAGTGGATCGTGCTTTCGGTCTCTGTGAATCGAAGGAAGCTCTCGAGAAGGAACTAGGCATCATCAGAAAATATCTTTAACAGAATGGTTACTCCGAAGTGGTGAAACAAACTTTGGCAAGTAGAACATCAGAACTTGCTACAGATCCGGAAACACCATCCGCAGCAGCCCCACAAAAACCAGGCATATTATATACCGGAGAAAGTGAGAGGCCCGTGAAAGTCCACATTATCGAACACAAAAGAAATACACAGCGACGATAAACCAGCAAATCGAGAATAGCAGATCATGTTTGGACTCATCAACATAACATCAAATGATCTCAAGCTGGTCTCATACACAGAGAGGAATACTGGTTTAGGAGGAAGTTTGGCAGAAGTTGCATATATGTTGTCCAACGATGCATTCAGCCAAGCTAGCGTAGAGATACGTTAGCTTCTGAAAAAAAACCTATTGAAATCTATTTTTCCGTTATCAAGCTAGTTTTAACTATTCATTCTGATTTTATTTGTGCTTTCATATATTTCGAATCATAGTAGAATCATATCAGACACTGGTCCGAACTAGTAAAATTCATTATGAAACATTGTCAATCACTTACAAACAAACATTCCATAAATTATTCAAAATGTTATGCCTTTCATGAATACAACCTATATTTCACGTTAACATCATTATCAACAAAGGCATTAATGCCATCAAAGAAAAATCCAAACATGACTCTTATCAAACACATATAATTAATCACTCCGCTATCTGGCATCCTCTGAAACGTTATTATTTGATTTGGCCCTGATGCGAAACGTCTAGGAGTATTTTCAAATATGAAGAAAAGATAATAAATGAGGTTCTTTGCAGCAGTCAGAAGTGATTGATCACGAAGGATAAACACGGACGCCTTTGATCTGGAGTGTGAGCGGGATGGGCGTAGTAACGGGTAAGCATTGGCGTAGTGCAGGGAGGAAATCAGGAATTACAACCAGTAGGTTCAAGAGTCCAATTATGTGTTATGACCAATTATGTGAAAGTGCCTATTGGGTCGCCCAATAGGGACTTTCGAACTTTGACAATTGATAACGGCTATATTGTTGAAGCTAGACCTATCAAATTAGTTGTCATTTATTAAGTTTGTTTTACCAAATAACTATTGACGGATACAACACTCAACGAAATGTGCAAAAAATAAAATTGTTTTATTAAAATAGGTGTTCTGTTCGGGCAACGTACTGCATATTTTACGGTCGTCATAATCGTCCTACCGAGAGGACTATTCGTAATTTGATGGATGAATTTGAGTCCACTGATTCAGTGAACGATCTGCCAACACCCGTACATCGACCAAACTCAAGATATGCCAAAAACATTGCCGCTGTCTGTGAGAGTGTGCAGAAGAATTTGAGGTGGTCGATTTCGCGTCGCTCATAAGAACTTGGCCTTCCACAGACTACAACTTGGCAAATTATGTGTCGCAACTTGGGTCTCCACCCGTACAAAATTCAACTGACCAAGAACTGGAGGTAAACGATCATAGACAACGACGTCCAACGCATCCTGAAAAAGTCACTGTTTGGTGTAGATTTTGGGCTGACGGTGTCATCGGTTCATATTTTTTTAGAACGACGTTGTCCAGGCCATTATTGTCAACGCCGAGCACTATAGGTTGATGATAACTAACTTCTTTTGGCCTGAACTGGATGATCCGGACACCAACAAAATTTAATTCCAACAGGACGCCGCTACGAGCCACACAACTCATGTCATATTGGATATTTTGCACAAGCGATTTGAGCCAGCTGGACGATTTCTTGAGGGGTTCTTTTGAGTCGCAGGCATATGTGAAAAATCAACAAACCACAGAGGTCCTTAAAGCTAACATAACCCATGCCATCGGTCAAATTCAATCTGATTTATGCACCAAAGTCATGGAAAATTGGACTTAAATTGGAATTGAATGCTGTTATATTCCTCACATAAGGGCATCAATCTGTCTTTCAAACGGATATAGAATGATATCATGATATCATACACATTTTTAATTTAAATATTTATATTTTTAAACATCATTCAAATATGAGAAGTGCCTAACGAAAGGTCCAGTATTTGAATGAATATGCACGAATGCACAAAATAACAAATTCAAGTGAGGCTGCGGTCATAGTGCCACCGTTTCTGGCTGAATGATTTCTATGCCGTTTACGGCAGAATATTTTGGCCAAAGGAGATGGTCTGTATTGCGCTGTTTCCAGGAGCAACATTTGAAATTTTATGCCAAAGTTCTGTCTACTCTACAGTTAGTCTCATTCTGCATTTGTAGCAAAATTAATTCACAGTCGCTAGATGGGCGTTGTCATGGGCATGTGGATGGGTGTTGTCTTGGAGCAGGACCTCTTCTGTTGACCAGTGCAGGCTGCTGCTGACTCAATTTTCAAACGATTTCTGACCCAATTGGACTCTTGTGATGCACTGTTTGGAACCTTTGGTGTAGTAATGAATATTACTGGATTTTTTCCCAACACCAAACCGTTATGTCAACACCTCGACACCTTCAAGAGGAAGATCAAACAGTTTGATCCTCCTGAAGCATGGAGAATCATCGAATCACTCTTACAGTTGTTGCTGTTGTGGTCGGTATATCGGTTGATTCATGCCATGCAATTTTATTGTAAATTTCAAGCATGAAGCATGTAGTGTTTCAGAATTACTGAATTTTGATCAAAAACCGTCGCATGAGCATAGCTCAGAAATTGTTGAATGACGTCAACTGTGATCCAGATTTGCTTGAAAGATTCATAAATAGTTAAGAATCATGGGTATATAGTTATGACATCGAAACCAAAGTCCAATCGTCCCAATGGAAGAGCCCAGGAAGATTCAAAACAAAAAAACCACGCCGAATTCGATCAAATGTCAAGGTTTTGCTCACTGTTTTCTTAGATCACCGTGGTGTTATGCATCGGGAAGTATTGCTAAGTGGTTTAATGTCAATAAGGAGTATTATTCGGTATTTGTTGAAACGATTCAAGGCTTCTGCATCACGATAATGAACCTGTTCATTGTTTGTTCATGATTTTTTGGTCAGACACAACAGCGTAGGGGAGATCCTTGTACCTTAGGACCCTTTTTTTCGAACCTTAATAATTTGAACAAGAACTGACTTGAAGCATTAATTTTTTTATTATCGTATAATAATATGATCATCGAAATATTCTAATGCTAGGAAAATACACACGATGATTTATTCGTGAGAAAATAAAAAAACTGATTGGGTTTTATGTCCCAAGGTACAAAGTAAGGCTTGTACTTTGGGACAAATATCTTCAGGGTTTTTATTGAAATTTAAAAATCATAATACATTGTAATAATCCGTAAAAATATGACCCATATATGCTTATCTGTCAGATAAAAAAGTGCAACTGAAAAATCAACTCTTAGAGAGCATAAGTAATAAAAAGCCTACTTTTTTGAATAGCATTTTATTAATAATCAGTTTCTCTTAAAAATCAGTAAGAATAAAGATTTCACATATAATAATAATAATAATGATATACCTAATTCAGTTTAAAAACTTAACTGTTATGCTTTGGGACTTTGGCTATTACCACAAGACGATGAAATTTATCCTATTTTTTGGACTTTGGACCACATTTTTGACAATAATTATCAAAATTGGTGCACTATTCGTGCACCCATAAGCAACAAGTAATACATTGAATCCAGTCTTCTTTACGTGAGGTAACAAAATAATTTTCTCCACATCCAACACAACACATCCGACACATGGATCGTCGTCACTTTCTAAAATCACATTAGTGTCTTCCTCTGAACTAGAATCTTCAATTTTTTACAGTCTTTATATTTGTTTGTAATGCATTTTTCCTTTTCTTTGCAGCCAACTGCTTCAATTCCCTTTTTTCCGTCCTGTTGAAACCACATGTCGTTGGTGTCCAGATCATCCAACTCAGGCTAAAAGACGTTGGTAATCATCAACCTGTAGAGCTTTCCGTTGACATTGATGGCCTGGCGTCTTTCTTGAAGAAATATGGACCGATGACGACGCCAGCCCAAAATCTACACAAACAATGACTTTTCCGGAATGCATTGGACTCTCTTGAATCTCATGTGAATTGATATCGTCCCAAATTCGACAATTTCGTTCACGTACTCATTCATCCAGAAACGGTCGTTTACCTTCAGTTCCCGGGTCGGTTGAATTCGCCGAATTGTGGTTTGCGAAATTCCGAATTCTCGTGAGTGACGCGAAATCAACTGCCTTGGATTCTCCTGCTCGGATTCTCCTCACAGCGGCGATGTTTTAGACAAATCTTGTGTCCAATGGTTCACCAACCAGTAGACATAAAGTTATCCACCACTTTGAGAATAGTCCTCTGGATAGGACGAATATGTCGACTATAAAATGGGCTGAGCGCGAGGTACGTTGCCCGAACAGAACACCTATTTTGATCAAACAATGTTATGCTTCATCCATCCATGGTGATTTGGCAAAACATACTGGATAAATAACAACTAATTTGACAAATGTAGCTTCAACAAAATGGCCGTTATCAATTGTCAAAGTTCGGAAGTCTCTGTTGGAGACTCTGTTACTATCAAACGTCACAGTGTTCTCTCATCTTTCACGTCTCCCCCTTGAAATAAACATCAGCCGTCCCTGGCATCTCAGCAGAGAGTGATAAATCGCAGAAGGGCATCATTAATACATGTCACTGTGTACGTATTGGAGCTGTCACTCAATCACAACTCCCGCACTTCCTGCTCCCGTTGAGTTCCAGTTGTCCCGCTTGAGGCTTTCGGGCTTACGGGAACGTTTCGGTGGTCATCCTGTCGCTCCGCGTCAGGAGATCGCTCGATTGCCCTCGACAAGATGGATTAGTGTTAGTCGGTGGAACTGCCAACGTTTATTTTCATCATAAATCGTGTTCATTAGTAGGAAACCAAAATAAGCCGGATGTCAGAGCGAATTCGGCGCGGTTGGCAAGCAGGATTTGGATGATGGTTTGATAGGGTTTTCTTTGGTAAGTAATATGTCCAGTTCGGTTCTGTACGTCATGCGGTTTCTTCTGTGAGTGCCTGAATGATTTTTGGAAGGAATTTACGGAAATCAGAGGCTATAAATTGAAAATGACCGCATTATTTGACATTTAGGTACTAAAAAAAATATTCGAGTGTAGTTATAGAGTCGAATAGACCCACACACTTTGGACCTAACCTGACCTATAGGGTAGCAGATAATATTGATGTCAGCAGTAACGGCAATCGTTAGCGGCAGTAGTGTTGTTCCTGATGATATTTTACCCTCAACCTGATTGGTTGCCAATTCCGTGGCACCATATTTATGGCTTGGATACCATTGACGATAAAGTAACCTTTTTCAACGAGAACATGAACACCTTACTGATATTACATGCGCCCTTCAAAACAGGTTTTTCATTAGGAAAAAACATAAACCGTGGATTACCGGCAATATTAAAATAATGATGAGAGAACGCGATAAAAAACGAACCAAGAACATTCACGATTTTAAGGAATACTAACACCTTAGAAATTTCACTAATAAATCAGCAGAGAGGAAGAAAAAAGCGTATTTGAATTTTCACAAATAATGCATGAGACACTTTAAAAAACTCAACATATATTCTAAGGAAAAGAGAAACGATATACCAGGTCATCTTTCAGATGTGAATGACATAAATGATTTTTTCCTTAACTCAATTCCCACTGCCGGTACAGGCTCGGACTTTGAACAGTACTACACAGTAAAAATTATTCCTTTAAAAGAAGATCAAGATCATCGTCGATTCAAGAACAATGGAAAAGTTTCTTTTTGAGAACAGGAGAACTAAAAAAGTTTTGTCATATATGAAGATACAGAAATTGACGTTTTAACCTACTTTCAGGTAAATCCAAATAATTCCTTCAAAAATTTATCTAGAGAAATACCTGTTCTACCGTCTGTTATCCAACGAATTTTAGGGAAATATAAGATTTCTTCTTATAAGTTGAGACCAGTGCAAACACTAGAACCTGGTGACCCTGAGAGACGATTGGGGATTTGTCGGTGGTATATGGACATGATCCATTTCTAGTTCATCCCCACAATCCGCAAATACGATTTAGTATTCAGAAGCAGAATTTTCGGTCCATTTTTCTACCATGGTTTTTTTAACGGACCTCTTCACATTAATAATCTATTAATAAGAGAGTTGGAAAAGATTTCCCATGATTTTGATCTGAAGGTTCGTAAGCTGATCAGCAAGATGGAGCATCAGCTCATAATTGTTGTGAGACTGTTTTGGAAACAGATAGATTGCTACAAATGGTCCTGTTAATTGGCTTCTTCGTGGCATGACACCCCTAGATTTTAGTTTTTGGGGATTTCTGGAAATGAGGTATACAAAATAAAACATAATAATGTAGATGAACTGAAAATGTATATTGAAACTCCAATTAATAGAACTGATGGCCGAATTGTGTTGACAGCAACACGTAGTGTCGAGAGAAGAGCCCAACTATGTGTTCAACAACAAGGCGATGTTTTTGAATATTTACTGGATAGTCAATAGCTCCTCATTCGCCAAAATAACAAAATGTTTTGTACTACTGAAATAAATAAATATTTCCACATAAGTCGCACATTTTCAACTCCAGGAAGAAATGTGATATGATCTTTGTTGTTGAGAATGTTATTACGAATCGAACTGCATGATAAAATGTATGGTGTCTCATCTGAAAAGTATCATGTTATGAAATATTTTGAAAACACGACTGTGAATTTTTTTCGTTTTCCGCATCGAGAAGGCCTTCAAAAATGCTACCAGTATGCCCATTTAACCGAATTCGAAGCATCAATAATAATGGAGTTGGCAATGGTGCCGTCTTAATTCAGAACACCCTGTATATTGAAAGATGTAGCAGTCTGATATGTGACTGATTAAAAAAAACAAAACAGTGAAATGTTTGGGTATGGTGAGGGTGACAACTGTTCCAAGGTATCTGTTATAAATTTGATGACGAGAAGTGGGCTTTTTCGACAAATCTTCTGGTATTTTAATAACAAATAGTTTGAAAAGAAAATATACTTGAAATATAATTGAAGTCCACATATTGTTCCAGTAATGTTCATACTAATTCTATCAGGTTAAAATCTAGATGATGAGGAGGCAATCTGAGAACAGTATGTCCATGATTTACCACAAACTTATCAATTTCAAACAACTTGAATCTTGGTTTATGGATTTTAATAATGGAAAAGAGATCAATTTTCAGCATATCATCCGTGAAATGAATGTTTCGTCGTCCTTACCATTATCTCATGCACAACTCTCTTGCACTTTTTCAGGTCCATACTTATGCCATTATCGACTTCTCGTTGCATGAGAAAGTACATTAGCAATCATTTCTCTTGCTTGACCACTCAAAACTTTCCGTTTCAATTTCGATTCGACTGCCAGGCTTTTGTTGCGTGCTATACTTTCTCGAAGTGGACACTATAAGATTGTCGTTAAGACAATCCGATCGTCTTCAAGGGTTTTCTTAGGGAATGCCTTAAGCCAAGACTTTGAAGTCGCTTTCTAGGTTTGACAAGCTGTATATAGGATATCAATTCAATCTGGGAAAAAAATTCTGGTATGTGCTATGAGACAATATGTTGATCAGATTAGCGTTGTACTCATTTTCCTTCCACCAATTCATCAAATTACTTTTTCATTTCCCGTCACGATAGTAACTCAACATTCACGCAATCACTGAATAGGGCCGTTTTTACACCTGGTTGATGTCTTTATAATAGTATTCTGATCAAATGTTTACATTGGCATGATACGGGTGTCTATTGTTGCTTGAAATTGGGTTTTTATCAATTCAAATCAACACTAAAGTGGGCGCCACCCAACTTTGTGTACTACAAGTACCCACCATTTATAAAGCTGGGGAATTATTCTATAGTAGGCGTTGAAATTCATATTTACTGTTATATGGAAGCCAGTAATATTGAACACTTCATAGTTTTTTTATAGAAAAAATGAAAATTAGGTATTCCGTTTTAAAATAACATTATTGAGTCAAAATTATAGTGTAAGTTCTGGCTTTATCGGACCTCTCTGCATGGCAGTAATATTGCTGTAGTGTACTCTCCAGTTGGACACTACCATGGACGTTCCTTCACCATTGAAGATGTGACAGTGAGGTGACTAGTTTCACTTCTTCCAAAATAAACTACCTACAACCCTGAATATGAATTTGAATGGAGGCGAACCTAAAAAAGGTATCTAGAGAATTATCGAATTTCTGGGGCTTTCTCAAAGACTTGCCTCTAGAAAGGGTAAGGAACGGTTTATCTATCAAAAACCGGGCGCCTCGTGGTTTCATTGAGCTACAATTTCCAGGGCTGATTCACAACATAGCCAGAATGTTATTTCCACCCAATTGAGAATGGGCAATTATCAACTTCAACAGGAAGAAGAATTCAAATCCAAAAACTGTGTCCCTTCACAACCACCTTGGCACATCTCCCTTGGCAGGAAAGATATCGAACTGAAGCCTTCTCTTCGAATAGAAATGGGCTTGGTTTGACCAATCGAGTCGAAAGTACTATCTATTCAGTAGGAAGAAAACGGACAAACGACGTCAACTCACACAATGGAAAGACGTCAAGAAAATTGATAATAGATTTAACTGAATTTGTAATGAAAAGTGACTTGATTATAATGAAGACTTCGTAAATATACATAATATTCATGTGTCACAGGATACATGAAAAAAAGAGAGTCAAAATTCCGCGTAAGTTGGGAGATGGCAACACATAAGTGTTCGAATGATATCCCGTATGAGGTGCCTGTGCGAAAGTGGTGATTCGCATTGGATTTGAATCGCTGGAGATTAAATCCATTTGGAAAAATGTTCTCAGGGAGTTCATTACACATAAACGCCATTATCCAAATGAAAGAGTCCTTAAACAGTGGAGTTCGAGGTATACTGGGTTGAACCTCTAAACGATGAGCAGCCGCAATCCGTCGCAAGTTTCTGAAACGTACTGCTCTTGGTGGAATCAAATGTGTCAAGTCACTCGAACACTTCCCGTGGAAGTATCTATAGAAGAGAGACAAATCTCCAACATTTCTTCGATGTTCCAAACTATCAAGGTGGCAAGTGATGTTCGCGTCTCCAATCAGGTGGATGGCATTTTCTGGATGGAATTCAGCAGCTTCAGGGTATATTTGGGGTCGGAGCTTCATACATGAGAACAATACTCCGAACAAAGTCTGATCTGAGCTTTATGAAGTACCAAAAGTTGCTGAGCTTTGTACAGTTTTCTGGTTCGGGAAAGTGTTCCAAGCATTTCCATGTATTATAACTCCATACTACAATGCAAATGAATATTTGGATTGGTGTTGTAAAATATTTTATTGCAAATGAGCCCAGGAACGGATTGACTTACTAATTTCCAAACGGTTTCTCAGGAATAACTCAAAAAGAAAGTATTGTATACAAATATTTTATTGAATTATAGGTTAGGTAAGAACCCAAATGAACCCAGCTTCTTGACGAAGCTGATCTGTTTGTATGGTGAGTGGTCGTTCCGGACAGATGGTAAGAGTACTAGAACTCTAAAAGACCTGATTCCAGCGGGGCATGCACAAAGTATATGCTCTGCTGTTTCTTCGTTAATGAGGTAGTCGGATAGTCAAGTTGCAAGATTCCCAACTTGATACCCGCGACAACCTTCCCATATGAGGGTTTTTGCACGTCAGCTACACCTGACGATGCCTTAGATTCAGCCGTGCAGGGCTTTTTCGCCTCTGGTTTTTGTGAACTAAATTTACAGGGAGATCAGTTGGAGTCGTAAACTCGACATCCATCTCTTCTGTAGACTCGCTCCTGAACTAAATTTACTGGGAGCTCAGTTGGAGTGGTAAACTCGACATCCATCTCCTCTGTAGACTCGCTTCTGAACTAAATTTACAGAAGCCTTTTTTCCAGATACAAACTGGAAAAAAGGCTTCTCGAAACTAATCGATATCAACTCACAATGAAATGACATTTTTCTTTTGTACAAAAGATTTACTTCAATACTGGAGTTCAAAAAATAAAACTTCACATTGGGATTCTCGAGAAAAATTAAATGTACGGGAATCGTCGAAGGTTTTTTGACAATAGTTCTATATACGACGTCATAGTGCGGCTATTTTGAATTTATAGAAAGTAACTCACTTCTACGTCGCCATTTTGAATACAAATGATCACGAGTGCGACATTGCACAGAGTCTTTGAGGTCCACTAGATACTCGTTAGGACAAGAGGATTGTTCCGAATTCTTGGGGTTCTTGTTGAGTACTCTTTGTGAGCAGAGAAATTGCAGAATCAATACTTGTGACTGCTCTGGATTGAATGATTCCGTACAGTCTATCTCGTCCAGTGTTTGTAGATCTTCTTCTGAAGAAATCCTCACTTGTTTACTCTGTAGTACATGTTCAAGAGGTGGCAAACACGTATGTGACTTTTTGGAACATCAACTAGCGTTTCCTAATATCTTTCACGTATAGTCAGTGGGCATACTTGAAGACTGGCTATAAATCAAATCATCTAAAAGAACAATTCGTTCAGGCCAGCCTCAACACCCTACACAGTAGGTTAATGGACTGACACCTATCAGAAAACAACTACTCCCCTGGCTAATACCACGAAGGGCGTTGGATTATATCCGACAGGTGTCAGTGCAGGATTCTTCACTGAAGTTATTCCTGCATATGCTGTTGGCGATACAACTGCCGCAATAGATTTTCAATTATTGGAACACACTTGCAGACCGGTTTCGGGCTGTTTGGCCACTCGTCAGTGCAAGGTAGTGTATATCATCAACATAAAGTCGATGATTTCCGATAATTGAAAATCGAATTCAGTCAGAGTATCATTCCTCGAACTAAGCTGAAGACTACAACAAACAACAGGTTTGTCGTCGCTCCATCTGCCTGTGAACGAGGTAACCAACTGCATATCCAAATTTGCCCAATTCCTCGTAAAAGGAAAGAAATCTTTCACGTATAGTCAGTGGGCATACTTGAAGACTGGCTATAAATCAAATCATCTAAAAGAACAATTCGTTCAGGCCAGCCTCAACACCCTACACAGTAGGTTAATGGACTGACACCTATCAGAAAACAACTACTCCCCTGGCTAATACCACGAAGGGCGTTGGATTATATCCGACAGGTGTCAGTGCAGGATTCTTCACTGAAGTTATTCCTGCATATGCTGTTGGCGATACAACTGCCGCAATAGATTTTCAATTATTGGAACACACTTGCAGACCGGTTTCGGGCTGTTTGGCCACTCGTCAGTGCAAGGTAGTGTATATCATCAACATAAAGTCGATGATTTCCGATAATTGAAAATCGAATTCCGTCAGAGTATCATTCCTCGAACTAAGCTGAAGACTACAACAAACAACAGGTTTGTCGTCGCTCCATCTGCCTGTGAACGAGGTAACCAACTGCATATCCAAATTTGCCCAATTCCTCGTAAAAGGAAAGAAATCTTTCACGTATAGTCAGTGGGCATACTTGAAGTATGCCCACTGACTATACGTGAAAGATTTCTTTCCTTTTACGAGGAATTGGGCAAATTTGGATATGCAGTTGGTTACCTCGTTCACAGGCAGATGGAGCGACGACAAACCTGTTGTTTGTTGTAGTCTTCAGCTTAGTTCGAGGAATGATACTCTGACGGAATTCGATTTTCAATTATCGGAAATCATCGACTTTATGTTGATGATATACACTACCTTGCACTGACGAGTGGCCAAACAGCCCGAAACCGGTCTGCAAGTGTGTTCCAATAATTGAAAATCTATTGCGGCAGTTGTATCGCCAACAGCATATGCAGGAATAACTTCAGTGAAGAATCCTGCACTGACACCTGTCGGATATAATCCAACGCCCTTCGTGGTATTAGCCAGGGGAGTAGTTGTTTTCTGATAGGTGTCAGTCCATTAACCTACTGTGTAGGGTGTTGAGGCTGGCCTGAACGAATTGTTCTTTTAGATGATTTGATTTATAGCCAGTCTTCAAGTATGCCCACTGACTATACGTGAAAGATTTCTTTCCTTTTACGAGGAATTGGGCAAATTTGGATATGCAGTTGGTTACCTCGTTCACAGGCAGATGGAGCGACGACAAACCTGTTGTTTGTTGTAGTCTTCAGCTTAGTTCGAGGAATGATACTCTGACGGAATTCGATTTTCAATTATCGGAAATCATCGACTTTATGTTGATGATATACACTACCTTGCACTGACGAGTGGCCAAACAGCCCGAAACCGGTCTGCAAGTGTGTTCCAATAATTGAAAATCTATTGCGGCAGTTGTATCGCCAACAGCATATGCAGGAATAACTTCAGTGAAGAATCCTGCACTGACACCTGTCGGATATAATCCAACGCCCTTCGTGGTATTAGCCAGGGGAGTAGTTGTTTTCTGATAGGTGTCAGTCCATTAACCTACTGTGTAGGGTGTTGAGGCTGGCCTGAACGAATTGTTCTTTTAGATGATTTGATTTATAGCCAGTCTTCAAGTATGCCCACTGACTATACGTGAAAGATTTCTTTCCTTTTACGAGGAATTGGGCAAATTTGGATATGCAGTTGGTTACCTCGTTCACAGGCAGATGGAGCGACGACAAACCTGTTGTTTGTTGTAGTCTTCAGCTTAGTTCGAGGAATGATACTCTGACGGAATTCGATTTTCAATTATCGGAAATCATCGACTTTATGTTGATGATATACACTACCTTGCACTGACGAGTGGCCAAACAGCCCGAAACCGGTCTGCAAGTGTGTTCCAATAATTGAAAATCTATTGCGGCAGTTGTATCGCCAACAGCATATGCAGGAATAACTTCAGTGAAGAATCCTGCACTGACACCTGTCGGATATAATCCAACGCCCTTCGTGGTATTAGCCAGGGGAGTAGTTGTTTTCTGATAGGTGTCAGTCCATTAACCTACTGTGTAGGGTGTTGAGGCTGGCCTGAACGAATTGTTCTTTTAGATGATTTGATTTATAGCCAGTCTTCAAGTATGCCCACTGACTATACGTGAAAGATTTCTTTCCTTTTACGAGGAATTGGGCAAATTTGGATATGCAGTTGGTTACCTCGTTCACAGGCAGATGGAGCGACGACAAACCTGTTGTTTGTTGTAGTCTTCAGCTTAGTTCGAGGAATGATACTCTGACGGAATTCGATTTTCAATTATCGGAAATCATCGACTTTATGTTGATGATATACACTACCTTGCACTGACGAGTGGCCAAACAGCCCGAAACCGGTCTGCAAGTGTGTTCCAATAATTGAAAATCTATTGCGGCAGTTGTATCGCCAACAGCATATGCAGGAATAACTTCAGTGAAGAATCCTGCACTGACACCTGTCGGATATAATCCAACGCCCTTCGTGGTATTAGCCAGGGGAGTAGTTGTTTTCTGATAGGTGTCAGTCCATTAAACTACTGTGTAGGGTGTTGAGGCTGGCCTGAACGAATTGTTCTTTTAGATGATTTGTTTCCTAATATGATTGATAACCAGGTCCGTGTAAAGCTTATTGTTAAATCATCTCAAAATAGAACTATTCACGGGTGATGATCAATAGTACTGACGAATATATGCCAAATTAACGGACTATCATAAGACAACAAGTACCTATAGCTGAGGCACCAGTGTATCTAATAATAACACTGATGATCTCCAAACATGACTCAACCTCTGACGAAAGAACCAAACTCTTACGAAGGTTCGAAATAGATGAACACTTAAATCTAGCAGATCACTATTATAATATCCATGCAGTCATTGTTCAATGTGGTTCTGGCGTTGAATCTGGTCATTATTATGCATTGGTCAAAGACGAAATTGACTGGTTTAAGTTTGATAATAGTCGTGTCACTAAATATTCTGGCAAAATCTTGAATTTTTTTGAGCTTTTGGAGACACCCTACATTTTATTCTATGAAAGAGAGGACATTCGCAGATCAAAATCTTCAGATGTTGCAGTGACGCAGGTTTTTCCGGGTTTCCCTGTTGTTGAGAAAGTAAATGCGCCACTGGAATCCATCAAGTCGCCCCGGAGCAGCAATTAGTTTATGTTGTTGTTGTTTCATAATTTCATGATTTGTATTACTTTATATTCCATCAAATAGTCTGAAAAAGTACATACTCGTAAAAATCTATTGAACATTTTTGACTTGAGTCTATTTCTGGTTGAGAAGGGATATTCAATTGCCAAAATATCGGCTCCAATGACCTATATCTTCATTCAAAACTTCAAATTTCTTGTCTTACAAACAACTGAATGGCGCCTTGTATAATGCATTAGTTTTCACCCATTTTCATTGACCGTTCCAGAAGTTTCGGCGTATCCTGTATAAATCTCTGGAACTCCTAATAGGCACTTTTCATATTACAGCTCGGCGATGTTATCAGCCAAATTCTTCCAGAAGTTGAGAGTGGAAAAATTCACAAATTAATTTTTACGGTGAAGGAATTTAACGAATCCCCCGCTTACAACTCATAATATTTATCACGCTATTTATCACACGAGCCAGTCGTTGTCTCAGTTTATCATGGAAAAGTGAGTTAGAAGCTTTAAAAATGCAACAGCAAGCCGCACACTATGTCACTGTCAGCGTATAATTACCCGTCAGCGCGAGAGACAGACACGACATCCGCTGGTTCGGCTGCTTGGGAACAGCCAAACGAGCTGCGACAGGTGAGACTCTTAATAAAATATACGACGTCATGTCATCCGCAACCCGTTTTACGCAGCTTTACATATCTGTGAAGGGTCCGCATCCCGTAGGTTTCATCATCGAAAAGGTAGCGCTAACGATATGACAGTACCATAATCTGAATGTGAATGCAGGTAAAGGTAACGCTAGTGACTTGGATCATTCAGATAAATTCAATAACTGGGATTGTATTATAGGAAAGAAATATAGCAATCAACTTTGAATAATAAGTAAAAAAAATAAGTTAATCGGTTTTATTGAAAAAAAAAGATAATAATGATGTACTTATGATGCACTGTTTGGAACCTTTGGTGTAGTAATGAATATTACTGGAGTTTTTTCCCAACACCAAATCGTTATTTTTAACACCTCGACACGTGTTTCGATCACCAAGTGATCACCTGTTTTAATCTTCCTCTTTGAAGATGATCACTTGGTGATCGAAACACGTGTCCAGGTGTTAAAAATAACGATTTGGTGTTGGGAAAAAACTCCAGTAATATTCAATAATGATGTAGATAATGTACTAAAAAATAATTCGGAAGGTCCTAGGTACCAGTCATAACGTATACACCTCTCTCCTCAGCAATCTACGGAATCGATCAGATGAAAAATAATACAATCGTGGGTCGTAGCGCAACAAGAGTGAATTTGTAAATACTACGCCCAACGATTTTATTTTTTTTCTAATCAATGCCTTTGATTGCTGAGGAGAGTGATGTGATGACTGCTTTCTAGGACCTTCCGAATATTTTTCTTATATTATATATTTTCCACATATTCAAATTTTTAACAAGAAGTTGTATGTTGGAAATTAAAGTGAATTTCTTCATTAAACTGTAAATAGTTCATGTTAGTTCATTTTACAAGTGAAAACGACATCTTCATGGAAGTAGTTATACACCTACACCACATACATAAGATCGCCTTTTTAAAACTATAATCCGGTTATAATAAACAAAAACTCACTCTCATCTTTTTTTGTTTTCTAGATATGTCTAGTAGACCATCGAATATGAAATACCCTGTATACAGGGTATACACAATACACTTGTGTATTGGACGCTGTTAAATATCACCTGATTTTGACAATTTTGCATGTACGCTTATCAGTAGCAGCAGATCAAATAGGTATTCGACAAGATTCAACACCACAACAATCTTGAAATCTCCTGAATATTGTTCTGTTCATAGCTATGCCTATGATGAACACCTTCATTGAGTTTTCATCTAGGATATGTGGAAACAGCCTATGATCTCATTAACGAAGATATTCATAACCTCCTACAAAAAGTATCTAACCATTTTCTCTAGATGCACCTATGTAGGTCGATATTCGGTATGAAAAACAGTGATTTATTTTCAATATATGAACAAATTACTAGCAATGTCCACCAATAAGCCTCTTTAGAACACACAGAAAACCTTGCTGTGGAGCTTCAAAGTTATATGTGATAATTATGTTTTTCAATACCTATAGAACTAATCGTAGGGGAACAATTCGTCATATTGTATGTATTTTGCAAGTTAATATATTTTCTTAAACTTTGGATATTGGAATAGAAATAGATTGTGGTGGAAAACAATTGTAATTTATATTTGAAAATTATTATGAAACGGTTTACTATGACGAAGCATGCTACTGAGGATTACGGTGTTTTTCAAGATGACCAGAAACATTAGAACATTTCCAGTGAGAGAAAATAAATCAGAATCTACAAATACCAACCTCTTATGAAGTACTCCTGCAATTTTCTTATTTTATTAAGAAAATAGTAAAATGCAGGTAGAAATGAAAAACTCATGAGTTTGTGGAGGCAAGGGCGCGGTTTGACGTTCGGTTTTTATAAAAATTCCATATAAAGTATTGAATAGGGGTCTTTTAATACTCTTTTCAATACTCTTCACTGTGGTTATCTTATTTGCACTTATGAAGGGGGTACCTCAAAAAAATCCAAATAAAACAGTAGATCATGTTTATCTTGGACAATAAGGGATGAAACTTTCTATGTTTTTTTTACCACTTGTTTTTATAACTAACGTTACTGCAGTTTCGTGCTATGAGGGCATTTTCAAACGAATACGAATGAGTTTATTGTGTTTGTTTCAAAATGCCTTTATAGGACGAAACTGCAATAAAGTTAGTTACAAATCAAAGTGGTAAAATAACCTGGGAAGTTTCATTTCTCATTTTTCATGATGATCTCCTACCACGTAGTGACGACTGCATCCATCAATTAAAGTTTTACCTGGTCTTTTTAGTATAAACAAAAAATAATTCTCATCCATTTCCTCAACAGAAATATTTATCAATCTGATCAGTAACAACAAAATACAGGGGCTCACCTCGGGGTTTGAGGCATTGATCCTTACAACTCATGATCGTTATTATATTTCTGAAAACCATCAAAGAACCAATGATTTCCTTTTTTTTAACTTCTTCTATATGCGATCCACGATTTCAGCAATTGTTATCAGCAGTTATATTGGATCCAGGTGTTACGATATTCTAGCCAGCTGTTTAAGGAAAACCTTCACTTTTTGGGATCCGAATTTGGTTTCTATTTCTTACTAATAAGTGTGAGCAGAGATGGAGAAACAGATACATTTCTTGATCATTACAAACAATCAGAATACATTTGAGTTCAATATTTTCAGAAAACCTAGCCATACAGACATTACCATCCCAAGTTCTTTTCATCCAGCCAGTAGAAACTTAGGAGCCTACAATTCAATGTTGCACAAAGCATTCTCACTGCATTTGTATGCTAACAATCTGGCTAGAGAAATTGAAATAATTAAAGAGTTAGGTCATAATAATGGTTTCAACGCAGATATAACCCAGAAGTTAGTCAGAAAGCAAAGCAATAAATTCACTTACAGATTATTATACCCCTAGATCAAACAATCAGATTACAATATATGGGTAACTCTAACATATTTTGGATAACTGCGGGTTTCTTCGGAAAAAACATTGTGGAAGTGGCATTCAGACAAACCACATGCCAGGTTATCTGATTTCCTTTTCAAAGCCAAAGAAAAAGTGTACAGATTAGAGAAATCTGGAGTTCATAAGCTTAAGTGTCCGGAGTGTAATATGTGGGACAATGTGGTCGAAATTTCCGAAAACGTTATGCTGAACATGAAAGGTCCTTCAGACTAGGTGAAAATGATTCGACGTTTTCAAACCATTTCTTGGCATGCAACCACAAGTTCCCGAATCTAACCAATACGGAAATTTTGCACTATGCAAGGAAGGGTTGCAAACTCAATTATTTGGAATTATTGGAAATTCACAAGCATAAACATTGCGGGTGCAACTTGTTGAATGATCAAATCGTTTTAGTTTACTCACCGGTTTTCAAATTAGCATATCCGCATTGTCACAAATAAACAGAATTCAGGTACTCAATCGAGCTAAGTACCTCTATTATCACCTTTATATTATTAATGGCTTAATGATATAATGGTTTAAAGTATACGTTTGGAAGTGTCCTTAAGGACGAAACTGCAGTGGACGTTAGTTACAAATAAAAGTGGTAAAAAACATAGAGAACTTCAATTATTTTTCTTCATTAAAAACATTACGTAACAAGATATTCTTTCCATTTATTCCGAAGTTTTAGATGATTTTCTTGCATTTTTTAAAACTTTTAATATTTCATTGAAACCAGCATGAAGAGAAAACTTTTTATATTCGAAGAGACTACAGCTTTGTGAATGAATGTCACTATTGTTTCTTGTCTCATACGTGGGAATATGTTTATGTAAGTGAAAGAAAATTACCATGGGCTCATCTTATCATTTCATAAAGATACATTCAAGTGATCATAGGGATATGATTATTTTTGAAAATGAATCTACCAGACTCACTATATTTCAAATCAAATATCAGTCATATCAACCTTATTTGCATTTCGAATTCCATATCAGTCTCCGACGATTGATCCCAAATATTGATATTTATATTTGGTTTCAAATATACTAGAACATTGTGATTATCACTCAAACAAAATAATTGCATTTTGAAGTAGAGAAAGAAATTCTGATGTATTGATCTGATGTATTGATAATTATTGAATTTACTCGAAACCCACGACCTTCATTTTATCTTTATCGTCTTTATCGATTAAATGATTACGTTTACATCACTTTTCGAAAGCCGCAACAACATTATTGGTTTCATTTTCCATTCCGTGTTAGTCTGGCGAAACCTCAATAATAGTAGTATCGTCAGCATACACAGAAACTTGCCCGTCTTCGATGTTCTAAGACAGATCATTGAGAAATAATTATGGGCCAAGAACCCCTCCTTGTGGTATATCCGTACTATCATCGAATAAACCAAAGTATCTCAAAAGTTATCGTGAAATATTCAACTTTAAACATGGAATAGTCGAATGACTTTATCACCAATCTGAAATTTGTAGGGTGTGGTGGATATCCCAATTAACGAACCTGAACCTGGTATCGACAGCCAGCACGTCACACGAGAGAAAGTAAATTAGAATCCAGAAATGCTAACCTTTCATTCAATTAAAAGAGTGTAACTGTTGTAACTGCACCTACGAGCAGCTGGCATGTTTCCCGCAGAGATGGCCATCCATCTCTTGACGAGGACCACCCGACCGTCGGGCGATAGTAGCGTTCATCGGACAGTGCTGGCCCCCGACGGAGAAGGCCTGACAACCAAGATAAACTGGCATCTGTGGGTGGTGGCTTGTTGTCGCGGACTTAATGTTCATGTATTCATTATTTATTATTCGGATGGGGAAATATCTTTGTCACACTTCGTTATGATTCTTTATGCGTTGTTGGTATTTATATCTCTTTCTGTCAGGGAGGACGATTTATTTCAGGGTGGGATAAGGCTTCTTCGTTTAGGTTCTTATTGTTTGTGCACCATCATCGTGAAGTATAACTTAGTTGATTCTATCTAAGTGGGGTGAAATAGTAGACAAGCTGAATTCATGAGTGTTTTCATGGCCACATGAATGTTTTTTCTCCAGAATATGAATTATAATGAATTGGAGGTTGGTGCTTTCCTAAACGGCAGATTTTTTTCATATCATCATATTTTTTTTGTGTAATATATATATATATATATATATATATATATATATATATATATATATATATATAGAAACAGAAGTTCATATCGGACATAGCACTCATGAAAGTGGCAAACCATAGACACGTGTTTCGGGCTTTTGGCCCATCATCAGTATGGTGCAGCCAAGTGTGAGGATGGGCAACACTTGGTTACCAAAAGATAGAAATATAGAAATACAAATGCACGGAGCCACCAACAGGAGCCAACCGCACATTTGTGGTTTCAGTTGATAGATCTCGTGTTCACAAGAAAACTATCAAAATCACCACGGAGGCAGCTATAGCTACCTGCGTGACATCCGGGTCCAGGAAATTATACAAAAAATATGAAAGTTATTGAGTGTCTTGATATAGAAACAGAAGTTCATATCGGACATAGCACTCATGAAAGTGGCAAACCATAGACACGAGATCTATCAACTGAAACCACAAATGTGCGGTTGGCTCCTGTTGGTGGCTCCGTGCATTTGTATTTCTATATTTCTATCTTTTGGTAACCAAGTGTTGCCCATCCTCACACTTGGCTGCACCATACTGATGATGGGCCAAAAGCCCGAAACACGTGTCTATGGTTTGCCACTTTCATGAGTGCTATGTCCGATATGAACTTCTGTTTCTATATCAAGACACTCAATAACTTTCATATTTTTTGTATAATTTCCTGGACCCGGATGTCACGCAGGTAGCTATAGCTGCCTCCGTGGTGGTTTTGATAGTTTTCTTGTGAACACGAGATCTATCAACTGAAACCACAAATGTGCGGTTGGCTCCTGTTGGTGGCTCCGTGCATTTGTATTTCTATATTTCTATCTTTTGGTAACCAAGTGTTGCCCATCCTCACACTTGGCTGCACCATACTGATGATGGGCCAAAAGCCCGAAACACGTGTCTATGGTTTGCCACTTTCATGAGTGCTATGTCCGATATGAACTTCTGTTTCTATATCAAGACACTCAATAACTTTCATATTTTTTGTATAATTTCCTGGACCCGGATGTCACGCAGGTAGCTATAGCTGCCTCCGTGGTGATTTTGATAGTTTTCTTGTGAACACGAGATCTATCAACTGAAACCACAAATGTGCGGTTGGCTCCTGTTGGTGGCTCCGTGCATTTGTATTTCTATATTTCTATCTTTTGGTAACCAAGTGTTGCCCATCCTCACACTTGGCTGCACTATACTGATGATGGGCCAAAAGCCCGAAACACGTGTCTATGGTTTGCCACTTTCATGAGTGCTATGTCCGATATGAACTTCTGTTTCTATATCAAGACACTCAATAACTTTCATATTTTTTATATATATATATATATATATATATATATATATATATATATATATATATATATATATATATATATATATATGTGTGTGTGTGTGTGTGTGTGCGTATGTGTTGTTTTCTGCTTCCGGCAAACAAGTGTTGCCCATCTTCACACTTGGCTGCACCGCGCTGATGAGGCCAATAGCCAGAAACACGTGTCCACGGTTTGCCCCCCTTTTTTGGAGTGTTGAGTCCACGAATTGTTTTATTTTTTATTTGTATCATGCCCACGCGATAAAATCTCTATTAGTATTTATATCCTGGACCCGAATGTCACGCAGGTAGTTATAGCTGCCTACGTGGTCATGTTAGATGTAGCCTGGGAATTCTAGGTCTTCTAACTGGAACCACAAATGTGCGGTTGGCTTCTGTTGTTGACTCCGTGCGTATGTGTTGTTTCCTGCTTTCGGCAAACAAGTGTTGCCCATCTTTACACTTGGCTGCACCGCGCTGATGAAGCCAATAGCTAGAAACACGTGTCCGCGGTTTGCCCCCCCTTTTTGGAGTGTTGTGTCCACGAATTGTTTCATTTTTGATTTGTATCATGCACAAGTGTAATACAAATAAGTGTAAAACATCCAAGAAGGTGATCCCTCATCGAAAAAAAGATAGGATTTTTCATATAAAGAAATTTCATTGAAGCATCCCTTGTTAAGATACAGGCCCTTAAAGGGGGTACATAAAATTTGTAAAACAATTTTTTTCACAAGCACTAGAAAAGGGACAATATTGAAATCAACCTGACGTTTTGTACTACCAAAAAGACACTCAGCCAGAAATTTATTTGGTACACCCCATGGTTGTAAGGGGTGGAAAACGCAACCCCTAAAATTTATTTCCAATGTAACTTTCTGTCTCATCATTTGTTTACCATTTAAAAGTTCATTTCCGATAGCCTGTTTCATTATAAACAAAAAATGTCTCTTGGATTTTTTCCCAAAATGAACCAGTTCGCAGCAAAAAATTATTTTAGGAACAACTACAGAGATTCATCGTCATAAATGCGAAAATACGAAACTGATCTATCTAGTAGTTCGCTTTCAGCGATAGTGACAATTAAATTGGTATGACGCTGTCAGTTTGTGAATTTTCGAAATTGAATTAATACTAATTGTGTGTTGCTGTTCTGTTCTTAATTTGTTACTTTAATTATTCGCTTGTTATCAAAATGGCATAAAGAAATGAGGTAATGGCTGATGGATTACCTTAACGGTCTGTCGCAGGGAAATGGGTTAGAAGCTTCTAGAAGATATGATGAAATGTATCCTCAACGGCAGCATCCTTCACATAGAATACTTGCTTGACTTCACCAACGATTGCGAGAATATGGTTCATTCGACAAAATAACGCAGGATTGTGGTCGCCATCAAGAAGAACGAACACCACAGCTTTAGGAAGCAGTACTTAATTCGATTGAAGAACAACCTACTACCAGTACTAGAAAGATTGCTTTTCAGCTAAATGTTAATCGTCTAGAATTTTGCAATTGGATGCTGGAAATTGTGACTTTTTGAAGACGATAGAATTCACAGACGAATGTAGTTTTTCTCGGGGCAAGATTATTAATTTTCATAATTACCACATATGAGCTGATGAAAACCCTCACGCTATTGTCGAAATTAACCATCAAGAACAGTTTTCTCTTAACGTGTGACTCGGAGTTATTGGAGATGATTTGATTGGGCCTCATTTTCTACCTCCTTGATTTAATGGTGAGGCATACGTTGAATTTTTAAGAGAAGTGCATCCAGTACTGCTGGAGGAAGTTCCTTTGGGCGTCAGAAGGGATATGTTTTTTATGCCTGATGGGACTCCCGCCCATTTCAGTCAAGTAGCACGTCAACATTCAACTGAAACATATGCAAATCAGTGGTTAGGTCGAAGAGGAACACAAAACTGGCCCGCTCGATCCCCGGATCTCAATCCTCTCGATTTCTCTATTTGGGACCATTTACAGCATTTGGTTTATCGTACTCCTGTTCGCGATGTAGAGGACTTAAGAAACCGCATCATCGATGCGTGCAGGGTAATCAAAGATAATCCAGGAATATTTGAGCGAATACGTGGCTCAATACGCCGACGTCTAGACGCATGCGTCTATGATTTCTACATGTGTGTTTTGTTATTAATAAATTAGTTTTGTTTATTACCCTTTAATCGTTTAATGCAGGTACTAACTACAAAATAACAATAAATCCAGTTCGCATTCATGACGATGCATCTCTGTAGTTGTTCGTAAAATAACTTTTTGCTGCGAACTGGTTTATTTTGGGCAAAAAACCCAAGAGACATTTTTTGTTTAGAATGAAACAGGCTATCTGAAATTGCTGTTTAAGTGGTAAACAAATAATAAGACACAACGTTCCATTGGATTTTCCACCCTTTACAACCATGGGGTAAACCAAATAAATTACTGGCTAAGTGTCTTTTTGGTAGTACAAAACGTCAGGTTAATTTCAATATTGTAACTTTTTCAGTTCTTGTGAAAAAAAATGCTATACAAATTTTATGTACCCCCTTTAACGGGCTGTATCTTAACAAGAGATGCTACAATGAAGTTTCTTTACATGAAAGATCCCATCTTTTTTTCGATGAGGAATCACCTCCTGAAATGTTTTACACTTATTCAGTTACACCCTATATAACTACCTAATTTTGCAATCTCCTGGATAATGTCTAAAATAAAATTTCTTCAGATATAATAATAATGTTTATCTGAATGGGCAAATAATGTTTATCTCAATGGGCTCACCACTAAGTCCCATTTTGGGAGACATTTTCATGGATACAATAGAAAATACCTCAATAACCCCCTTTCTCAAAAACATATTGAGTTTTGGTTCAGATATGTTGATGACGTACTAGTTGGTTTTGATGATTCAAACATACAAATTAATCAATTTTTAAACTTTATAGTCTGCATAACAAAATTCAATTCACAGTAGAAATCGAACAAAACAAGAAGCTTAACTTCTCAGATTTGAATATTTCAAGAGTCAATTCTCGGGTAAACTTTCAGAAAATATTCAAAATTACTTCTCTGAATACAAAATAACAACAGCTTTCATACGTAATGATAATCTAGGCAGAACTCTGTTTAATGCAAAACCCAAACGAGATAGAATCAAAAAGTCAGGTATATATATATATATATAGAATAGTGTGGCGAATGCTCTACAGTATATACAGGACAAACCGATAGAAGTTTTGACGTAAGGATCCGTGAACACTTCTGTTTGGACGAAAAATTTAGAATGTTCGAACGTCTTCGAAAATCAAAACACAATATAGGTGAAGATAAATTCAAAATTCTACACATCCCTACTAATATTATAAATGCGAATGTAAGTTTGTTTGTTACGGTTTCACGCGAAAACTACTCAACCGATCATCATGAAATTTTGTACACATGTTTTTGGAAGTATTAGAAGTAACATAGGATACTTTTCATTGAAAAAAAAAATTTTATGTAAGATAAAAAAAATGTTTGTCAAAAAAATCTCAAAATATAGTTACTTTGTTGGTTAGATTAGATTAGGTTAGGTAAGTTCAGTTTAAGTGCCCAGAGAGCTCACATATTGATATCACGTTATCCACCCAAGGCATCGCAAGAAGTATCCATGGATGGGATGTCTCCACTGAAGAAAGTATGAGTCTCCATAGATATATCTCCTTTGACATACGGAACAAAAATAAGATACCCAAACTGGAATGGCGGGAGGCACAATACATAAAGGAGAGGGAATTCAGGACGAGAATTCAGGCAACGGAGCCGTGGATAACGAATATGAGGGAGCTTATAAATGTCATCGCAAACACTCAAAAAGAATACCTCGCTAGAACATCTGAGGGCGGACTACAACAGCAACCAGTCTGGTGGACGGAAAACATCGAGGATAAAAGAAGAGACTGCAATAAAATCAGAAGGAGGCTGCAGAGGGGGAGAGCGTCCTCGTTAGGGGAGGACGTAATTAAACAGCTGGAAAGCGAGTACAAAAACATCAGGAGGGAACTCAAGAGAGAGATAAGGAAATCGCAAAAAGAACAATGGGCAATTTTATGCGACAGACTGGAGAACGACATATGGGGCCAAGGATATAAAATCATCACGAATAATCTCAAAAACTCTAACACAATCTACAACTTAGACCCAGATACAAAAATGAAGAAAGTCAGAGAATTGTTGCCACAATACAAGGATGTGCCCCCACAACCATTCACAATGGAGGAACTGACAAGAGCAGTAGAGAGAATTAAGACTAAGAAGTCACCAGGCCCTGATGGGATCCTTCCAGAAGCGATTAAAATGACAGTGAAATCAATTCCAATAACGACGTTGAATGTGTTGAATGAATTATTGAACGAATGTAGATTTCCCACATACTGGAAAATAGCCAAGGTCGTACTGATACCGAAGGGGAACCAGGCCGGCGCACAGGGCAAATATAGGCCAATCTGCCTACTAGACAGTATTGGGAAATTGTACGAATACCTAATCAAGTATAGACTGGAAGATGAACTGACGGTAAAAGGCGGCATCTCAGGAAACCAATTTGGCTTCAGACCCAAAAAATGCACAGTCGACGCGGTCAAACGTGTCATAGAAAGAGCTTGCAGACATACTCACACATGGGGGGTTATTATTCTCATAGACGTGCAAAATGCTTTCAATACGGCAAAGTGGAGCGTTATACTGAAACAACTAGACAAGTTGAAGGTGAATGGATACCTAATCAGTATACTCGAGGACTATCTTAGCGAGAGAACTCTACTCTGCAATAAACAGAAAGAGAGTATAACACAGGGGGTACCACAGGGCTCGGTGCTTGGGCCGACCCTATGGAATTTACTTTATGATGGGGTTTTACCACTAGACATGCCAGAGGGATGTTCTACTGTGGCCTACGCAAATGACCTTGCGTTAATAGTAAGAGCGGACAGGAAAGAGGACCTCATGAGGAACGCAAATCGCGCGCTGTCAAAGATAGAGAGATGGATGGGGAAAAACGGACTAGAGACTGCATCAGCAAAAACGGAGGCAATCATTGTCAGAGGGCCCAGGAAGAGGGACGATATATCTTTCCTCCTGGCAAATACAGTGGTGACACCGAAAAAATTCTTCAAATATTTGGGATAGACGATAAATGCATCTATAACGAATACGTTAAAAGAACGTGTGAGAAGGCCGATAGGCAAATAACCGCACTCGGGAAAATACTCCCAAATATTAGGAGACCTGAATACGGGAAGAGACGACTCCTGTATGGGGTGGTGCAGTCGATAATACCATATGCTGCCCCTGTCTGGTGGCGCGCGATGGACGTTAAAAAATACAGGGCGATGGTAGCGTCATCCCAAAGGAAGATGCTGATAAGAATAGCATCAGCATACCGAACAGTGTCTGCGGAAGCATTGACGGTCATCACAGGAATTCCACCCATAGACCTACTCGTGAGAGAGAGGAAATCGCTGGACGACATTGATGAAGTAACTAAGGAGGAGAAAATGCAAGCAAGGAATCAGACCATCAGAACCTGGCAAAATAGATGGGAGGCAAACTATGAAAAAGCTCAATGGACAAAGAAGCTCATACCAGACATTGGCACATGGCTGAACTGCGACTTTAGGAGGCCAGACTATTTTCTGACACAGGCGCTAAGCGGCCATGGGTCCTTTAGAACCTATACACAGAGAATAGGTAAAACTCCGGACGACCGATGCATATACTGTGGGCAAAGGGATGATCCCGAACATACCCTGATAAACTGCGACAGATGGATAAGAGAAAGGGCAAAATATGAAACTGGCACAGGAATGGTAACGACAGCCCAAAACCTAATTGGCAACATGATGCGCACGAGGAAGGCATGGAAGGAAGGAGCGGAATACATTAAAAATATCATGAGACAGAAAGAACAAGAAGAAAGATTACACCAGATTGAACAGAAAGCCCCAGGAAAGTGAAGAAAAAACAGATTAGACATGCCTGATCCATCCGATGTATATCCTACAAGGAAGGTGCCGGATGGATCAAACGTGGCGAACAAGGGGGAGTTTTACTGGCTAACGAAGGTTAGGTTAGGTAATAATTTAAAAAAATTGATAATCCTAGTCAATCATTAAAAATATAGTCCTCATATTGATTCATTTCTTTTGTACTGACAATTATTTAATGGTATAAATGCGAGCAAAGCCGCGGGTATAAGCTAGTATGTAATAAAGGAAAAAAATAAATTTGTTGAGAGCCATTGAAATCAACAAATCAATTAAATGTTTAACAGCCTCTATGTTTTTCAATGTTGAATTTTACCTAAAAACTCCCGATATAACAGAGTTTTCAAATTTCACATTTTAGTTTTATACTTGATAATGGGGTTAAACCCGAAACCGATCGTATAATTGAAATTAAATTAAATTAGACAAAAGTGTTTTCAGTAATTTCAATAAACTCTTCTTGGATTTGTTGAGTGTTCATTCTTTCAATCGCTTTTTATATTTCTCTGTAGTGAAATTTTAAAAAAACATTTGACAATGATGGAAACCATGGTATGAGCGACGTTAGCGGGTATAGTGATATCCAAGACTTTTCAGAATGCCGATGGAAGTGACGAATCATAGTTTGAGTTCTCATCGATTCTTCAGAACAGAAATAATTCAAATATCCTACAACTTCCCTGCTGCTCTGGAAGTGATGTCGTTGTTGCCAGAAATTAGTGTGGACCGAAATTGTTCAAGTCATCTTTTATCAAAATCATCAGATATCTGCAGACATTAGCCTCCAGTTTTTGTATAGTCGAAGTAAACGATATTGTGCACACCTAAAATTGGCGGCACTCTCGAAGGCCAAAAAACCAATTCATAATAATGAACCGGCTGCGAACTAGTCCACGGAGACTGTAAAATTGGCGGCTGAAGAGTCATAAAATTAAATTTGAAGTCATGTTACGGTGACGAATAGAAATCGGGAAATGCGGGGATGGTTATAGCCGTCGTCATCAATGGTCGGTTCAGGAACTGATCGCGATTTGAGTATTGAAATTCAATATTGGTGCAGTTATAATTACTTAACATTTTTATTATTTGTTTGAAATATGGCATCCTTGGACGAGTACTAATTGTAATAACGAGTGTGATAACAACGCAGAATTTTTCCAGTGTAGTGATTTCAATAGCGATGCATCTGAATATTGAAACACAGAGGGTATGTTTCACTGCGTATAAGAATCTACATGTCAAAGTTATTTTCGAGGGAAACAAACTATTACAAGTAACATCAGATTTTATCGAAATTCCTCAAATGTACGTAAAATAATCAAAACAAACCGTATGAATGCAAGACGCGATGTGATACAGTATTACCAAAACCTTCAGATGTTCATCAAATGAAATAATTGAAAAAACAATATACGACTGTTACAAAAGCAATAGGATTCCTACAACTGAAATCATAAGGCAGAAATTGAATACTTTCGGCCATAACGTAAGCTGCTGTGACAAAAGTCTACAGAATTGGATAAAGAAACTAGGATTTAGATTTAAAATAATGAACAAACGTCAAACAGTTATGGAAAGCAGAAGAATAGTGAAATTGCGTAACAAATACTAAGAACAAATAACTGAATATAGACATGAACAACGGCCAATTTTCTATTTGAACGAAAATTCGTATGACACTCACGACACACTTATGAAAGGGTATACTGATGGTTCGAGAATGTATACGCCTAACATGCCAGCAAACAAAGGATCGCGACTAATCATTGTGCATTGCGGAGGAAGTAAAGGATGGCTCCCGAATTCTTTTAAATTATGTGGAAAAAAGTTGAGAACTGTAGTGTTGACTAACACAAGAAAATGGAAGCTATTATTTTCGAGGAATGGTTTGAAAACACATTGATACCAAATTTGGATGCGAATAGTGTAATAGTTCTTGACAACGCTTCCTATCACTCGCGACAGCTCATCAAAGTACCGAATAAAAATTCGAGGACAAATGAAATACAAAGTTTTTCACTATAACAAAAAACATTTCAAAAAGTGTATGCCCTTGAGAGTATTGCTGAAAAGTATGGACACAGGATACTGAGACTTCTCCCCTATTTTTGTGTTTTCAATCCCATCGAGTTGATTTGGGGAAAACAAAGCATCAGGCAGAAAAAAGTTAAAAAGTAATTTTAGTTGAGAAAGACTACATGGAGATTGGAAAGTTCCATATCAATAGTGGAAATAAATTCATTATTGATTTAAATGAAGACAGTGCTGGTGAAACACAGTCAATTTTTCAGATTGATCAATGAGTGGTGCAGAAGTGACAGCAACCATACCTGCAAAGTGACAGAAGAAAGCATTCAATGGGATCCCAGCGGATTTTCAACAAACAAGACATATGTCACGATCTACGAATTCCTAACTCACATCAATTCCTCAAATAGGGCAATAAAACTTTCAGTTTCTCAAGACGATATTCGATGCGCTTCGTGAAACGCTCCGACCATAAATGTTTTAGAGGTCTTGTCTTATGACTATCATAACTTCAGTATCTGTCGGTATCTTTCAGAAACCACATAATTTACGATGGTGTTTTATGACTGAAAATAGACGTATTTATACATGCCAAGAATAATTTACTCACTCGGGAGGGCAGGCCGGAATTAGATGCGATAAGCCACACACACCATACTTATTTCGATAAATAGTAGGGCGGCATAGCACGATAATTGCGTGTGATAATTTGATGATATATTTTCTGACAACTTCAATTGACGGCCTCATTTATTCGTCATATTCATGTATTGTGGAGGATGAATCTTTTCTTTTTCTTATTTCGAACCTACAACTTTCATAACATGCTAAGTAGATTTGATGTGGTTATGGCATCAGTCAAAATTTTCATTATGTAATTGAATTTACATTTACCGCTTCAAAGTCCAATCACCAATTTTGACTCCACTTTGAAATCCGATCAATTACGTGCTACGTAATTGATGGGAGACACAGCAGCTGTAGGGTTTTTCCTACAACTACTTAGTTTAGAAACATTTTCGTATTTTCTCATCGCATATCATTGTGTACTCATTGTTAACACTTTTATGGATCAAGACAAGGAATTCAAGCCCAAGTGGTTGACTTTTCTTGGCTATATTTATGAACCCGACCATTGTCAGTGAAAAAGTTACTTCAAACACATTTCTTAGCCGATGCATTTATTCTGTTCTGAGATTTTGGGCGAGAACTATTGCTTATTTAGGGGTTTCCGACGAGAACTGAACCTGCTGGACTTCTCGCTGATCGAGGAAGACTTAGAGATAGTTCCTCGAGGTTACACTATAATTTTCTTTTTCGTGTTTTGTTTGCCATTGTGTTTTGTTGTTGATGAATGTTATTGTCGATAAACGCTGTGTTCGTCTGAATTATAATTCACCTATCACCAGTCCGGACACAGCAAACAACTAAAGCTCTTCTTCCTCCCAAGTGAGCCATGAGTGGAAATCTTGATAATTCACAAGACTATCACTCAACAGTTGGGTTGAAAAGTTCGTAGGCTAACAGAAAAAAAAATATAACATTCGATTCTATTATTCAATATGGTTGCCTTCAAAGGCGATACAACGATAATAGCTATCAGTTTCGACGATTACCTCTTCCATTGGCGGTACATTTTTTTCCAGCGAGCATTCTCTTGAGGTCTGAGAAAAAAAGTCGCTGGGGGCCAGATCTGGAGAATACGGAGAATTTCGCCATTGTTTTAATTGAAAACTATAAAACTACAATTCTCCCAGAAATGTTTTCAATGTGTTTATAAAACTGCTATAAATAGGAAATTGGCACCGTTTTATAAAACATTATAGTGATTATCAATATTTTGTAAGGCCTTTTACAAACACTACAAAACAGTTTTATAAACATTTTGGCAGTTACCATAAAATTTGTCTAACACTCTTAAAAAGTAGTTTTGTAAAGACTTCCCTTAATGCAACATATTTAAGCGATACCTATAAAATAATCAGAAGACAGTTTTATTAGAGTTTTTTAGTAGTTCCAAGTAGGCATTATACAATATAATACAGCCGAAAACGATAAAAATAAAATAAAAAAGTGTTGAAAATGTTTTCTTGAAGGCGCAATAAGTAATTTTGTATTGGACATTAGGAAAATATAATTGATATGTCACCAACTGAAAACTAAGAAATAGAAAGGTTGAAGCCATTTCAAAATTTCACTTTTGCACTCATAAAACTGTTAAAGACATTGTTTGTGTTTCGAAGATTGATATTTTTACTGCAAATGAAATTTTATTGACTAATATATAGTCTATTATTAGCAAAATTTAAGCGTGCTACTCATTTATAGATGTTTTCGGTAAAATTATTAATTATACAGAAATTCACTCTGTCGAGGTATTGATTTTCTAGTCGCAAACTCATCTCACTGTATATTTAAATAATATAATGTTATAATATTTATGTATTTTTCAGCTGTAAATATATATATGTGCGGTATTTCATATTTTCAACTCATCTAATTTCAGTATCCCGGAACGCTATCATTTAAAATGGCGTCGTTCTATAAAATAAATTGGTATCACTAGTAAGCATTTCAACGTATTTTAGCTACTATGTTACCCCTATGAAACAGTTAATAAACACTTAGTTCTGGGAGTGATGGTATTGCGGCAGAGTCGGACTACTTTTAAAGCTGTAGGTTTTTACAAAAGTGCTTGTATGAATGAAGGATTTCTCACATACAGTTTGGATAAATATTATCTGTCGGGATGTTTTGGCTAAAAAGATTCTTTCATCGATTATAAAGGCTAAACGACGGGTTTTAACTATTATAATAACCTTTTCCTGTTTTTCGCAAAAAAATTGAAGCACTAGGTTAGGTGGGATAGTTTTAAGTGTATTTTTCAGTATTTCCAATATACAGGGCGACTCAAAGCTTCCAGAAAGTTTTTATTATGGAACACCAAGTCATTTCTTCGTCTATTTGAAGCACCTTGAACTGAATCTAAAACTATTATACACCCCCAATAAAAGTTCAAAATGGCCGCCACTGAGTTATTATTTATTTTTATTTAAATATTCGGGATGCAAACAGAAAAATCCACTACAGTATCCACACAATGGAATTATTATCTAATTGAAAGTATAACATATATATATATGCATATCATAGTGTCTAAAATTAAGGATGAATTGAAAATATTGAATTTACTTATGGGATACCTATACCTACTCAATAAAAATCAAATTTTGAAGTTGCTGAAAATTAATTTCACCACGATATTGATATTGTCCCAATAACTAAACAAAAATATTCGTGCTAAACATAACTAAAATTTTGAAGAATTTTTCAAAGCTGTGATTAGGAATCGATGTCAGCTGGTTGTTCTTAAATGCTGTATTTTATTCTTAGTGGCAGCAAATATATATTAGCAAAAGCAATTTGATTTTATAACAGTTATATAAGTGTTTTTGAATTGTAGTTAATATACCATACTATAAAATAGAAAATTATCATTGAAGTGACAATATGGTAATGAAAATAAAATAGTATCTGAAAGCATTCCAATAAAATAATGTCATTAAAGCTACAGGAAATAGTTATAAAATAAGCTTGAATTAGTTTTATAACTATCATAAAAATCTCGCAAAAAAGTGTTATAAAAATGCTACATAACAATTTAATTTCATAGGAAAATAAGTTTTATAAGTTAGTTGCAAAAACGTTTCTGGTGAACATTTCACCTCGTTTTAACTTAGGAAACCCTTTCTCAACGGTGGATCTTCTTGGCTTCAACAGTATTTTTTTTGACAAAAAAAATGCTTTCTCAACACCCGAAATTCTTTTTTATCGTTTTCTTCACTTGAATTGATCTACCCAAACAACCAATAATACGGCAGCTGTGAAATTTGTACACGTGTCTTTTGCAGATTAGGATTTCCTAAAAATCATATGAATTCCAACTAGTGGCGCTATCTGTGTGTTAGCCTATGAACTATTCAGCCAACGTAACAATAATCTCCTTCAAATATTAATCACTTCAGTTAACTATGTTTAGTGATCCAATAAATATTCTGAAGAAAGGTTAGTGGGGCAACAGGATAAATTTGTTCTCAAAAAAATTGTTTTCTGCAGACATTTCGAATTTGATTAAATTCTTCTTCAGGGCTTCCTTGAGGAAAATTCATTAGAAAAAGAACGTCCTGTTTGTTATTTATTTTTATTTATTCATTAAATTGAAAATAGGAAATCCTAATATAAATACAAGTCCAAAAAGGTAAAAATGGTATAAAAAAATATTAAAATAGTATAAATATTCTTCTAACAATAAAATACGTTCAAATAATATATAATTACAAGAAGCTGAAAAGCTAATAATAGAAATGTATTCTTGAGAAATTTGTCCCATAACACAGAACAAATCAGGAGTATTCAGAATAGTTAGTTCCATATTACAATTATACTAGGGCATAAAAACAATTATTCGAGTGGGTAGGTAATGAAATATTTAACATATCACAATGTAACACAATGTATACAGAACACATGAAAGCTCGAACCAATAAAACAATTCAATGAAGTGAGACATAAAAATTAAAAAAATTCTGAAAATTCATAGAGTACCTACGTGATGTAATACATATTTTCAACTGAGCCTTGAGTGAATATGAAGTAACAGAATCTTTAATGTGGTATGGTAATTGGTTGAAATTATTCAATACTCTGAAAATTGTCTACCACCCAGTTGGTTGGCAGCTCGGCTGGTATATATACCTAAAGTGGGTCAGAAAGACCTAAACCCTAAATCGGTACGACCGATCAGCCTTACATCCTTTCTGTTGAAAGGACTTGGGAGGAAACTGGACGGACACATCAGGGGGTGGCATTATATGCATCCCCCTGAATAATCACCAGTATGCTTATCAAACTGAAAAATCAGCAGATTTAGCATTAAACAACCTTGCTGAGAAAATCTCCCAATTCATTGACAATGCACTACCTAAATCTATAGAATCATCTTTGGCTAGGAAAGGTATAGAATCGACCATAACTGGGTGTATCTATGCCATTCTGGTAAACAGAACTGCAACTACGACTTTTCAAGGCGAGGCCATTAGGTTCAGGATCACCAGGGGCTGCATTCAAGGTAGGGTACTATATTTCCTTCTGTGGTCGCTTCTGATGGATAGTCTGCTTGATGTCCTCGACAGAAGAAAAGTAGATCTGCAAGCTTATGCGGATGAGATTGTCATCTTGGCAAAGTCCACGTCAAGAATGGTAGCTTGTAATATCCTCCAAAGCACTATGGAGCAGATGTCTGTCAACCCCAGAAAAACTGTGATGATTCCCTCCACCAGGAGGAGGAAATTGGACGATCTAACATCACATTTCCTAAATTGTGAGGTGAATCCATCTGGAACTGAGGTAAAATACCTTGTTATTGTCCTTGATGAAAAACTCACCTGGAACTTGCGGTTTATGCCCCAAACAAATCCATTGGATTTATGTGATGATTGTCAGACCAAAGATTATTTATGGTGCAATTGCCTGGTGGCCGAAGGCTTCACAAAAAACGGTCCAGGCAAAGCTCTCTGGCTTGCAAAGACAGGCTTGTTTGGCCATCAGTGGTGCCATCGGTACCACTGTCTATATGCAGTATAGACTGCATATAGACATTGGCATTGTGCACATTGCCAATTGCACAAATCAATTCAATACAGAGTGAAACAAACTGTTAGTTGACACTGGAAGTCACAGCATTCTGGATATGACCTCTGAGTTTATGCCTCCAACTGTCAACTACGAACTGCCTCATGAAGTATTGTTCCCGAGTAGAGAGAACTGGATCCTCCGGAAGAAGGAAATATTAAGAGCAGATAGTTGTTGGTTCTGGTGCAGGTGTTTTCACTCGCAGACCCAGATATCAGATATCAACCTGCCTAGGAACCTATGCGACTGTATTTCAAGCGGAAATTTAAGCTATTGAATCGTGTGCCGAGAGATTGGAAGAATCCAACCTCATACACAAGTCAATAAAAATATTCTCGGACAGTCAAGCGGCGTTGAAAGCTCTTGGTTCCTACCGAGCAACGTCTAAATTGGTAGCAAATTGCCATAAACGGCTTTCCTCGATAGAAAAACTGGTTTGGATTCCTGGCCATACTGGCCTGGAAGGCAATGAGGCTGCTGACTCCCTTGCAAAAGAGGGTACTGCAAGCAGTTTCATCAAACCAGAACCTGTTATTGGCATCGCTTCAGGTTTTGCCAAACAAAGAGTGAACACTTGGATGACAAGAAGATTCATGGACGTCTGTCGCACATTTTACAGGTTTCCATAGTTCGGCAGAGCCGTACTCTTACCACCTGACCTAGAAGACCATTCACCATACAAACTAGTCGGCTTCGTTAAGAAGCTGGGTTTATTTGGTCGAGTGTGCATAGGTGTGAGCCACAATAAAACCTTATGGGTTGCGGTGGAGGGTCGAATAGACCCTCACTTTGGGCCTAACCTAACATAACGTAACCCTCCCACAAGAAGTTATCACTTCAGAAGAATGGGTAATACAATTTTCCTTTTAGAGTAAATTGGGTAACAGAACAACTTCTTCAGAAGTAATAATTGTTGAAAATAATTGGTAAATTCCAAACTCTCTTTCATCATAAGCACATTAGTCTTGTCAGGGCCACCCTACTAACGTCAGATCGATTCGAAATTAGAAACGATAAGCCACACACCATAAATTAAAATAAATGAGATGCATTACAAAAACATGTAGCTTACATATTGAGTAGGCGTGTATTAATGTGTTCCAGAGGCAAAAGTTATATGTGATGACAGCTGAGACATACGTGTCGCATCGTAAAGAGCGCGTATATTTGAAACTAAACAAATATTTTAGTTATGCCGACCCAAGGACCGCTCAATTACAAGAAAGATAATTCCAGCCGCTATAAAACGTTGAGAGTTATTGCGGACTTCAAATATCGTACACGGTTAATTAGTTATGAAACGGACAGTCTCATCGAGTGGGGCCAAGTTTTCAGGGGCGGAGTTTGATAATATTCACGATTTCATTTCATTAAAAAAAACTGTTCATTTTTCCTAATAGAAGTGTTTGGTCTACGGCAAATTTTTCAAATAAAACCCTTTTAGATGTTTCAATATCATTCTCATTTGCATATTCTTTATCAGAAATAATGATACGCCCATGAGTTGTTTTGCCAATAGGTGAAATATATATTGACTGGCAAAGGGATCACCTGAAAAAAAAATTATTAGTTAGATATAACACAGAAAGTGAAAATGAATATAAATCATACAGATATCGATTGAATAATATAATAAAGCTAGTAAAGAATCAATATTATAAAGAAAGATTAAATACAATAAATGGAAATTGCAAGAAAACGTGGGAAGTCAAGTGAAATAACTGGAAAAAATTGAATAAATGAAAACAAAAATCGGTAATTTAACGTTCAAAATTCAAAACGGAGAACCAATCTCTGTCAAAAAGATAGACCTGATAATTTTAACGACTACTTTAATAATATTGGAACTGAAATGGCAGAAAACATAAAAAAAATTAAAACTCACCTAAAAACACCACGAGACAAGAATCGATGTTATCAAACCAGTAACACAAAATGATCTGATTGGAATCATATTCAAGCTGAAAACCAACTGTTCATCTGGTCCTAATAGCATTTCCTTGAAACTCATGAAGAATATTGATTTATTAACTGTATGATAATGATAATAATCAGCAACGAATAAGCAGGGATGGCCTCTAAAACCATTGACATTTGTTGAGTTGCGGCACCACTTACCTAAGCAACTGGTGCAAAACTGGACTGGCAGCGCAGACGCACCCGGGAAGGATAACACTATTCTTCCTCCGGTGCCGGCCGTGGGTCCACAGGGCTAACCACCCGGTAGACACAATACTTGATTCCTGGTAATCGAGGAAGGGGTCCTTACAATAGTGCCTTTGTGGGATCCAAGAACTTTGCTGCTCCACGCACCCTCCGCCATCTGGCCAGAGTTTTCAACTCCTGGCTGGCGGGGATTTGTTGATTCCTAAGAATTACAGACGGATAACATGGGTACTCGAATTCCTGTTATAAGTTGTTCACAAGCATCTCTTACACACTCTTACGCACCGCAGTTGACCGAGTGTTTGAACGGGTATATGAGCAGAGAGGATCGAAAAGAGGACGCTGGATGTGAAGAGAACCTACTCATCGCCAGATGTGTAACGCAGGACTCGATGCAATATCAGTGCAACCGCTCTATAGACTGTATAGACTACCGCATTTGATCAGATGCCTTGCGGTACCTGACAAAATAGTGAGATGCCTTGAACAACTGATACCACTCTAGCAAACTCGCTTCATCATGAAATCTGGTCAAGCCAGAGTCCAAACAGGGTGGGTCACTTTCAGAAAGGGTATATTTCAGGGCCATTTCCTGAGTCCCCTTCTCATCTGCATTTCACTATTGCTATTATCCGTTGCGCTCGGAAACACTCGAGGGTATAACTGGGGCACCTCTGGATGTGGATGATCTTAAACTTGCCTGGGTGATGAACGAGTACACGCATGCTATCGGTATGAAAGTTACTGCAACAAATATGCTTGCCATTCCAATCCTACTGCAGTAGTGGAGTGGACTCGGGAGTAGCTGTATCAACTCGACGTAAAGACCCGAAAAATGATGCATCTCTCAAGGAGTTTGCGTCCCAAATCGTCCGTTCCATGGTTGTACTTCCCCCGATAACACGAAGGCTGTGGACTTTTGAGTCTGGAGTGTCTACATGACATGGTACTGGATATAGCATGGTCCGTGTCCATGAGTGAGCAGAAATTAGTACGTTTCTCTTTAGGGCAGCTGCGCGAGCTGCTGATGAATTCGGTTTAGTTTTCAACACTGAATGAGGTGACCAAAACTCTGTTACCGAGTTGGAACCCGTTCAGCCAAAATCTTATATCTACAGGCAGCGGATTTCAGTTCTCTCCACTACATTGAAAATAGCAATGACAAGTTGGCTCTTTTCAATGGGATAATAACCGATATTTTTGAAAAATATTCTCCTATCAAAACTGTTAAGATTTCCAAAAAAAGGGCCCCTTGGCTCACAGACAATCTGAAACTCATGTTTGAACTAAGAGATAGAGCTCTTACGAGATTTAGAAAGACAAAGTTACAGCATCACTGGAATTTTAACAAACAGTTGAGGAATTTAACCAATCGTACTGTGAACCTGAAGAAAAGAGCATATCTCAATCATAGGCTCACAAGAAGTAAGCAGATATAGAAAGATTTATCCGATTTGAATATTCACCATAAGAGAAACCTCAAATCCATTCCAGACCACTTATTGAACGTTGAAGACATCAACAAATTTTTTGGAAGTATATCCAACTGCAACTCTTCTCCTGATGATAAAATTATGGATTTTTTTTCGAGTAATAATATAAACAATCCCAACTTCTCCTATAAAGCTACTGATGACAATGAAATCTATAAGTTTATTCTGAACATGAAGTCAAATGCTGTAGGACCTGATGAGATAAGCATCAAAATGTTGCTGTACTGCTGCCCCACAATCCTTCCACATATCACTCACTTATTCAATCACTGCATATCGACTAATTCCTATCCATCCATCCATCTGGAAGGAAGCAAACGTTCTTCCATTGGCCAAAAATTGTAACCCCGAAAATTTAGGCGATCTCCGACCAATTAGCATCTTATGTGCGCTCTCAAAAGTTTTTGAAAAAATATTGAACTGGCAGATGCGTGATTATCTGAATGACTTCGATATATTACCGGAGTGTCAATCAGGATTCAGACTTGCCCTCCTGAAAGTTGTGGATGATGTGCACAGATCTACTGATAATGATAAACTCTGTCTTCTGATATTATTGGACTATTCTAAGGCGTTCGATCGCATACACCATGACCTCCTCTTTGCTATTTTGGGCTACCTAAATAGTGCTGTAGCACTACTTAAAAGTTACCTTCGCAATCGTTTTCAAAGCGTTGTGTATAATAACGAAAAATCTGATTTAATACAAATTTAAAACGGTGTTCCTCAAGGTTCAATATTGGGCCCTCTCTTGTTCGTTTTGAACACATCTCAATTTCATAGGTCACTACAATTCGCAACCATGCATTGTTATGCTGACGATACTCAGCTGTACAAGGAATTCGACGAGAATTCAATTAACGAGGCCCTATGGCAAATTAATACCGATCTCGATAAGTTATTATCTTTGTCAGCTAAATATTGCCTATCTGTCAATGCATCTAAATCTGATGTCATGCTCCTTGGTAGAACAGCGGCGAGAAATCGTTGTTCTGGCCTCATAAATATTGTAATAGATGGAACAGAACTTTCCTTGAAAGGAGTTACAAAAAAGTTGGGGCTATATCTTGACAACAGTTTTCATTTTAAAACACACATTTCGCAAATTCTAAAGCGGGGTTACGCAAATTTGAAAGTAATATATTCCAACAGAGCATTTCTGAATAAAAAAAAATAAAATTATACTCTGCGATGCTTTAGTTCTTCCACATGCCAACTACGCAGACGTGGTGTATGGTCCGGCTATTTTGAAGAGTGACAGTTTTAGAATCCAAAAACTCCAGAATGCATGCATTAGGCTCATTACGTGTACGAGGAAATGAGAACACATTTCCCATCTGTTCGGGGATGTGGGTTGGTTGAATATAGAATGCAGACGAACATATCCTTCCGCAACATTTTTTCAAAAACTCCTTAAAACAAAAAACCCTCCTATATCTTCGAAATAATATCCTTTAGAACTGACGTACACCATCTTAACTTGAAATTCAGGACACACTTAACAATACCACAGCATAAAAATTCTCTATTTCGCGGATCTTTCACTTACCATATTGCCTACTCATATAATCGAATACTTATTGAATATAAACCTCTGCCATTAGGAAGCTTCAAACGAATGATAAAAAAATATCTTCTTACAATAAATAGATCCAACTAATCGAATTAACTCGGAATCAATCAACCTTTCTCCAAGCTCAACAAAATATATATATTTGTATTTCAATTCCGCTGTACCTCTATATTTGTTGCACTGTTCTAGATAGCATACTGTTTTTTTTTTCTCTCTTTTTTTTTGTTTCTACGGTTGCATGGAAAAGCAATCTCTGCGATGATTTATCATACGCAGATATTGAATCCTGACATTTGATTGGTTGCTATTGTATGGAACCATCAATAAAAGCCATTATTATTATTATTATTATTATATGAAAGCCACAGAGATCACCTCACTTTTGCGGAAACACAAGGAAGGATAAACCAATGCATGGGGTCTTTTTCAATAACATTGGAGACCTGGGATTATCAATGCGCCTGACTTGCTTTCCTTGGGTCGAGTGGGCTGAAGTCGGAAACTGAAGGATTCATCATGGCTTGCCAGGATGGTGTTTACAACACTTTAGTTTACTGCAGTCGCGTGATGGGTAAAGAGGTTTCTGATACAAGGTGCAGGGCCTTGTGTCATGCTGGAATTGCTATCAGCATGTACAGGATATGCGGTCTCGGCCTATATCCATCAACATAACGCGGCCCTAAGAGTGCTATATCATCATCTACGGCACTCTTATGGTATTGACACACCGGTGTTGCCCTACGCTCCAGGGGATCTTGAATCCGTTATGGGGAATGAGAAGTGCCGTTCTTCTGGCTCCTGGATCCTGGCGAAACAAATATCGTCCAAAAAGAGGAGTGAAAACGGATAAAATATCGGAAATTTTCCTTCGTACTCCGAAGACTTCATCCAGACCACTCTGTCCTTGGTGGATTGATGCCCTCTCTACTCTCGAATCTTAAAATCATACCGTCTTGCCGCACTAAGACAGAAATCTCAGCCGGACAGATGCAGAAGGCTGTCATTTTTGGCTCACTGCGCTTGCTCAGTCCACATGATTCTCAGACCCAATGATCACTTATCCAACGGTGTGGTGAGTGGTCGTTGGTTGATAATACTGGCGCGCCCTCCCGAATCTATTGGGGCTTCGGGGGATAGGACCTGACCAGCGCAAACTGCGGGTGAAATAATAATGATAATAATAATAATAATGATTGTGTGATGGAGCAAATTATTAGAAGTATACAACAAGCAACATAGTTCAAAATAAAAATTAAATCTTCTGATATTCTGATATTCACATATTGAATTGTGCCTTTAGTTTTTTTTGGAATATGGTTTTCGAGAATTGCATGAAATCTTAAATAATCGCGTTATGAAAGAACACATCTGAGATGGAATGTGATTTTCTGAACATGGCTGACGAATGACGAGGCATGTGTATATTTGGTTAGTTCAAAGGATGAAAGAATGGAGCTCTAACCTCTTTGTCAGTTCATTGAATAGAGAAACAGGTACATTGGGGTATGTTTATCAAATAAAGCTAGCAGAACATTATTGAAAAAATCAATTTTCTCATCATCATCATTAATATGAAAAGTATCGTTGGGTGATGCGTTATTTAAGTCCACAAGAAAGCTGTTGGGGTGAACATTCTTGAAATCCCTATAGGTAATAGATTTGGGGTCCCACTCACACGGGACAGTATTTGAACCACGAATCCAACCACCATCAATCGACTAAAAGAGGCATCATCAAGACTCTATTAGACCGTGCTTTCGAGATCTGTAATGCGAAGAAAGGTCTCGAGAAGGAACTAGACATCATCAAAAATGATCTTCAAGGGAATGGATACTCCAAAGCGATGGTGAAACAGACTTTGGCTAAAAGACAGAGGATTATCTGAAAAAATTAGAATAATTGAGTCCAAGTACAACATCGGAACCTGGTGTTGTACTTGGTGTACCTACTTTTAATAAATCTATGAAAATGTTTTAAAATTTCAATAAACAAAACACTTCTCACAGCATCCAGCAATACCGTGAGGGCCCCTCGTTAGCATACGGTCCTTAAAATGCACTCTTGGGAAAATTAGATACTGCGGTATGGAATTCTCCATTGCATTGATAAAGCAACAGGCAGTAACAAGTACACTTCTTTCACCTGATGTCACTTGACCAATTTGTTCAAGACCCTTTTGACCAATGATATTGGGCGGATTATGAACAGTGGTCAATGCAGTCTCGTCCAGATTGAATATATTTTAAGGAAGAGGACTTTCTGGGAATTTTGAATAAACTCTGCATGAGTTGTCGAAAAACTCATTGACGGTGGTGCGGTTAAAACTTGTTGCGCGCCCTAGACTGATAGCTTCTGGATCTCGCATAGCTAAAGTTGAATTCCGCTTCATAAATCCGTTTAACCAATCAACACCAGCTTCCTGATTTTCGTCCCAATTAGCCGGATATTTCAAATAATTTTTCTTGGCAGAGTTGTAAGCCAAAGACATCACATTATTTTGAGTTAAACCATGGTGCATGCGACAGGCAGTAAGTAAATACTATGTTATTGTTGTTCGAGTTCATTAGAAAGTACTTCATTTATCTCGTAATTAGGCTTGAAACATAAATTGGCATGGTCTGCATTAGAAACATTTTAGTACTTATCAACTCACCTTTTTAGCATCATGTGCTGCTGATCGGATGGAAACGCCATTATTAATGACCTTTAATACCGCCCTTTTCATAGATTCTTCATCGAAATTGGCGATTTTTTTTTATTTGTTTTTCTATTTCCTACCATTTCTGAAAGAACGTTATATCATTTATTATAAACTCAAATCAAAATGTACTTTATTTTCGAAGATGAAATCTCATCAACAAAGTGTTACTATTTTAAGAAATATAAGATACACAACTTAATAGATATTGTCGAAGATAAAATATCATAGTCAAAGTGTTATTATTTTAAAGAATATAATTTATACAAATTAAAAGTATTATTTGAAATTTGAACATTTGGTAATTTCAGAATTTTAGGGTGGAAAAGTAGTCATAAAGTAATAATATATATGCTACATATTGAAATAAATAATAATAATAATGAATATTCTCATGCAACAGATAAATGTAAGTATAAGAATATAAAAACTATAAAGCATAAACATATAAAAGTGAATGCATAGAAAATAAAAATAAGTATCAACTTCGTAAACATTCCCAACTATATAGTTCAGAGCTAAATGTAAACAACGAAAAAAAAGTTAAAAAAGTCACATGGTTTATATACCAGAAGGTACTGAAACACAATAATTAAAATTGATTATTTATATAATTCAAATTTCTGTCTGAATAAAATTCGTCTAAAGAATGAAAGGCCTTTGAAATCAGAAGCTTTTTTTAACATTTAATGTTAAGTTATTATAACACTGTACCCCAATCGATATTTCGTCATCAAGTGCCGATTTGTAAAAACACAAAAATGTTTCAGGTTCTGTTTACTAACCTGTAGACATGCCTTTTACGCTATAAACTCAAATTTTTACGATATTTTATTATAGAAGCAGTAATATACAATTTTCTAATCATAAAAATTATTTTTGACTTAAAAAAATATAAAAACTTAGGTAGTTTCAACATATTCCACACTTCGCAAAACAAAAAGCGTCCATACAATAACAAGTCATAATCTCAGCTGAAAGTGAGTTCTATTCCAGTGCCTTACTACATCGCATAAGTTTGCAGAATCGAACGTAACACTATATCCAGTGTAACACTGTGCCCTTACTTCCAATAAAGCTGACTGAAATATATAATCATCTGCCCGTCCATTTAGAGAAACTAATGAAAAGAAAATGCACGAACCTGAAATCAACCGAAATTTCCCAAATAGCATTTATCTATATAAAAATATTCTTGATATGTGAATATCTCGAAGTATGTGACAGATTTCTCAATAAAGACAACAGTGACAAATTTTCAGTATAATAATTAAAAAATTCATTTCTCAATTTGATAACCGAACCCAAATATTGCGAACCCTCATCTCCGCCAATGCTCCACAACGTCGGCAATCCGAAGGAACTTGTAATTAATGACGTGTAAATTAAAAGCCTGTAGCTGTTTCGAAAAGATTTCTCTGAGGATATGTAAATTAGACAGTTGTTAAGGCGCGCATTGTAAACTGCTCTGTCAACGTCACTCCCCAGATGAAATAACATTAATTTCGCTCATGTGTACAGCTAATTACATGCGATATTTCCTTGTCACTTTTTGAATGAAATATCAATATATCGCCGCGCCGATCTGCCACGACCATTAATAAAACTCAAAGGAGGCTGTGTTATGCACGAAATTAACTGTTATTTCTTCAACGCCGTGCTGCGTGAAAACAGATGACAACTAGCTCTCCTTGACAAGGATATTTGGATTCGTTCTAATTTGAGAACAAGTCGGTGAGAACTTAGAGCAGTGCAGGTCTGCATCTCAAGAGTACTGGTGAATATTTGAGATCTTGTTCAGTCGAGATACAGAAAACGAGCCACCCTGAATAACTTTTGGTACAAAGATTGGCAGAAAAAATTAAAAAAAGACAGATCAACCATAGTACAGGGGGGCACATTTTGACATATTCGCATTTGATGTTTGAATTCAAATTCAAATTTATTGCATCCATATCCTATTAACAAGAAATAGATCGGATTAGTCCAAGTTCATGAATATGTACAATTAAAATGACAAACATAAATAATGGCTGAAAAAAAGATTACATTCTTGAATGTTATGAAACATCGAGTCAAAAACCGAATTTGAATCGGGTATTTTAGTGATGAAACTTCACCGCCTGTGAAAAATCACAAGACTACCACAAAGATAAAGCAAAATATGAAGAAGCATGAGAAGGTCAACACTGAAAGTCACTAACCCCAGAAAAGTTCAAATTCGCGGAGGGAGTGAAAGCATCCTTCGGCCAGTACTTTCTTTAATTTGCGTTTGAAGATATCTGGACGTCTTCTCTCTCTCTCTATCTCTCTTAATTCGAGGGGCAGAATGTTGAATAGACGTTACCAGTATACCCTGGAGCTTTTTTTTGTGAGGAGTCACAAATTTTCTTCGGTAAGATATTTCTTTTGTTTCTGGTGTCATACATGTGAATATCGCAATGCCTTCTGAAGCTGTTTAGGCTCTTGAAAATGTGAGTCAAAAGATTAAATATATAAATAGAGGGCACCGTGAGAATTTCATTACTTTTGAAAGTGTCTCTGCATGATGTTCTATAAGATAAGCAGAAAATACGTCTAATAATACGTTTTTGCAACACATAAACTCTTTGCAGTTCGGACGCTTGACCCCACACAACGATACTATATGAAATAGCAAAGTACCCAAGTGCATAGTAAACTTCAAGCACTTTTGGAGTGTTCAGCTTGCTACAAACTACATCGACATGTGAGTTCCATGATAGGTTGTGGTTGAATTGTGTTCCTAAGAACTTCACCATTATGGATGGCTCAATTGATACTCCTTCAAATGAGAGCGGTAAATGCAGAGGTGTTCTATGTTTGCTATAAAACTTGCTATTATGATTAATCATAAGTTTATTTTTGAAGCACCAGTCCTTGAACTCTCTTACGATTGTGTTGACCTTTTCGGATAGTCTTACAAATGAAGTATCTGACACAGTAATGCAAGTATCATCTGCATACATAAGCACCCTTCCTTGAGATATGTGAATGGGAAGGTCGTTAATGAAAATTAGGAAAATCAGTAGACCGAGCACTCAAAACAATATACCAGGATATACAACAGGAATTCGGCGAATTCTACAGGAAATTCCCCCTATATAAGCGACAGCAGGAATATTTGTTAATTGTACATGACAAATCCGGTCTTTTAATTCCTTTAGAAATAACAAGTTTTAGACCAGTAAGTGCGACCGAACTGCAGTTTGTTATTTCAACAGGAAAATAATAATGTAACAACAACCGGAATATGCTTTATTATTTACAGAATCGTTACACTGATTTAATTGGAATTTTCCAGTTATTTTAATGAACTACCTTACTTTTACCGTAATTTCGATTCAACAGGAATTTCCTGTTTGATAAACAAACTAGTTAGTTGTATTCGAAGCTTATAACACGAGCTTTTATATGAATTTCCTGTGTTTACCTAGTATTCAACTGGAATTTCTTGTATTTTCTATTCAATTACCTGCGTATTTTTGACAATAATTTCCATCTGTAGTTGACATTTTTTCCATGGAATTTCACTAGAAGTTTCCAGTTAGTTCTACCGTGAAGCATTGTTGTAATTTAGGGTACTTTCTATCAGTATTCAAGTGCTATTTTGTTATTTTTGTAACACATTCTGTATTCTGCCCAAAGAGAGACTTCGCGAATATGTTTCTTGAATTTGGGAGAACTTCCCATGTATTTATTATACAGTATCTTAACATTATTCCAACGAATCGAAGAAACATTCGTTGAATATCAGTATTAAGAGACTCCCTAATAAATATAAAGAAAAAGTTTTCCTGATTCCGGACACTAATTAGCGAATTACTGTCTACAAACGCTCTTATTTTGTTCTAGGGGAAGTCAACCACTAATAAAATTTACCCTTTGAATGACAGCGAACTTCATACGGCTGTGAAAAATAGATACTTCACAGGTTTATATGGTTCGCTCTTCTTTAAAAGACTGAAATTATTTTCAGTTGCTCTAGGGATGCCGTCTAGTATATAAAGACAGACTATGTAGAATACCCTTTAAAGAGAGTATGCACTTCTAATATAGGTCGGGTATAAAAAAATTTGAAATTCAGAATGTTCAAGTTTAGATTTGTTTATTGAAAAAATAATGTTTTTTTTTCATAATAAATAGTTATTTCACTTCGTTATAATGTGAACATTGTGAAGTTATAAACTTGATAAGAAGACAATAATTCTCACAACAAATAAAAAATACCTTCTGCAAGCTGCAAATTGTTTTTAATGTTGTGCACTGAGGATGAGTCTATGCGAGTCTTGATGGTATTTAACAACCGTTCCTTCGTCAGGGGAAATGTCCTAGTTACTGCCTCTAAATGGTCTGGGTATATAACATTGAAGACAACTAAAAGGAAGACGATAATATTTACAAATCATTACTAGGTATCTTTCAATCTGGACCTATGTATAATATAGGAATATAGGCTTTCACAGCTGGCGTCAATGTTTTGGTTTATTTCTGGGTTTTGCCGGACCACAGCAAAACCCCACGGCAAAACCCGTACTATAGTTATAGGTACAATATACTATTAAAGCTTTGAAAACAATTACAAAAGCATTTTAAGGAGAAGATCTAATGCACTGGCATTTGTTTTATACCAGATTTTTAAAAGGTCCTAATATATATGTGTTAGATCCTTATTTATTTGTATCTATTTTTATCATTAATAATTTTGCTAATATATGTATTTAGTTAAACCAGTTGAGTAATTATACAGATTTACGATTGAAACGTTTAGATGAATAATTTACGCTAATCAAAATAGTCAAATCGTATATAATGTCCTTTCAATAATTTTTCAGAAAATAACTATTTGAAACTATTACCGTTTTTGTTATGAAATAGGTACCAAATATTGCAACGTTTACATTATTTTTTGTTTATACGATTGGCAACATTCAATGCTTATTCGTTGCTTGATGATTACTTCAATGAACATTGTTTTATTTTAGTGACAGACACTTCATAGTCAAACCAAGTGTAATAATAAAATGTACTTACTTACTTCTGAATGTTTCAATGTAATTGGCCAAACCCCATCCTCTTAGGTAGCCGGCGACATCATCGGCGCTGGCTTCTACTTCCATCGAAACAGTCGGTTCACCAATTACTGTAGGATAAATTATCTCTCCCCCATCTTAGATTTGATCTAAGTGTAATGCACTAGGAACGAAATAGTATACATATTCAGAATTTGCAGCTCTTGACATAATTATTTCTCTAATGAGTTTCACAACACTTGCCACTTATCACGTATGTATATCCAATAACCAACACGAATGAAGGCTTCCGCGTCGGCGGGTACTGCCCCAGAGAAAGGGATGGAATTGTGGGATTCACGGGATTTCTGTTGAAATCGACGTTCTGTGCTGTTAGAACAATGGCGTGGTTCGTAGAGATAACAGGAATATAATATTATATGTATTAAAGTATTGTTAGTTGAACAAGATTTATTCCGGTAGAATAATCTAAATGTATTTAAGGAAACCAAACATTCCTGTTGAATTTAATGTGTCCATACTGTTAGTCGTACAAATTGTGTTGGGTTATATTCACAAAAATATTATATTTCACTAGATATTCCGGTAACATTCACGGTGTTTTATTCCGGTTGCACGTATGGTTCTGACATAGCTACGTATGTTTTATAGTCGTGGCTTGTGAACATAGCAAAATATTATTCTAGATACACAGGAAATATTCCTGATTAATTGAAAGTACCTTATTACTTCTATACTTACCGTTTCTCCTGTTCATAAGACTCAAGTCACTTTAACCGGAATCGGATTGTTAGATTGCAAGTACAGATTGATATCAGAACGTTTTTTTTTTCTGTTATGGTAACAATAGTTGCGTTTAAACAACAGGAATTAATTTAACCGGAAATTCCCGGGATTCGTTCTTTTCAGTGAGTACGCTTCCCTGGTGTGTACCAATATCTGTTTCAAATTCCTCCGAGATCACGTCATCAATCTTAACAATGAACTTTCTTTGTTCGAGGAAGGACACGATCCACTCATTGATTGGGCCGCGGACACCAAGGTTATTCAATTTATCAGATATGAAAGACATATCGACCGAGTCGAAAGATCTTGTAAGATCAGAGCATGTCACCAATTTTTTTTTAATTGATCAGCCTATATTGTTTCGCATTATCATATGCTCCATGATGAGCAGATTTCAATAAAGTATAAAACATATGGTCTGAAGCAAATAATTTGAATTGAAAACGAGCCGCTCTGCATAACTTTTTGAAGAATGATTTTCAGGAAAAATAAAAAAACACCTCAACAATGGTATACAGGGGGACACATTTTGACATATTCATATTTGTTCTACTTTTCCCTATTGCACCCCCAGAGCATGTCACAATTTTTCTTAAAATAAATCAATTGTTTTGTATTATCTCATAGATGTCTCATGATAAACAGATTTCAACAAAGTAATGGTATATTATGCAACGATCATGTAATGATGGTTATTAAGACACGAGCATTAACCGGGATACGAATCGAGCCGAAGGCGAGTTTTGTATGGTATATACGAGTGTATTAATAACCATTACATGAGAGTTGCATACGCTATTTTTTCTAAACCCGATAAATAATGAAAAACTATAAATATTATATTTGTATTGAACACATTTACAGTAATTAACTCATATGTTTTTCAAAAAAACACAAACTTAATGGTATTATCATGGATATATGAAAACTATAAAGATTCTAATAATATTTATATTGAATATAACAACTGTAATTAATCTGATCTTTTAAAAATATTGGATTCAATGGTATTCCTTCTATATCGCTGTTTTCAGACATTTTGATAATATAGGTAGGTAATATGAAAACTGATTTTGACAAATAAAGCAATTAGTTACTTACGTTAGAATCTAGGACAAACAAAGGAACAGGATTCTTGATTGAAAAATTATGGGTTTCTATTGGTTGATAATCTGTATCGTTATGAAAAATCTGCATCATAATGGATATCATTATGAAACGGATTATGGTCATATAAGTGTATTGTTAGAGTACGGGTGTAGAAAAAATACATTATGGTCTGAAGCTCATAGTTTGGAAGCTAAAAATTATTTGAGGAGAAAATGACCCACCCTGAATGAACTTCTGTACAATTCGTTACCTAGGTTTCATTGGTGTTTTTGTGAAGTATACTTCAAAATAGTCTTATTTTACTTAGTTGAATTTGAAAATTGTGTTATATATAGCTATAATATTTAAACATTACATAAGGTCATATTGTAAAATAATGGAAAAGGCAAATTGTAAAATTGTTTTAGGTATGGTATACTTGTATGTGTGTTAGCTTAGCGTTAGCTTAGGGAAGTTTCCAGTTTAATCTTCCTTTCGAAGATGATCACTTGGTGATCGAAACACGTTAAAAATAACGATTTGGTGTTTATGATACTCCATTCGCAAGCTAATTTGACATAAATTCGGTGACAATGCATTATGGAGTTTTTCCAGGCGGAAAAACAAGATGGCGGCTTCACAATGGCGGACAAGATTTGCAATTATGGTCCGATTTGATTCAAAATTAATAAGTGGTGGTTTTCAGGGTCGGAAATTATGAATTGTTTTTCAATGCAAAAAATCAAGATGGTGGTTCCAAAATGGCAGACGAAATTTGTAATTATGGTTCGATTTAAACCGACACCGAAAACGAATTGTTCAAAACACATGTATTGTGAACATAATGCAAAAACACGTCAATTTTGAATCCAAGGTTTTTTATTATACCAATATATAGGCGTAGTAAGTTAATTGTTATTCCAAAGGTACGAATGTCATCAAATAACTTCAGAAATGCTCAAAAACGTCAGACGGCTTTTCAAGAATGACTTAAACTCATTTAAGGCAGTTCATGGCGAACACTTTGAGCATTTACTGTGAATTAAAGTAGTTTGCGATTATTGGATTATGAAATTTTTTCAATTGTTGTTCTTTTTTTGTGAATTGTTCACATTACTTTTCAAATGAAATTTGAATAGAAAAACGAAACAGTTGTTTTTCCTGCAATAGAGCACCAAAATGAAAAGATAAGCAACGAACACTTACATGTCTGAATTCCTTACGGAATTACCTTTTCAATGCTGTGTCACACTTAGTAATTCCCCTAATCAAATGGTATGAGTGACCAAGGGGTGGGGAGAGAAGTATGACAGTTGAGGTAACGATAGGATTTTTCCCCCTTGGATTTAAAATTGACGTGTTTTTGCATTATGTTTAAAACACATGTGTTTTGAAGAATTCGTTTTCGGTGTCGGGTTAAATCGAACCATAATTACAAATTTCGTCTGCCATTTTGGAACCACCATTTTGATTTTTTGCATTAAAAACAATTCATAATATCCGACCCTGAAAACCACCACTTATCAATTTTGAATCAAATCGGACCACAATTGCAAATCTTGTCCGCCATTGTGAAGCCGCCATCTTGGTTTTCCCCTAGAAAAACTCCATAATGCATTGTCACCGAATTTATGTAAAATTAGCTTGCGAATGAAGTATTATAATTTGGAATACGAAACAGTAAGGCGCCAAAATCGAAAGTTAGGTATCTAAAATTGACATAGCTGAATTTCTTATGAAATTACCTTTTAAACGATGTTTCACATTTACTACTTTCCCTAATCAAATTGTTTGGGTGATAGTCACCGAGGGGTGGGGGAAGAGGTATGACAGTTGAAGTTATGATAGAAAGATGTCCCCCTTGGATTGAAAATCGACGTATTTTTGCAAATTTGATATTCGATCTATTTCGTTTTCGGTGCCCCACCCTGTAATACATATTAGCTCCCTGTTATTACATTACAATTACATTTTATAAACTAAACTTTTGATATTGCGACTCATCTTTTTATTCAACGACGCAAAAATTCCGACAATTGGTAAGTTAAGATTTATTATAAATAAGACTAATCAATTTACTTCATTTATCAAAATATGACATCTTTCCCAGGGCGTACTATCTAAAATTGAAGAGAAGCAGGTCAAGTCATCACTTTTCATTTTGCGCAGGCAATGGTTATGAAATCATATTGTGTGATACGTTGCTGTATTCACAATGAAAAATGGAGTCGTATACAGGGTATACTTTAGTTTCGGCCCATATAAAAATACAAAGTTGATGATGTTTTGTGAAAGACGAAACATGGTAAAAAATTCTGCTTACGTTATCGTGTAGTTCCTAAAAATTCGCCACGGCAAAGTGCTATTTGTTTTGCATTTCCTTTGAATCGAAATTCTCAAATTTCGGTTTTTCTCGGATATTTCCGAAACTACTCGGAATATTGAAAGTTTCTACACGGCATATTAGTAGGCACATAAATGCACTACATTTCTTTAATTCAATTGACCCCGTATTACTTACCGTTTCTGATATACCTATGCTGTTCATTCTTATCTTGGACACAGTGTAGAGTTGATTTGGAAATTGATTGCTTTCTTTCTTTCTTTCTTTGAAAGATTTCTACATGTTTTTGTACACAGATGGAGAGGTAGAAAACCAAAACTCATTTTTCCTTCCAAAAATATTCATTATCATATCAGTATTTCATGACCATTATTCAACCCCATTTATTTCTAGTCTGAAAATGAAGTATTTAGTAGTTCTCAGTGGCATTTGCTGAAGATTAAAAATTTGATTCAATTGCGCCGTCGTTGTGAGTTGCTTTTCACTGTCTAGTATTATACAATATCACGTGGCTATTCCACATGAGATTTGTGAAATTATTTTTGAGCTTCGCAATCCCTTTTAAAATTCTTATCACAGACTGACTGTAGAACAATACTGCCGTGCTTAGACAAGAGGTCGTATCTAGTTTTGCAAGAGTTTTGAGTTATTTGGAGATTAGTAAATCCAATAGGAATATCAGTGTTTATTGTATTCAGAATTTACTTTTTGGAGAACTATCGTTTAGTGTATTGAGTCGTTAATGATTCAATAGTTTGACATTTTAAATATTACTATTCAAGAGAATTTGATGACTTTGACAGATACGACTTTTAGACTGAGTTATAATGCCTCACCATGAAATGAAAATGAGTCATATTCTTGGGAGAGATACGACTTTTTGCCTTTGGAAGAATCATACACGACATATCGACTTGGGAAATGAACTAACCAAATGAATAAGTGAGGTTTATTAGGATTCTTTGGAAACAAAAAATCATGTATTCACAATATTTCGTGAGAACCGAGAATGGAAAATCAGTAAAATCAGTTTTTGATGATTGAAACATTTTATTAAAAAACTTCAATCTTCGGTCTCCGGTAACTCCTCCCAAAACTTGAGTCTATATTTGGGTACAGACATCCCTTGTAATTTCTGAATCAAGTTATGTTTTCGAATTGGGTTTATTCCTTTCGGAGTGGATCTGATTTGCGGCCGAGTTATTCTTTCTTTCAGAGCTTTCGCAGTTAGGAAACACAATTCAATTCGCTCTCCATCACACTTTGTTTTGTAAAATAGTTTTTTGGAACCTTTCACTAAATGTACTTCACAAAACAAAGATAATAGAGATTTTGGCTCCGAACAGTCCGAACAGTTTTGGATGAACAGTCTGTAACATCCAAAAAGTCATCTACATCCATATGAATGCAGGTCGTACGTCCACTATTTGAACACAAGTTTTATAGTCTTCCAAATCTACGACTTTGCCCTTCTGTTTTAATGACTTTTCCACTTGGTGATGGAATGAGCCAGCACTCATGAAAGTGTGACCAGTTTGAAGATATTTGAGTTTCAGTAAATTCATTGTTGTATATTCAGAATTAATGCAGTGAACTAAAAAACAGTACAGAGTCCAGTTTTTATTCTGGGCTGCACAATCCAAAGTGTTATTTCTTCGGCATCTCTGTGTGATAATTTATTGAAAGTTGATATTATGTCAGATTGTGACCTTCCAGCACCTGAATATAATCACCAAAGTTCAGTTGCGATGTGAAATTGTCAATTTTGTCGTTTTCAAAAACAATGTTCAACAAATGTATGGAAGTGATCGCTAATATTATTCGTAGAAATATGGAAGAATACATTCACCACGTGGTGCAATAAAGAATAACTTTCACACACATAACCTCACTTCTGTCAAATTGAACAGGCGTAAGTATCACATTTTCAGCCAGATTTTGTACTCATCATATTTCAATTGAAGTCAACCTAAGTTCAAAAGTCGTATTTGGAATTTTAAAGTAGTGTTAAGATAATCTAACTCAGTGCAGGGCAGATAGGACAATTCGACCATGTATTTGCTTATCAAATTCTATATGAATAGCAATAAGAGAAGTCTCAACTGTCAGATAGGACGACATGACTTAGCATCAACCAGATACGATACTTCGATTTAGTAATCGCTTGATATTCTCGAGATACGACAAATAGTGTATGTTATTTTAGGTATTTAGACTGAAGATACGACATTCTGACTTTGTCCCTTGGATAGGTTGTGTTCAATGGGAGCGAAATATTCGAAAACCTTGAAATGCAATTTTTGGTCAGTTACGACCTTCTGTCTTAGCACGGCAGAATACCCATAATACAGAAAATTGACCCAAACGGCCCTGGTTAACTGTTCCACAGTCTGTCTTTATTGCCTAGGAGGAACATACTGTTTTCTACTATTCAATCCATTGTTCTCGAGAGGTAAATAATTCTTTGAATGATTTTGTTGAAGTTGAATGCAACTAACACTCCTTGTGGTTATGTAGGCACACGAGAAAAGGGAAGTAATGAACGAGATAAAATCATCTCGTCAATATGCTAATTCCTTAGTTGTACGAGTGTTGAAACTTCAGGTAGCAAAATAAATAACCCATTTATATTTCACATCACAACGGAAAATGTATGAACCTACATAGGCGCCGAAGTACATCTCTCATTTCTTCTTCATCTGCAATTTCAATATTACGAAAAAGTATATATGAATGTTTTCCATAGAATTATTGGTTGCTTTCTGGATTTTTCCAGACAATGTTTCATGTTGAATTTCATTAGTTCGGAGTTCCATTGTCTTATATGATATGATTTGAAGTCTCTGAAATTTTAATTTTCATTTGTTATTTCAGAGATTTCACATTATATAAGACAATGGAAGTCCGAACTAATAAAATTGAATTTTAAATATCAGTATTATATTTGCCATCGGGACAAAATTGATGACGATATTGGAGTTGCGTAGTGTAGTTTTATTTGAACATGTTAGTAAAAAATACATTAATGGCAGGTCACAGTACTTAAAAAAAATATTGCAAATGAAATGAAATGTTTTTTCAAGGACCAAACACAAGCACTACATAAAAATCTTTAGGGCGCTCTAAGAGCGGTGCCTGTGCCAAAATAGCGATTCACGTTGGATTTGAATAGCTGGAGATTAAATTAATTTGTAGAAACATTATCAGGAAGTTCATTCCATATAAAGGCAGTTCTTCAAATGAAAAAATTTCTCAAACAGTGAAGTTCGAAATATATACCACTCCCATATTGATTTCAATTTAAGAGCCACCGGTAGATAGCTGTTTCACCTATTGGACATCGTCAGTACCGGGTAGGCGGTCCTCGATTGAAGACAAAATGTTAATGTACATAATATATTGAGGTTGCAGTCAAGGTCAGGGATGAAAACTGTTTGCTAGTTTGCCAAGCTTTCGGAAATGTTTATTTCCTTCTTCAGGACAACTGAAAAGATGATTGTAAAAATATATGTATCAAACGTTACAGATATAACTTACTCAACATGAGATTAATATCGAACGAAAAATAATTTGAAAGTTAATTTTGACATGAATCAATAAATGACAATTATTTGTTGATAACATAAAAATAATAATTTGTTTCACAATCAGTCAGTTACATACTGGATGAGTCAGCATTACTATTTCTTCTTCGACTATCTAATTTGAACAAATAAGTATAAATTTGACTGAAACTATTTGAGTCAGTTTTTTTATTCATGAATTTCAATTCTTTATTTATATGTATAATTTCTAGAAAACAACGTTTGCAGGAATTTTGTTCAATTTCTAAAATACTAGCAGTAGTATAGTTCATTTGGTGGTCTAATGAATTTACATGTTCTGATAATGCACATGATAAAACATTTCTTCTACAGTCACTTTTATGAGAGGTTATTCGACCTTTTAGAAGTCTTGAGGTCTGTCCAATATACACTTTATCACAATTTCTGCAAGGTATTTTATAAATGATATTATAATTTTGATCAGTATTAACAGGTTTTTTTAGTTTTGAAAAGAATTGATTTTTTGTTTTAACATACTTATGAGCAATTCTGAGATTTGTTTCCTCCAGAACATTAATCAATTTTAAAGTTAAATCTCTTACGTATGGAAGGCTACGGAATTTTTTGTTTCAATCTTCGTTTTCTTGGTTTGTATTTGAGGTTGTCTGAATTGAATTTGATATTGAATTGATATTCCATAACAACTGATAGCTCATTCATTCTGATAGCCTTTTCAGCCTGTCAAAAATACTGAAATGAATTAACTACAAAATAAAAATTACTGTGAGTATATTTTTGTGAAGAATATAATCAAAGACAGATACTTGAACGACACAATTCAGAATTTCATTATAAATTCAACTCTCAAAACTAATGATCAAATCAAAACAAAGAACATAACAAGAATGTAATTATATAAATGATGTGGAAATTTATAGTAATGTGCGATGAAATGAAAAACGAAGTTGAAAAACATGGAAACATCGTTCAGTCTGTACGGTGTTGTCAGCAAGTGGTGTTGCTAGTGAGCCTTTTCATCACAATCTATATCTAGCAGGTACGTTACTTGTGGATATTTTTATCATTTGAAAAACTCTAAAATCCATTGATCATATTCTATTTGGCAGCAGAAATGACCAAAGAGATGGTGATAGAGCTTATTGAAATGTTTGAAGCCGCTCTCACATTGTGGGATATAAAAATTGCAGAGCGAGCTACACCCATAGCTTAGCCCATGTGTTGAAAACTGTCTCTGTCACCATCTTCTTTTTCGTTTTTGGGCATGAGTTGCTATTATGATGAAAGTAGCACTAGCACCAGCAACAGCAGTGTTCAGATCCATTTTCAATTTAGGACTGTGTTTGGTTTGAACAGGCAAGTGGTCTTGGTTTATATGCGCAACACTGTTGAAAGCATGTATCCAGATACGAATTTTACGCTCCCATTAACACTTATGCCAAATCGTTAAAAAAAATTATATTGTCACATAACTTACAAGGTACCACTGAAAATACTTGAATCCACTTCCGATTGAACAGTTTCATTTTTTATGATTCTGACTCAAATAAACTGTACCCTCATACTGAATATCAAATTTCTGATTTCGAAAAAAATTGAATAATACCCTGTATAGTGACTTTCTTCTTAACCCCTTTGTGTCAGATTTGAATTTCAGTTCACAAAACCGTAACACGTGTTTCACTATATAATGGCTTCTTTAGGCATATTCATAACTAATTGCTTTCATTATTGTAATTTGTAATTTGAATCGTAATAAATATCACCACCTAGGAACTATCCAGGAACTGCCCATTGATAGTCATTATGATTAAAATTACAATAATATATAAGAAGAAGGATGTGGGTCTTTCATTAAGCACTTCCTTTCAAAATTTAATTAAACACAGTGTGTGTGAGATATCATGAAAACTTTTTATTCGTTAGAAAAAGCTATTCTTGCTATGCTATGTGTATAAAATCTGTTTAAAATCTGTTTTTCCGTTATTCAGCTGTTGCCTCCATACGAATGACAACTCTCAGACGTTGAGAAACTTGTGCGAGCTAGGGACTAACGAGGTCTTACCTTTTATCGTGTGATTTATAACACCGTTGCAGAATCATCCCAGCGTCAACCATAATAATTCTCTCGATAAAAATATCTGGTCGAGGCGGGAATCGAATCCACGGCCTTCCGATTGTGAGTCGGGCGCACTACCACCGCGGCCAATTCCACAATATATGGAATATAACATCGTTCAAATGTCCGCCATGACCTCTCACGGTGGAGCGCGTCCGAAACGTCCAATTTTCCATTACTCTGGTGCATAAATCAGGCTGAATTTGACTGATGGCATGGATTATGTTTGCTTATTCGCATACACCTGCGACCTAAGAATAGTCCTCAAAAAAAGTCTAATGGGGTCAAATTGCACGATCTCGGTGACCAGTTCACATCACCTCCACGTGAGGTGACCATGCCCTCAAATCGCTCGTGCAAAATATCCAGCGTGACATGTACTGTGTGGCACGTAGCACCGATTTATTGAAACTACATGTCGTTGGTGTCAAATTCAGGCCAACAAAAGTTGATAACCATCGACGTATAGTGCGCGACGTTAACGGTGATGGCCTGGCCAACGTAAATCTCAAAGGAATATGGACCAGTGTCGCGGCCAGCTCAAAATTGGATCTCATATGGATTGGTATCGTCCCAAGTCCATAAAAATTCATAAAAAAATAATCTTCAGCCCATTTCTAGATGTTCTACTAGCTTTTGAAGAAGATGTGCACACTTCTGTTCATAAGGTTGGTCGTCATTTCGATGTCAGTGAAACAATTGTACGCAAAGTATTAAAATTGGAAAAATAGCATCCCTTTAAAATCGAACTTCTACAGGAATTAAACGAGGATGATCCAGAATATTGATTATAATATTAGAAGAATAGAACTTCTTGAAGCCATGATGGATAACTGTCACCGAGACCGTCTACTCGCAAAAAATACAATTTTTTCTGATGGAGCCACTTTCACATTAGATGGTGGAGTCAACCGTCAGAATTGTAGGTACTGGGCCAAAGAAAACCCCCACTGGATGTGTGAGCATCATACACAATACCCGCAAAAGGTAAATATGGCCAACTTACCTTCAGTTTTTAAGGGGATATCTTGTACCTACTTTAATTAATTCATTCCCCAGTAGAATTGATCCTGAAAGTTTTGATAAAAGTTTATGACTTCAACAGGATGGTACGCCTCCACATTATGCTGCAGATGTTCAGAAGTATCTCGACCAAATATTTACGAACCGATGGATTGGTAGACGTGGACACAATAAATTGCCAGCAAGGTCGCCAGACTTAAATCCGTTGCATTACTTTATGTGGGGCCATCTGAATTAAAAGAAAGAATTCGAACAGAAATAAATAATATTTCCCAAGAAACCATAAACAAGGTTCAACAAGAATTTATTCAACGTTTAGGTTACTATCAAATACAGCAAAGACTACAGTTTGAACATTTATATTAAAGTCATGTACTCATTACTGAATTACTTTTCCATTGTTAAATAAATCATTACAAAAAAATATAAAATAATTAATTAATTTCTACTTTTACTAGATATCGATGAAATTTATTTTCTAAGCACATATCTTTCAAATTCTAACCGTTAGACCCCAAGTATCATACCTTTTCGGAACCAGCTCGTTAGGGATTATCTTAAACTGACACCAAATACAGGATGTTGCATTAAAAAAATACCGATGACGTCATTACATTGATATGGATCGAACTTTGGTTTTGGAAATATCGAATATATTCCATACGGACACACTGTATAGTTATGCATATATAAATAATTTATATACGTATATAATTTTACAGTAGGTCATGTATTATCATTTGATATATTCTAATAAAAACTTTTTGAATACTTTTGAGGAACTTACATGTTTTACTTCATCAGGTAACTTATTGAAGCTATCTAGACCTTTGAAGAATAATGAATGCATTCCACTCTTATAGTTTGTTCGGGATATATAAAATGTATTACATGTTCTTGTCTTACATGAATGAAGATTACTATTTCGAACTGAAGTCGGAACTTGGGCGAGCTAAGGATTAACCAGGTCTTACCTTTTAACGTGTGATTCCTAACACGGGTTGCACGATAGCAAGTGAAAATCGATCGTTCAGACTAGGGCTTGAACCACCGACCAACACGGCAGTTAATTCGAGTGAGTGAACAAAGCACCCACTGATATCAACATCGTTAAGATCAACCTTTCTTTGATTCGAATTTGATGTAACAATTATTGCCTTAGATTTATTGATATTCAATTTGAGTTTATTTACTTGTAGATATATTGATATTTTGTGCAGCTTCTTTTAAATCATAGTTTTTTGTATATACAAGGGTATCATCAACAAATAAATTATTATGGTGTACCAGGTACGTAGTTGATATCATTTATATAAATAATGAATAGTACTGGTCTCAAAACACTGCCTTGTGGTACACCTATGTCATTCATAATTTTATCCGATATTACATTACAAATTTTAATCCTTTGACTTCTCTGTTCAATAACAATGAGATTGGAAACTTTGGTGTGAAAGTTGAATAACTTTTTTCGAGATCAATTGCCCTAACACCAAACTGATATTTTTGCACTCAACGCGCGTTTCGCCAACAAAGTTAGCATCCTCAGGAGAAGAAAATTGATACCTAGTCTATTCTGGTTAGTCCTTATATACTAAAATGTGTTACCTGAGGTTGTATACCTTAAGTCCAATATGGAATTTCTCGGTAATTAACTACCTGCAAGTTCTTAGTAATTATTCTCTTCCTAACAGAAGATTAAAACGCGGGCTAAACGGGATAGGTCCCTTATCGCCATTCATGCTGTTTTTACATTTTGCTATTTCTAGACTCTCACATGCATCGAGTACCCTGGTGTCATGCACATGCTTAATCAGTTTCAGATTGTGATCCTTATCTAGAGCATGTTGGGCGACATTGGATTTTTCTATCCTTCCGTATTTCATGTGTGCACAATGCTCCTTGAAGCGGGTTTCAATCGCTCCAATACACGAGAGGGCTTCAACAGATATTCGATAAAGTAAATATGAAAGTTGCATATAAAACTTCTCATAAATTGCAACAGCTTCTTGGTAATCCAAAAGATAGACTAGAAAACACAGAAAGGTCGGGGATTTACGAAATCAGTTGTCAAGATTGCAACAGCAAATACATCGGCCAGAGCCGACGGGCGATTAAAACCCGCTTCAAGGAACATTGTGCACACATGAAATACGGAAGGATAGAAAAATCCAGTGTCGCCCTACATGCTCTAGATAAGGACCACAGAATTGGTGAAAACAATCTGAAACTGATTAAGCATGTGCATGACACCAGGCTACTCGATGCACGTGAGAGTCTAGAAATAGCAAAATGTAAAAACAGCATGAATGGCGATAAGGGATCTATCCCGTTTAGCCCGCTTTTTAATTTTCTGTTAGGAAGATAATAATTACTAAGAACTTGCAGGTAGTTAATTACCGAGAAATTCCATATTGGACTTCAGGTATACAACCTCAGGTAACAAATTTTAGTATATAAGGACTAACCAGACTAGACTAGGTATCAATTTTCTTCTCCTGAGGATGCTAACTCTGTTGGCGAAACGCGCGTCGAGTGCAAAAATATCAGTTTGGTGTTAGGGCAATTGATCTCGAAAAAAGTTATTCTCTGCTCAAGATAACTATCTGACCAGTTTGAAATCTAGAAATATAGCAACAATATATTCTTTCGTATCAATACTTTTGTCCAATCCGTAACTATCAGTTGTAACGCAGTTTCGCATGACTAATTTTTGGGAAGAGCGCGGTACTTTGCTCTAATAGAACACCCATTTTGATGAAACATTTTTATTATTTGCCAGTGTCGTTGAATGCTATATCTGTCCATGGTGATTTGACAAAACAGAATACTGAATAAATGACAAATAATTTGATAGATGTAGCTTCGACAAGATAGCCGTTATCAATAGTCAAAGTTCGCAAGTCACTGTTGGAAGGCCTTATATAAAGTGATGAGCTATTACACAGTGCAACATGTATCGCGGTTCTGTGAACTGTTTAGAGGAAATCTCACAATACATCGTTATATAAATAAGTTGAAATGGACTTCCATCAAGCGTCCACCTGTTCCTTCACGAATTATATTTCTGTTTTTTTTCGACGAGTCTGTTCTTCTGCTCTCGACGCTCATGGAAGACATATATAATCCTGCATAATATAAAGAAGCGAGATAATGAAAAGTTGTTAGACCCTGCATAAGTTGGTACGGCCAGGTGTGAACAGTGACTAATGTGGTGACGCCGCAGGATATGACAGTACCTGCTAATGAATAACAATAAATCTTATTTTTTCCATTAATTTCAACGTGTTGTTAAAAATGCATGGAGGTTCAAGATAATTATTTTTTATGAGGAAGAGTTCGTGGAATCAAATTTCTTTCTTATGAGATTTTTCGACACGGAATTTCATGCAGAAGGGTCTCCACATACTGCTCATGTGGACGAAATTAAGAAGAAATATGTAGACTTCGAATCAAAAGCTATCGAAACTATCGATGGGATAGTGGTGATCTTAATCTCTGGTAGAAGTCCATTATATCTCGAATTGGAGTGCAGTAGATTTGCGAAGAATAAAAAGTCAAAGTCGTCTTCACAATTTAATATCACCAACAGATATTGGAACGGTAAAACCATCAGTCAGTACATGTTTCGAACCTATATATGTTCATCATCAGATAATTATTTGAAATTATGGAGAAGAAAATATTTTATGGAGGAAATAAAATTGTCACATGTTAACAATGAAACAAAATGGTCAGAAAGACATGAAAAAAACTTTTTTAAGGTAGTGAAAAACGGAGAAATTCACACGTATTTCTCGGTGATTGAACTATGGGCGGCTTGAAGCCTTTATACCCACTCATTAACATCAAAATCGTCAAACTGTACATGGAAAACGACTAATAAGAAAATATCCGAAAGTAATTTCTTTATTCCTTTCGGATATTTCCATTGTGACCATTTTGTTTCATTGTTAACATGTGACAATTTTCTTTTCTCCATGAAATATTTTCTTCCTCATAATTTTAAATAATTAGCTGATGATGAATCTATAAAGGGCTTTTTATGATGAGCGTTAATTAGCCGTTTATGGCAAACTATTCAACGGATCAACCTGAAAATTCCACAGTATGCATAAATCAATATGACCTACACACCTAAAATATTTTAGACGAAGCGGCGTTGTCGCTTCTACTATAAATTAGCGGCTTCTTTGATTTTTCAAATGGAACACCCCGTATAGGATATCATATTATGATTCATTATCACTTTGTCAACAAATTCATATACTATTTCCCTATACCTATATATTACCGTTTAGAATATATAAATTAATTTTTGTTTGTAGAGAAGTTTCATTCTATAGAAACTATAGAAACACCATTCAATATACTTAACATAAACATTCGTAGTATTCAGAAGCACTTTGATGACTTGACTATATTACTCAGTCAGGTGAGTTTCGATTTTGATATCATAGTCCTAACGGAAACATTTCAAATAAGCGATCTCAATTTGTACAACCTTGACGGTTATAATAGTATATACAACAATGGCGATTTAAACACTCATGATGGCGTCATTATGTATATGAAAATCACTTAGTCTATGATTTCAGTATCATTAATTTAGGCGAATCAAAAGCAATCGAATTGAATATTTTGGATTACTATAAACCCATCACAATTACAGGAATTTATAGATCTCCAAATACTTGCTCAAAATTATTTAATTCAGATCTTTTGAGTTATTTAACCAATAGTAGAATAAAAAACCATGTGATCACTGGTGATGTCAATATTAATCTAATGGGAGATGCAGACTTTATCGAAGATTATAAAACAATATTGAATTCATTTGACTTCATATCTTATATAAATCAGGCTACTCGAAGGGCAAGTATGACTTGTCTGGACCATTTTTTCGTGAAAAGTGATGTGGTTGATATTAATGAACTCAAATCATTCATTTTGCCTCATGACTCCACCGATCATGACCCTATAATCCTCACTATGAACTTCAGTAACGATAGAATAAATACTGAAACATTCATGAATCAAAAATTGAAAAATTATATTGATTTTAAAAAATTGAGAAAAACTTTGACCCGGGAAACTTGGGATACTTTATATATATATATATATATATATATATATATATATATATATATATATATATATATATATATATATATATATATATATATATATATATATATATATATATATATATATATATATATATATTTGTTCATTGCATATTGGTCAGCCCGATATATGAACGGGGCGTTGGTCCACCCAGCACTTCCCGAATATATTTAGGTATATACTTTTCGGAATACTCTTCAGTGATATGATTTTATTAATAGGCCCATCAGAGGGGTAGATTTTTTCTGAAAATAAAAATTTTACATGTCCTTCAAACCTTTGTCAGCCCCATGCTATTGGTCAGCCCATAGTTATACAAATCGCTCTATGAAGAGCATCTTGGTCAGCCCGACAATGCTGCCACATCGAAGGGCTGACCAGGAACGCGATCCATTTCAGTGTATCATTGGATTTCATCGTGAGGGTATCAAGTGTTTTTAAAATCCTGCAAATCCAGTTTTTCAAAGGTAAACTATGTGTTAGTTTACCGGAAAAATATTAGGAAAAGAAAAAGATGCCGTTACTATTGACTATTTATGTTTCATATAGTTTCTGTATTATGTATGATTGATTACTTGTTTATTTTGTGGTAATTCATTATCACTTTAATATAATGAATAAAAACACTTTTGTCTAAGTACCACTAGTTGATTTTATTTATACGACCAGTTTCGGGTTTGACCCCGCATTATTAAGTATTTTTTCAATACTTCAAATCAAATCAAAAATCTTTATTTCCGTAGACCTAGGGACGGCATGGAAAAAGTCACATAACTCAGTACAATTACAATGAGGTCACAATCATAAAACAACATAATTATATGATATATTACATAACATCCAGACCATAAAAGGGGTACAAAAATTAAAATTTAAAATTCCAAATCAGACTGGAAAAATTCATCAAGCGAATAAAATACCTTTTCACATAATACTTTCCGAACTTTTTGTTTAGAGAGCTTTACACTAGTTATTTTTTAATGGATATTGGGAGCTTGTTGTACAGTTTTTTTGACATGATATGAGGTCCATTAGTCACCTTGGCTAACATATGACTAGAAATGAAATGTTATAGTTTTTTCTCAGGGTGAAGCCCGAAAGAAGACATGTACCATCTCTGTTCTGAAACTTGGTGCAATTTGATTTGACGTAGATTACGCAATTAAAAATATACATGCAAGTAACAGTTAATATATTCAACTTTGCAAATAGTGATTTACAGGAATCGAGTTTTTTTTTAAACAAATTGTTCTAATATTTTTTTTCTGGAAAATTAATAAGTCACTGATACTATTGCAGTTGCCAAAACAAATAATACAGTAATTGAGGGCAGAGTAAATATATGCATAATAGTAACTTTTAAGAATTTCAATAGACACAAAATTACGCAGATTCCATATAACGAAACAATGTGTCGCTAATTTCTTCAGTATGAAATCAACATGATGATTCCAATTGAGTTGGGAATCAATAAAAACTCCTAAAAATTTTTTATGGTTTACCTGTTCAATACTTTTAATCTCAGACCTAACCAATACACTACAATCAGTTTCCTGAATTGTAAAGAAAATGGTGTTGGTTTTAAGATTATTTAGAATCAAGCCATTCTTAGAACAATAATTTTGCATGTTGGATACAGCATCATCTGCTCTTACTGACAATGTTTCACATTCCGAACCACTGACAGTAAAAGATGTGTCATCAGCAAATTGTATAGATCACTGTGGATGATTAATTTTTGAAAGGTCAATAACAAATAAAATAAATAGTGTAGGCCCCAAAACACTACCTTGGGGCACACCTGTAACAACGTTTCGAAATTCAGAGAAAAATGACCCAGTCTGAAGCCTAACTTTAACAACCTGTGTACGACCAGTTGAATAGGTTTCAATCAATTTCAGACTTGGACCACGAACGTCCATGTCAAACAGTTTATCAAGAAAAAGACCATGATGACTGGTATCAAACGCTCGTGTCAAGTCGAAAAGAACACTAAGTGATTTTTCATCGTTGTCGAAGTTTGATAATACATGATTATGTAGAGAAAGGATGGCATCCTGGGTTGACAAGCCCACTTGAAACCCATATTGGTTGTCAGATACGATAATGTATTTATTTAAAAAGGACACATGTTTTGATATGATTCTTCAAATATTTTCGAAAATGGAGATAGTAAAGCAATACCTCTGTAGTTCGACATTACATGCTTATCGCTTTTTTTATAGACTGGGACGACCATTGCTTGCTTAAGTCGGGAAGGAAAAATACCTTCAGAGAAAGATAAATTGATTAGATAAATCAGAGGTTCCATTATTTTCAAAGCAGCCTTCAATAAAACATTGCCTGGCAATTCATCAACCCCACTGGAATTTTTCGAACATGCGAATTTAATAATTTCCACGAGTTCAGTTTCATCTATTGGATAGAGGAAAAGACTCTCAGTTTTTACACAACGATTTTCAATGCCACCCACTGAATCGACAAAGTAACTACTAAATGCTTGAGATATACCGGGACCATCGTCAACAAGTACACCATCGCCAATGTCTTAGATGAATCGTTTATAATAGTATTTTTCCTGATGATAGACCAGGCAGCTTCAGATTTATGTTGAGCCTTGAGGAATTGATTATTAAAATATTGACTTTTTGAGAGCACAATTTTTTGTCTATGATTTTTTAAAAGTTGCTTATATTGACCCAATAAATGTACATTGGTTTGGCTCTTGTTCAAATTATAAATATCTCTGAGTGATATACCTTCTTCAACGATATCCTTAATAATCCATGGTTTGTGTCTACTTGAATTTTGATTTTGTTTAATTTTTTGAAACTGTTTAGGAAAGGATATATCAAAAGCTTGAAAAAAAACATCATGAAAATGGGAAAATTTAGTATCGAAGTCAAATACAGTGAAGTATAGAAAATTCCACTTTTCATCCGATAATAAATTTATGAAATGGAGGATATTAGGATCATCAAAGTTTCTCTTCAAAAAATAATGTTATATATCAGCGGCGACGAAATTTATAGGTAAGGTAATACTTGATAATGGGGTCAAACCCGAAAACGGTCATATAAATAAAATCAAATATAGGTAATTAGGCAAAAGTGTTTTCATTCATTTCATTAAAGTTTCAGTATTCCTACGAAATCTGCAATTGTTTGACACGCGTTAACTATTTTGGCGCGAAACTCTTTGAGAACCGTTACGATCTTTGCAATGGTCCTAATGCTATTTTGTTAATTGGCTTGCCAATATTTTGGTATACTTAGAGAATAATTAGAGAATATATGGGTATATGACGATTACAAATAAATAGCATAGAATCAATCTACTTAATTTTAAGTAATTCTCTGTTTTCCAATTCCTAACTCAAATGAAATATTATTTTCCTGTGTTTTCATTTTTATTTCGAATGAATGTTCCAAATTTGGTATATCGATTTGATGTGAATGTGTGTAGAAAGTAGCAAGTATTAGAATAAATATGATACTTCACGGAAGCTCATCAATTTTTTTTTATTCAAATAGACGTTACAGTTTGTTCAGGACTGTTGTATTAAATATTCATTATGCATGTATTTCTTCAAGCATTACGATATCCATTTATCACTAGTGAATAATGAAATCATTACAGAAAAGCAAGAAGGCAAGTTCGTTGAATATGTCAATTGCATCCACCCGTCAATAAAATTCACCACTGAGAGGAAGGTAAATAATTCATTGAATTACCTTGACTTAACCATTACAAAAAATAACAATGAACATGAATTTGCAATTTTCCACAAACCATCTTACACGGACATTATCATACATAATTCCTCTACACACTCTTACCAGCATAAAGTTGCTGCATTCAATAATATTCTTCATAGACTATTGAATAATTTCCAGAGAGAGTCGAGTTTGATCAAACAAATCAAAAACTACAAAAGCAAGCCATGGACCACATCTACCCAAATTCAAGATGCGATAACGTCAGTTATAAGACATTGTCATTTTTGGCTGAACCAACCAATAATATTTTTTTGAAGAAAGACTGCGTAAACTTAGCTCACAGAAATAGTAATAGTCCGAATAATAGTGTGAGTGCATTTATTAAAAACAATAAAGACAAAACTTCGGTATCGGATAGATCAGGAGTATATCAGCTGACTTGTGGCTCTTGCCCAAAACTGTATAATGGCCAAACAGGGAGATTATTTTCCTAAGAATTAAAAACTTAGATGTAATTTTGTGAATAGAAAGACCAATTTCACATTTGCAAACCACCTTTTAGCAGAAGTACATGAGTTCAGTCATGAATATGACATGTTATATTTAGAAGAGAAGAGTTTGAAATTCAATCTTCTAAAATGTCAAGCAATCAATAGATTCAAGAATTCGAGTAACTAACTAAATGATCAATTAGAATTGAATAACCGTTACTGAATATTTTTCAAATGTGGGGACTGGGACATAAGCTCAGGTCATTTAATCCATTACAAACTCAGGTACTTGAAATGTAGGTTCTTTAAATTTTAAAATTAGGTATACCAAGCATTAAATTTGTAAAATATAGTAGATAAAGATACGCCCGAAGAAACCATTGTATGGTGAAACACGTGTCGCGTTTTTATAAAACTGTTAAGTGGAACATTTTTGGCTGTGAGTTTTAGAAAGTATTTTGAAGTGTTTTGTCTGAGAAACTTTGCCAAAAATCCGACAGATGTAATTCAACGCGACAAAAGTTGTTTTCTGTTAGAAACTTGACAATAGAAATAATTGTTGCATACGTTTTTGTGAGAGATTTTATCAATTAATCTAAAGAGTCGTTCACTTATACTTCAAGGTCCTTCTTCACAGTAAATTAGAAATCAACCCTGAAAAATCATCGTTGAATTCCTGATAAAATCACTCATCCAATAGATGGCATATATGGGGTTATTTTGTTTGATATTTTGAAGGGGAGTGTGTACGCATCTTAGCGATACCTTATATTATTTCACAAAAATTAGGTGTTTCGGAAATTTACATTACTGTCTCATTTATGGAGATATTGAACGTGGCTCCTTTCGAAAAAAATTCCCTACATGCAATCAATTATTTATATTTTGAGCTGTTTTGGAATCATCCGTATCTCTGAGTATAGGTTGGAAATGAGTCAAATCACTTTTCAGTATCTTCCTTCCATTTTTTATTTTTATTATTCATTTTTGGATCCATTTTCAACCCGTTTGATATCTTGATAGAGTTTTTCAACACACTGATCTCATTTCAGATCATCAGACACGCACAGTTTTGAAAACAATAAAACCTTCTCAAAAACAAACTTGGTCTGAGGAGCAAAACGAAATATAGTCAAAAAGTTTTTCGCTCCGAAAAAAAAAGAAGTGCTAGAATTGAATTGAGTTCTTGTTTGTATCTAAAATATAAGGAAAAGAAATATTCATCATTATTAAAAAATAGAAACTGGGCTGCAATCAAAGAATACGTTTACAGTTGTTATAGAAAGAAGAAATAATATTAATATTTTTCATTTGATATTTTTTTACCCATGTTGTAGTTTCATTTCATTAGAAATTATGTTATTTTTTCATACTACGTGTTTATTAGTTTACCGAACAATTTTTGTCAGCAGTTCTCAAATTGAAGGATAATACTCCATTCAAATAAATGTTTATTCAACCTGATCAAATTTTTTCTGTGCTGAAATATTCCAAGTCTTTTTTATTTTGATTGAAATGTCTGCTGCAGGTTATAATCGATGATGATATGACGTATTCATCGTCATGAACAGTCAACATAATAAAAAAACATTGGTTCAATCTCCACTTCATTATGTTCAACCTGAACATCATACCTCCAAAAACTGAAAGGGAGTTTTCGAAAAAACTATTGCTAAGAAAAAAAGAATTGAAACTTATTACTAATATCTGTTTCACAAATTATATCTTACCTTATGTTAGTCACTCAGAATTTCGTTTCGTCATAGAAAACATACTTAGTGCGATTTTTACCTAATTTTTGAACTAAATTATATATCGGAAATCCGTAGTGCTGCTGCGGATTTTTATATAGAATTTATTCAAATTGTAGACATTCTGGATAGTCACTATTCATTTCTCAATAAATTCATTACCAGATCATTCATCACATTTAAGATTTTTCGTTTGTAAAAAAAATGTCATTTCTCATCTACTCATTTCTACTCAGTCACACTTCGATTATTTTTGTGCAGTCAGGTTTTCAAATCTACAATTTCAAAGTCAAATCCGAAGTTTCCTGCTTAATGTCTAAAACTGATTAACACAACGCGATTTCTGTTGAGGCGTCCATGCCAAATAATTGGAATTTGAAAATCTACATTTGAAAATACAAACAGGAAACGGCTTGAAATATGTCTGTCGCACCCCTACGAACGACAACCCTCAGAAGTAGAAACTTGTACTAGCTATAGATTAACGAGGTCTTACATTTTAACGTGTGATTCCGAACACTATATTGATATTTTCAACTTATAACATATTCAAATTTTTGTATCTAAGATAGCGCAGAAGTTAAAATTGCTTCGACAAGCTAAATGGAATAACGCACTGTTAGTAATTATATTATTATTATCCTAACTAGAACGGAAACACTACATTTCCGTACTCGACACCGTTATCCGAAAAAGCTGATTTCGGGTAAGTAGTCGAATGTGGGAAAGTATGAGTTCAGATCAAGCATTTTTCTACAAGTGAATATGTTACGAAGCTCTGATAAAACTTTTATATGCGAAACAATTCCTGATCTAAATTGCTTGTAGATATAGGGTGATGCACGCACACGCACGCTTGTACAAAAAACATACAAAACAGGAACTTTTTCATAAAATTCTACATCTCTCAAAAAATGTTCCATCTCTATTATCGAATTTCTGCACCACGACAATCTAGATAGACTCATGAAATGCAAGTGCAGCGTTGCCCGATTGTGGGCTGACCAACATGCTATCCATTGAAAGTGTTCGTATAAACCTGGGCTCACAAAGACACTATTCACATCAGGTGTATACAATTACACAGCCACGCCTCCTGGCGAAGTTTTGTGAAAGTAAGTGGTGTATCACCTATGTGTATATGGTGTAATGGTCGGCCCAACCGAAAATTTGCTAAACGTCATTTCACATGATAACATGTCCTAAAAACACTATATACAGTGGGAAACGTTGGTGAGCCCGAAACCGGGACGACCGACGTTTCCAAGGGCTGACCAGAGTTCACATCGTATATTCAACGGGCTGACAAATGACCGTTTACATATATATATATATAAATATATATATATATATATATATATATATATATATATATATATATATATATATATATATATATATATATATATATATATATATATGTAAACGGTCATTTGTCAGCCCGTTGAATATACGATGTGAACTCTGGTCAGCCCTTGGAAACGTCGGTCGTCCCGGTTTCGGGCTCACCAACGTTTCCCACTGTATATAGTGTTTTTAGGACATGTTATCATGTGAAATGACGTTTAGCAAATTTTCGGTTGGGCCGACCATTACACCATATACACATAGGTGATACACCACTTACTTTCACAAAACTTCGCCAGGAGGCGTGGCTGTGTAATTGTATACACCTGATGTGAATAGTGTCTTTGTGAGCCCAGGTTTATACGAACACTTTCAATGGATAGCATGTTGGTCAGCCCACAATCGGGCAACGCTGCACTTGCATTTCATGAGTCTATCTAGATTGTCGTGGTGCAGAAATTCGATAATAGAGATGGAACATTTTTTGAGAGATGTAGAATTTTATGAAAAAGTTCCTGTTTTGTATGTTTTTTGTACAAGCGTGCGTGTGCGTGCATCACCCTATATCTACAAGCAATTTAGATCAGGAATTGTTTCGCATATAAAAGTTTTATCAGAGCTTCGTAACATATTCACTTGTAGAAAAATGCTTGATCTGAACTCATACTTTCCCACATTCGACTACTTACCCGAAATCAGCTTTTTCGGATAACGGTGTCGAGTACGGAAATGTAGTGTTTCCGTTCTAGTTAGGATAATAATAATATAATTACTAACAGTGCGTTATTCCATTTAGCTTGTCGAAGCAATTTTAACTTCTGCGCTATCTTAGATACAAAAATTTGAATATGTTATAAGTTGAAAATATCAATATAGTGTTCGGAATCACACGTTAAAATGTAAGACCTCGTTAATCTATAGCTAGTACAAGTTTCTACTTCTGAGGGTTGTCGTTCGTAGGGGTGCGACAGACATATTTCAAGCCGTTTTCCAAGGGCTGACCAGAGTTCACATCGTATATTCAACGGGCTGACAAATGACCGTTTACATATATATATATATATATATATATATATATATATATATATATATATATATATATATATATATATATATATATATATATATATATTTATATATATATATATATATATATATATATATATATATATATATATATATATATATATATATATATATATCCGAAAATATAGATACAATCACAGACTCTTTCATAGAAACTCTCAATAGCCATATTAAAAATTCAACAAATATTGTAAAAATATCATCGAAAAAAGGATAAAAAAGCCTTGGATTACCAAAGGTCTGCTGAAGTCAATAACGATTAAAAATAATCTATATCTCAAATTGCAGAGAGACCCTAATAACAGTAGGTTACAAATAGAATATAGAGCGTATAAAAATAAATTAAATAAACTAATACAGGAAAATAAAAAGACATATACGCGGAAACAAATAGATGGAAACAAAAACTCATCAAAAAGTCTATGGACATGTGTGAATAGTATATGTGGAAAGAGTAGATCTCATGTGAAAATCATAAATGTCAATAAAATAAAATAATGGCAGATGATGTCTTTGTTTCCACCAACCCATAAAGAGATAATCGATACCATCAATAGTCTCAAACCTAAAAAATCCCCTGGAATTGATGGTTTGAGAGCTGAAACTCTCAAACAAATTGGGGACCTCATTGTTGCTCTTTTTTATTACATAATGAATAAATGTTTTGATTCTGCCTATTTTCCAAAATCCCTAAAAATGGGTATCATTAAACCAATACATAAAGGAGGTAGTGAATCAGAAGTTAGTAACTATAGACCGATATCATTAATTTCAACTCTGTCTAAAATAATAGAAAAAATGCTAAAAAGTAGAATTTTATGCTTCATAAATGCGCACAAAATCATCTCAAGTCATCAATACGGATTCAGAGAAGGTAAATCCACTGAAGATGCTATATATGCCTTATATGAAGCAATGGATAAGAAAAAACCAGCTTTAGGTATTTTTGTGGACCTCTCTAAAGCGTTCGACACCGTAAATCATGAAATTCTACTAAATAAATTATATTCGTATGGCATTAGAGGAAAGGTACATGATCTCTTAAAGAGTTATTTGACTGATCGACAGCAACAGGTATGTGTAAATGGAGTCATCAGTGAGGTGAGAACTGTCACGTGTGGAGTTCCACAAGGAACTGTGTTAGGACCAATATTATTCACTTTGTATATGAACAGTTTATTGTCTATGAATATAAGGGGAACAGTTCTCAGCTTTGCTGATGACACAACGATAGTATATGCAGCGCGTTGCTGGGAAGATGTAAAAGTCACGACCGAAACCGATTTTCAATTAATCAAAAAATGGTTTCAGTTCAATAAATTGACGCTCAATATAGATAAAACCCGTTATCTTCCATTCACATCCTACATTAACAATTTACCTCAACTGGGAAATCTGTATGTTGATAAAAGTACAACAATACCAGAAGCAGAATCTGTCAAGTATCTCGGAATCATAATAGATAGGCACTTACGTTGGGACAAACATACTAATTATATAACAAAAAATATTAGAGGTCTTATTGGTAGATTCAGATGCTTAACACAGTTTTTGGATGTAAATCACTTGAAAACCGTATATTACTCATTAATCCAATCCCAACTGACGTATGGAATAATGGGCTGGGGTGGAGTACTTGATTGTCATCTGGAAAAGGTGAATGTATTGCAAAAATGGATTCTGAGAATTATTCACAAAAAAAAAGTTACCTTTTCCTCTAACGAACTCTTTCTTTTGAGTGGAACACTAGATATAAGACAATTATACTGCCAAAACGTTATTATCAACATACAAAAATCTAAAATTGAACTGAAATCCATCGATCATAGTTATCCTACTCGAAAAAGAAATACAACTGTGCAAATTCCCAAATGTGAAAAAAATATTGGACAACGATGTACAAGCTTCTTAGGTCATAAATTGTACAATCATTTTCCTCCAGAACTTAAATTGATCAACAACATTAACTCATTCAAACATAAATTGAAAATTTGGATGCAAACCACCGGAAGACTGTTTTTTAGTGATATAGTCAACAACAAAATTTAATGAAAACATAAAGCAAAGAAGAACAGACCTCGAAACGTGACAATTTTGGTCGATCGTTGAGATTATGTAGCACCCATTTTGCGAGCTTTTTGACCTTATAATACGTGCTCAACCATAGGAGCTAACGCCCATCACACACGCCGTTTGTGATGGGTCAATCTCCGCCAGGAACCTCAACCAATTTAGGCCAACCGACTCCAAATATTTCAGGTTTTTTGCACAACAATGAAGAAAATATTGCTTTCAAAACCAACAAAAACTTGGGTATGCATATTAAGAATAAAAAAGATAAAAGTTCAGTTTCAGAAAAATCAGGAGCATATAAATTATCATGTGGGACATGTTCGATGCCATTTCCAAGCCCCTCCATTTCCAGAAGAAAGGATTGAAACTTCTGTTTATTTACAGGTGAAAATAGTTGAGTATATTTATTATTCTTTCCAAAAATGTATTCATATAGTTAATGAATTCATACCTGACTTTTTCAGGTAGATTCATTCATTAGAAAGTAGGCATACAAGTAGATAATATGTGAGAGTGTAAAATAATTGTAATTTAGAAGTAACTTTTAATTTACGTTTGTGGAAGTTATTGTATAGCGAAACAAGTGTTGCGGTTTTTGTAAAATCCATTTATAGGGAAAATCATCCAATAAACTGTATTGATTAGTTTTTTTTTTTCTGAATAAATATAGTTGACTGAGGTTTTCAAGAAATGAAAATTCATCTCGGAAATCAAATCGAGAGAAATGAAAGAATATTATGCATCCATAACACGAACCTTGTTCATCCCTAGCATTTCTACTTAAAAATTCATTTATTAATTTTGCCATTACTGAATTGGAAGTTTCAAGTTTCTGAAAAAGTAATACGTAAAAGTAGAAAACTCGTATTTCATAAAATAGTTTTGTTATTACCCTGTAAAAATAAACAGACTATAAACCCTCTTCAACAATGTCACAACATCTCTTCTCCGAACAGCGTTCTCTGCAGTACCATTCATCAGCTAATCTTAGAAAAGTGGAAGCCAAAACAAATTCTGTCTGAAAAATATCACGTAATTTAAGTCATGACAGGAATTGTCTAATAAGTCAGCTGGTTTACGAGCTAGCAGTGCTGGCCGTGTTAAATCTACAGCTCTCTGGGTTGCCATTTACGCCACTCTTAACAAGGTTTCACCATTAGATTTATCTTCGTTAATCGTGTTTGGCTTGTACAGCTGTTCTGGCCTACAAGACAGAACACTGCAATTGAGGAAACATTCTTCACTTCTTCGATACGTTATGACTCTATACGGTCGAAAGGAGTAGGAGTCGTTCAAACCAGTAAGGAATTCAGATTTTTCAGGCTACAAATGGCTTTGGCGACCGATTTCAATAATAATAATGATAATAATAGGAAAAAGTGAATTGAAACTGGATTATGAATAGAGATATACTTATCGAGTTCCCTGAATAAATTTTTGAGTATACAGGGCCGTCTCTTAGAGTTGCACAATTATTACACTACAATTTTAGTTATGAGCTTTATATGAATTATGTTATCTTCCAATGCAAACACTTCCTCCAAGTACCTAATCTCACAGAGAAAAATCAAATATGGTACAGTCAAGAGTTGTCTTTAATAAATTTAAAAAACACTCTCGTGTAGTAATGGTGTATTCATTGTTTTACATTTCAAAGTTGTGAAAATTTGAATGCATGAACCAATAAATAATAATAATATAATATTTATTCATCTATGTTGTATACAGAATAGAATTAACATCTGTGAAGGTAATGATGAATAAATTGCAAATTCACTGAGGGTTATACATTCCCGCACTAATAGACAAAATCAAATATTACAAAAAAGTTAAGAAACAAACAAACACATACAGACAGCTCACAGAAGTTCATACTTATTTGTGAGGATAACAAACATTATAGTTTTACACATTATACAAAGGTATTGATTAACTGAGGAGATACAAATATTGATAGAATTTATAATATAAAAATATATATATAATATTATAAAGAGAGATATATATATATATATATATATATATATATATATACTTGCGGCTAAATTCCAACTCTCAGGCATTTATTATTATACAGGGTGTAACTGAATAAGTGTAAAACATTTGAGGAGGTGATTCCTCATCGAAAAAAAGATAGGATCTTTCATATAAAGAAACTTCATTGGAGCATTCCTTGTTAAGATACAACCCCTTAAAGTGGGTACATAAAATTTGTATAACAATTTTTTTCACAAGCACTGAAAAAGTTACAATATTGAAATTGACCTGACGTTTTGTACTACTGAAAAGACATTCAGTCAGTTATTTATTTGGTTTACCCCATGGTTGTAAGGAGTGGAAAACGCAACGCCTAAAATTTATTTCCTATGTAACTTTTTGTCTTATTATTTGTTTACCAGTTAAAAATTCATTTCCGATAGCCTGTTTCATTCTAAACAGAAAATGTCTCTTGGGTTTTTTGCACAAAATAAACCAGTTCGCAGCAAAAAATTACGAACAACTACAGAGATAAATCGTCATAAATGCGAACTGGATTTATTGTTATTTTGTAGTTAGTACCTGCATTAAACGATTGAATGGTAATAAACGAAACCAATTTGTTAATAACAAAACACACAACATGTAGAAATCATAGTAAATGTTCAATATGTCTACCATCAGACATTACGCATGCGTCTAGATGTCGGCGCATTGAGCCACGTATTCGCTCAAATATTCCTGGATTATCTTTGATTACCCTGCACGCATCGATGATGCGGTTTCTTAAGTTCTCTATATCGCGAACAGGAGTACGATAAACCAAATGCTGTAAATGGTCCCAAATAGAGAAATCGAGAGGATTGAGATCCGGGGATCGAGCGGGCCAGTTTTGTGGTCCTCCTTGACCTATCCACTGATTTGCATATGTTTCAGTTAAATGCTGACGTGCTACTTGACTAAAATGTGTAGGAGCCACATAAAGCATAAAAAACATATCCCTTCTGACGCTTAAAGGAACTTCCTCCAGCAGTACTACTCTTAAAAATTGGTAGGAGGTAGAAAATGAGGCCCAATTAAATCATCTCCAATAACTCCGAGCCACACGTTAAGAGAACTGTTCTTGATGGTTAGTTTCGACAATGGCGTGAGGGTTTTCATCAGCCCATATATGGTAATTTTTTATACACCATTTTTACCTTTTTGGACTTGTATTTATATTAGGATTTCCTATTTTCAAATGAATAAATAAAAAAAAATATGAAAATCAATAATCTTGTCCGGAGAAAAACTACATTCGTCTGTGAATTCTATCGTCTTCAGAAAATCGCAATTTTTTCTAATCAATTCCAGCATTCAACTGCAAAATTTAAGACGGTTCGGAAAGTTTCGCGGTTACAGTGCCTGTACTCGTTGCAGATGGTAAAGGTATAAAAGTTGTTCGTTTAAAATTCGGAATACCGTCATATGATCAACATTTAGCTGGAAAGCAGTCTTTTTAGTACTGGTAGTAGGTTGTTTTTCAATCAAATTGAGTATTGCTTCCTCAAGTTGTGGTGTTCGTACTTCTCGATGGCGACCACAATCCTGCGTTCTTTTGTCGAATGAACCATATTCTCATATTCGTTGATGAAGTCGAGCAAATATTCTATGTGAAGGATCCTGCCGTTGAGGAGAAGCTCCTAACCCATTCCCCTGCGACAGACCATAAACGTAATGCATATCAGCCATTTCCTCATTTCTGTATGCCATTTTAATAACAAGTGAATTATTGAAGTGACAAATTAAGAACAGAACAACAACAACAATTAGTATAAATTCAATTTCGAAAATTCATAAACTGCCAGCGTCATACCAATTTAATTATCACTATCGGTAATAGCGACCTACTAGATAGATTAGTTTCGTATTTCCGCATTTATGACGATGTATCTCTGTAGTTGTTCATAAAATAATTTTTTGCTGCGAACTGGTTTATTTTGGGCAAAAAACTAAGAGACATTTTTTGTTTAGAATGAAACAGGCTATCGGAAATACATTTTTAAATGGTAAACAAATAATAAGACAAAAACTTACATTGGAAATAAATTTTAGGGGTTGCGTTTTCCATCCCTTACAACCATGGGGTAAACCAAATAAATTTCTGGTCAAGTGTCTTTTTGGTAGTACAAAACTTCAGATTGATTTCAATATTGTAACTTTTTTAGTGCTTGTGAAAAAAATTGTCTTACAAATTTTATGTACCCCCTTTAAGGGGCTGTATCTTAACAAGGGATGCTCCAATGAAATTTCTTTATATGAACGATCCTATCTTATTTTCGATGAGGAATCACCTCCTTGAATGTTTTACACTTATTTAGTTACACCCTGTATAGGTGAGTGGCTCAATGATATATTCAGAAATAAATTTTAAGGTTTCAGCTCGTATGCTGTCTACCCCTGGAGACTTATTTGGTTTGAGCTCATTAATGACACTTTTCATTTCAGGTGCTAGGAAGAGCGAGTTCAAAGTATACGTAGTTATATTTCACTATACTCGTTTTGTCAGGCAAAAGTCTTTTATTTTTTTATTTATTATTTCAAACTGAAGCTTGCTTTCAAATATGTTGTTTTGCTATCATTTGATTGTATATAATTCTGTAAAATACTTGAACTAGTTCTATTGAAGTCTTAATGAGCAATAAAGTTGATTGATTGGCTGATATAAAATAAAATCTAACGAACTTTCCCACTTCTCAAAACCAGATTCCTTCACTCTGACATATCCCTCAAATCACTCTGAGTGTAAATCTTGATTTTCCCGAGCACACGGTACATGTCGCTATATGCCACCAAGAAAGCCGCGATAAAATCTCGAGTGGACTTAGTATAAAGACGACTTTGAGGCTTATAAACTTGAGATAACTCGCTCCTGTGTCTGACGTTATCATCTCCGGCTATGCCGTGAGTTATCTCCCCGCGTATAAATCACATTAACTATCTCGGTTCCTGGTTACGATGCCACGGGAAAAATATGGCGGTATCCAAACTACCCACTTCTTGAAAACGAAAAATAATGGCAGCTCGCTTGAGGCTTGCTCCGCCGCCAACTTGGGGATTTGTACACCGGAAGAACTGAATTCAGAGAATTAAGATTTTGTTGTACATGTTTTATTGCCAAAATTGCGTTTTCTATCTTCACTGACTTCGGAGATGTTGACCCGTACTAAGACTTTTCGGACAGCCGATATTTATTTATTTATTTGTTCACCCTAACAGACCACATAAGTCTAATTACAAGGATGTCCTCTTTACATACAATATTTTGAACTGAAAATAAATCACATAACAAAATAAGTCAGTTACTGACGGGATCGACTAATACGTGTGATGATCCTACAAAGACATTGCCACTAGCTGTATAATAACTTTTTTCCTTAAATTTGCTAGAGAATTTGTCCAATAGATTGCGTATAGTGGGAATAAGCAAATAATTCAAAATATCGCATTTATGTATTGCGTCATTTCATCGACAATAACTGCAGATGCATGACTGTGTAAAATCACATAAGTCAAACACGAAACATAAATAGGTTAAAAATGATTGCTTATATACACACTAGTACTATCTTGCTGTATCGCTGCTGTTCCAATGTTTTGACAGAATCAGAATCAACGAACTTAGGCGTGCGCAGCCTTATAGAACAGTGCTTTCGAAAAATTGTTCTACAGCGCCATCTAGTGGCGAGTTACAGAAAAATTGATAGCCTAAAAACCTTCTCTATAAAAAATCACTTATACACGTCAAGTTTCATCACAACCAACCAACCAACCAACCAACAAACATCCATTTTTATATATTAGATTAGTCGAAATGTTATGATTACGGTGGGTATAATAATATAAGTCAGATTTATGTAGTTTCATACTACCTATTCTCAAGTGAAAAATCACATAAGTCTGACTTTAGTGATTTTAGGCTTAACGTCTGTTGCGTGAATTTTGTGTTGAAGTTCATTCAGGTGTTAATCAGTGTTTGTAACTGTAACTTCGCAAACGAAGAGAAGTTTTAAATGATGGTAAGCTTTCCATAAAACATTGGAAAACATTTGTGTCTGGGATGATTATACATGTTTTGAATGGTTTGATGTTCATTCGAGAGATATTTTGAACGACGATAAACTTCGAGAGATATTTTGAACGTCGATAAACTTTTTTCAAAACAAATGGTTTATGGTTACTGGAAGAGATATTTAGAATAACTCGAAATTCATTACCAGGGATGAGTTTACGCATATTTTCAAATGGTTCATTTCAACTAGGAGATTGACAAAGTAATATTTTTTCTGAAAACGAGTTGAATAAATGGATGACGGAAGGGGACGTGCACCTCCTTCCTCTAAATTCTCCAAAGAAGTAATGGATAATGTTCGTACACATTTATTGTAATTTCCTATACACGACAGCCATTTCACGAGACGCTAGCTAGAAAGTATCTACCATATCACTTCACAATGAAAATGATGTACGACCTTTACCGAAAAGAATATCCACATAGAGTGTCTTATCGCTATTACAGTCAAGATTAAACCAAGAAAATTGGATTCTTGTGACGAATGTGACAAATTTAAGCTGAAATTAGATCTTGCTACAGATGATATGTGTGAACTCACTATTGAGAGAGACTACCATTTATTTTCAGCCGATGAAACGTATAAACAAAAAGCAAGAAATAAACAAGTAGCAAAAGAAAAGAAAATGTCCAATGTTCAACATTGGATTCACAGCAGTGCTTGGCTACACCATTCCTGTCGAATGCAACTGCGTTTTACATACGCCAGCTTTGGACCTACAATTTAATAATTCACGACAACAAAACTAACCAAGCATTTTGATACGTGTGGCATGAGGCTACTTACTGCACTCGTGCGGGGCCAATGCAATAGCTTCATGTATTTTCAAACATCCAAAATCTACCGGATGGAAATACATATAAGTGCATTCATATACGTGCCGAGAACAGAATAAGAACTCGTATGTAGCGGCGATGCCAACACTAGCTTTGCAAAAGTGTACAAGAATTTGCACAAATGAACATAAATTCATGTTGTCTGGACACTCAAATATGGAAGTCGATGGTGATCATCCTGTATTTGAAAGAAAAAACAAAAAAGCAGTACTTTGATAGACCATCCCCATGATTGGTATCAGTTGGTCCCATCGTGCGGTCCTAGATTTTTGGTTATTGAGATGACCCAAGATGACTTTTTAGAATTCTCAAATATGTTGAAAGGTATATTAGTGAAAAGAGAAAAAAAGACGTTGCACACAACGATTTTTACAGTGGCAACCTGTGCGTACAGCGAACAGTTTGGTATCATCCAATTTAAAACCAGCTTAGATGATTATGAACCATACCAGAAGGTGTCGTTTTTGCGACAGAAAATATCCGCGAAATATGGTTGCATATCCAGCAAACCACATGGATTCGACCTATCCCGCAAAACATGGTCAACCCTAAATAGAACTAGAACCGAATACGGACTATGCGCTGACTCACTTTTTAAATAGGGTAAAAACCTTTCCCCCAGGTGCAACTGCGGATATGATATGCAAACAATCAGCCACATCGTTGAAGACTCCCTCTAACTTCCGGACAGCGACTTAGGATGGAAATGAATAAATACGTGACTCAGATGTTTGTGAACTTAATTTTCTCTGTCTTTTTATGCGTTTATACAATAATGTTTGTTTTGGCAACTTTTGTGATAAGTCATACGCTGAATGAATAAATGAGGTAGTGTACCTATCGCGTTTTTTAACGTGATTACCCCAGTAGGCTTATTGCACGGATTCATTGTGATTCTTTTTCTGCCTTCCACCAACATCAGCAGCTGCTCATCAACATCTAGTACGGATATATTACCAAGTTCAAGTGCGGCTTGTTTATCAGCTAGACCCAAAAGACTGGAGTTGCTAGTTGGTCGGCAATACATTAGAACCAGTTCAGACTATACTCTCACCTGCGCTGGAAGAATTGTTGAACACAAGTTTTTCCACTGTAAAAAATAGATGTAGTGCTGAATGTGGTTGCAAAAAAGTTGGACTGTTGTGTTCTCTAACATGTACAAATTTTCATGGCTAGTCGTGCTCCAATGTTGAATCACCAACAGCTGAGGATTCGTTTGATACCAATGGGAGACATGCGACGTATCGCTATTGAGGCAATTCACTTGCATTTGGGATGAAGAAGGAGAAAAAGAAGAATAGACAGCAGAAGTATGACAGAATCATGAATCAGACGAATAACTTTTTTTCCTTTTTTTTATTTACACCTTCGCCAATATCTTTTATTATTCAATAGTTTCAAATTAAACAGAATCACAACAGATCCGTCAGATAGGCCTACCGGGAACACCATGTTGAAAAAAATGCGCTACCTACCTATACACTACCACAAAGGTGGTGTGGAAAAGTGTTGAATCGTTATATCTCAGAAACCGTGACTTTTTTTATCTGAAATTGTTTTATGTTAAAACTGGCCGTTTTACTGAAAATCGCGAAGAAACCGTTTTTGTGACCTTCGACCCCAAGTAATTTTTTTGTACCGGATGATTCATGTGGAAGGCAACAGGCGGTCTAGCATTACAATTTTGGGGTTGCAGCCAGATTTCGAGGGCTTTCGAAAGAAAACTCTTTGTTTTTGTCACGCTTTCGGTGGTGCTTACCACCTTCCTCAGGACAACTGAAATATATTAATCAACAATTCTGTACCACAAACTGATCTACTCACTGACGTGAGATTAAAAAAGAAAATCAGTATCTCTACTCAACGAATTCCTTTTTAACCTTTTGTTAATCGTTAGAAATGTTTAGGAAAGTTTAGTCGCTTCGGACAGTGACACCAAATATATACTTCATGTACTTAAGATATGTAAATGATTATTTTGTCTATTGAGTGGTTTTATTTTAATAATATGAAGCAATAAAACAACCCAAGAAAGAATTCATTATGTGAATTGACAAATAAAATGTAACTTGAGAACTTTTTTTTCATCCTAAAACATTCACAAACACTGAAAGAAACCAAAAAAAAACATTTCCTACATAAAGTATAGAACAATATATCATTATTTGAAAGCATTTTGTTTGCAAATTTCGAAAATTACCTTCAAATGCTCCAAGCTCATGAATTTACTGCAGTTTACACAAAAGTATCGAGTAAGACTGTTTTTTTTTGTGCTGCAAAAGTTACAGCGGCCGCTTCTCCTTTCGTTTTCTTGGATTTGCCCTTGATGACTAGAAATTTCATAAGTGCGGGTTTTTAATGTTACTGAAAGATTTTGTACCTGCCCTCGAACTGATAAGTAGGGCTTTATTAGATCAAATGCTAGACATTGCAGAAACAAGCGCCACTTTTCCTTAGGATAGTTCAAGTATAAGATATAACTTTCTTCGAAAGCTTCTGATAATTCCTTTTCCATATTCTCCGTTTCTCTATCACTGTCGTCATTTCAATCAATAATGAATTTATTTTCACCATTGATATGGAAGTGTCCAATCTCCATATAGTTTTTTTCAACTAAAATTACTTTTTCAATCTTTTTCTGCCAGTGTTCTTTGATAATATCAGATACTTCTTCTTCAACTAGCTCTATCTCCTTCTTATCAAATTTTGGAAAATTATTTTTACGCCTGATGCTTTGTTTCAATTTTCCCCAAATCAACTCGATGGCATTCAAAACACAAAAATAGGGAGGAAGTCTCAATATGGTGTGTCCATACTTTTCAGCAATACTCTCAAGGGCATACACTTTTTCATTGGTATTTATCTTCAAAATACAAATTATTATCCATTAAAAAACGTTGTATTTCTTCTTTCCTCGAATTTTCATTCGGTACTTTGATGAGCTGTCGCGAATGATAGGAAGCGTTATCAAGAACTATTACACTATTCGCATCCAAATTTGGGATCAATGTGTTTTCAAACCATTCCTCATGTTATTATGATAGTCAACATTGCAGTCCTCAAGTTTTTTCCCACATAATTTCAAAGAATTCGGAACCCATCCTTTACTTCCTCCGCAATGCACAATGATCTGTCGCGATCCTTTGTTTGCAGGTATGTTAGGCGTACACATTCTCGAACCATCAGTCCACCCTTTCGTAACTGTGTCGTGAGTGTCATACCAAGTTACGTCCAAATAGAAAAGTTGCCATTGTTCTTGTCTATATTTAGTTATTTGTTCTAAGTATTTGTTACGCAATTCCACTATTCTTCTGCTTTCCATAACTGCTTGACGTTTGTTCATTATTTTAAATCTAAATCCTAGTTTCTTTATCCAACTCTGAAGAGTTTCGTCACAGCAGCTCACGTTATGGCCGGAAGTATTCAGTTTATTCCTTATTATTTCAATTGTAGGAATCTCATTGCTTTTGTAACAGTCAGATATTGTTTTTTTTATGATTTTATTAGATGAACAGCTGAAGGTTTTGGTAATCCCGCATCAAATCGCATCTTGTGTTCATAAGGATTGTTTTTGACTATTTTGGTCAAATCTGATGTTGCTTGTAATAGTTTTTTTCCCTCGAAACCAAACTTGATATGTAGATTTTTATATACATTGAAACATACTCTCTGTGTTTCAATATTCAAATGCAACCGAATCTTATTCACTGGTATCTCTTTTTCGCATTGTTCACCAGCGCTATTGTAATCACTACATAGAAAAAAGTATCCGTTTTTATCACACTCTTTATTACTATTAGTACTTGTACAAGTACATTTTAAACAAATAACTTCACCAATATCGAATTTCAACACTCAAATCGCGATCAGTTCCTGAACTGAACATTGACGACACAACGGCGGTACTCATCGCTACATTCTGTTGGTCACCGTAACATGACTTCAAGTTTAATTTTATGACTCCTCAGCCAATCATGAAACTAGGTTAGTCAAAACTATTCAATACGAACCGCCAATTCTTCAGTCCACGTGGACTAATTCGTTGCGGCATAATTCCTTTGTATTGGTTTTTTTGGCCTTTGACTTCGCCGACACCTTTAAGATTACTATGTCGGTTACTTCGAATATACTAATATTGGGGTTATTAGAATTCTATACAAACATAGAATTAATTCCAGTTACATTTAGTACAGGATAAAATATTACCATCGGCCAACGCCTGGTATTTTTTGCGCAGTTGTAATTTGAACAAAGTTGATGAACGACGTCCACTCCGCATTTAGTTTTGTTGTAGGTAGTTATCATTCCGTGTTTAAACTTATCTCCCGGATTCTTGTCAATATTGTCGTCAAAATGCATTGAGGATACCAGTAGAACATTTTTTTTTGGAATATAGGATACTAGAGTACACTTTCTCCTATATCCAAACATACCTGAATATACCGGATGAGTGAGGTTTGTAAACTCAGGAGGTAGCTCTCGCTTATTTTTCCTTATAGTAGGTACTAATAACTGTGATTTTTCCTTCATACATTGCATCAACTAGGCTAAAACTAGTAAACAAATTATCTATGGTCAAATTTCGACCTGAGCCAAAAATATGTTGACATAATCGTTTTACGATCGCATCTGGAGAGTTGCTAACCCGAAAGGGGCCTTCAACTTGTCAAAAAAATCCCTTATAGGTGCATGTTTATGAATTTTTGCCCTTTCTGCACGAGTGGCTTTATCATCCATTCTTATCCATCTTAGAAGAAATCAGAAACGTGATAACAACATTGTCAAGCGGAACATTTCAACACCAGAGACGTCAGTTTTCCAATGATCATCTGCATTCAAATGGTTAGCCTTCAGAATGCCCGCATAGTAGAGTAGTCCAATGGAAGCTTGGAAGCCAGCAAATCAGAAGATCGTGCATCTCTGTCACGTACGAAGTTCTTCTTGAGAGAAATAATAAACTTGTTGGTGTTATCTACACTAGACACATTTCATCATTTATGAAATATTTCCATATTTCTAAAGGAGCTTTGATGCCTCTTGTAGGTAGCCGTGAAATTAACAAACGAATAATATAATTTACCTGTCTAGTTCTAACTGTTTAGGCCCTATTATTTTTTTCCATTCTGTAATTCGATCTTTGAAAGAAAGGCGATTATGATGCTCAGCTTCCTCTTAATCAACTCTTTCCTCATTCTCACTTATGTCCTGCTCAGATTCACTACCACCTTCTCTCTCCTCGACATTATCCTCTTCATGGCTACTTGCATCAACTTCCTCGTCCGATGACACAGACATATCCATCAACTCTTGTTGATGGAGTTGCTCGGCTTCATAGGAATATCTATGGAAAATTAAATTCTAACAAAAATGAGGAAAGTACTTTCCTAATACTACATACCTACCTATTTTCCTTTATGTATACTTATATTATAAGACACAAGTAAATTATATAATTTATTTTGCTTGGGTCTCAGATTCCGAAATCAACAGATTCCGGGACCAACTGCACTCACAGAAACCACAATTCGTTATGATATTTATCGAGTAAATACAGGAAGGTACCTGGAGGGGGAACACCAAACTTGGCCTTCAACGAGTCATAATACAGAATATGTACTCCGTCGGTCTTGGATACCGATAGTGACTAATGTAGGGTTGAAGAAAGTGACTGACAGTGGTATTAATATTTGAGGAGGAAATTTTTAATTAGAAGTGGACAAGGTTCAGAAGGTTTCTCTACGAGTCCATCAAATCCCAAGCATCTGCGACTGAAAATTATTAGGGATTGACGATTGACAAACCTAAACGACTCCATAAGGATGAGATGTTTTAGAAATTAGTGTGGGTCAGTTTAGCATTTTTTTTTTGTAGTGTTGTTGTTTCTTGGCAATATTTCATAATAAGAGAGACGAAAGCTCATCTTTAAGTTTGAGATGGACTCTTGCTCAATTGAAAATCATTGTGCTTACTACTGTATGTCAAGAAAAAAGTGGGCACATTTGAAATATGAAAGATAATAAATTGAACGAAATTCTATTGTAAAACGTTACAGAGTGGTAATTGACAATATTAAAACCTCTTACCAAAACTTGGAAAACATCGACATACTTGACTTGTAACAATTCCACTGTGAATACTGTTCGTACTATACAATGTTGAATAGTATATTTTTCTTAGTGTATCCTCTCTTCGGAAACGAAAAATGATGGCTTGAGGCCGGCACCGCGAGCCAACTTGGGGTTTGTACCACGTCAGATATATTGCTTGGCTACACGGGTCGCCTGCTAGCTCTTTCCTGCTCTCGCTGCTGCTGTCTCGGATTTATGAGTCTGTCATATTTCGCAAGTTGCAAGCCGGTAATTCTTAGCCAGAAATTTATTATACCGCCGACTCTGCCGGCCCATTAATCCTGGCTGTTACTCGCCTGACACGGCCACCGCTTCGCTCTGGTCCTCCGTCGCCATAACTACATTTATTGGTCTACTTATCGCCCGTTTTTTATTTAGAGAGGTGCCTTATCACCCCGTGTACATTTTTCACTCGGCTGTCGCTCTCCCGGCGGTCTTTATTTATTATGATTCTATTCATCCTCGCTACAGATGCATTTGTCGCTCATTTCATGGGCCAGGGAATCTGAAACAAAATTTAAAGAAAATGGAAAAGATGCTCTCTCTGTTATCTCAATCGCCACAAAAAATAACCAAGAAAGGAATTTCTAGCAAAAACATATCAATCTGCACTGATAGCAAACAAGCCCAATCAGCCTTGAACAGATAACTCCAGGGCTAGTAGTAGAATACCACCAAAATTTAGCCAAAGTCTCGGTAGATAATAACATTATCCTGAGGTCGGTTGAAGGACACGACAGGTGTGAAGGTAATCGCATTGCCGGCTCTTTAGCCAAGAAAGCGGCTGGACTAAGAATTTTAGGACCCAGTGGCACCTTAGGCCTGATGACTTCGACAGTTGCGGAACTAGCCAAACGTCACACCCATGCTCAATCCATAAAGAGATGGGATGAAATCAAAGGGTGCAATCTTACCAGGATCACCCTGGGCGATCCTGGGAAGCTGGCGTCGAAGAAATATGTGGCGATGACCAGGAAAATCTACGCTTAACAGTAGGACTTCTGACTGGCCGCTGTCAACTGCGGTAACACCTCCACAATATAGGGCTAGAAGGGAGACCTCTATGCAGGATGCGTGAACAGCAAGATGAAACTGTCAGGTATGTCCTATGCGAATGTCCGTAGTTATCATCAATAAATCATTCTTTGAGTAATTTATTCCCAAATTTTCGAATCGCCATTCATTTAACGGTAGAAAAATGGTTCTTATGGAGATTCTGTGAAACGTGTCCTTCCTTACGAATCAGTAGAGAGTTGTCCTGAAAATCTAGTGAAGAAAATTGGATTGGATAATTTAGGAAACACTTGTTACATGAATAGCATTTTACAAGTGTTGTTCATGACGAAGAATTTCAAGAACGAAGTTTTAATGATGAACGAGAACGGGAATGTTTCCTGCTTATTCATCAAACTCAAACAACTGTTCATGCAGCTGCAGTATCGTAAGAAGGTATCATCTTTCCCTCCAACCGATTTCCTGGAGTCTTTGAAGTCCACTAGATACTCGTTAGGACAACAAGAGGATTGTTCCGAATTCTTGGGGTTCTTGTTGAATACTCTTCGTGAGCAAAACAATAGCAAAATCAATACTCCTGACCGCTCTGGACTGAATGATTCCGTACAACCCATCTCGTCTTGTGTTTGTAAATCTTTTGTGTTTTGTAAATCACTTGTTTAATTTGTGGTAAATGTTCAAGAAGTACTGAAAACTTATGTGAATTTCTGGAACTTCATCTAGCTTTTCCTAATACGACTAATTACCAGTCCGTGCAAAGCTTATTGTTAAATCATCTGAAAATGGAATTTTTAACAGGTGATGATCGACTATATTGTCAAACATGCGCCAAACTAACTGACTGTTATAAGGAAACAAGTATAGCTGAGGCACCAGTCAATCTAATTATAACACTGATGATTTTCAAACAAGACTCAACCTCTAACGGAAGCAAGAAACTCTTTGGAAGGTTCGAAATAGATGAACATTTCAACCTAGCAGACCACTGTTATAATATTCATGCAGTCATTGTTCACCGTGGTTCTGGCGTTGAATGTGGTCATTATTACGCCTTGGTCAAAGAAGAAACGGACTGGTTTAAGTTTGACAATAGTCGTGTCACGAAGTGTTCTGGCGATGCATTGAATTTATTGGAGCCTCTGGAGACACCCTACATTTTGTTTTATGTGAGAGAGGACATTGTTAGATCAAGATCTTCAGATGATGTGGTGCTGCAGGTTTTTCCGGGTTTTCCTGCAGCTGAAAAAGCAAATGCGCCACTGGAATCAATGAAGTCGCCCCGGAGCGCCTATTAATTTTTATTGTTGTATTTATTTTATTTTTATCGTTGTTTTAACACATTGTAATAATTTTATAAATACTTGTACCGATATTAATTATATGGAAATATAAACATTTTATAACGGTAGATGAAACCTATACAATGTTTATGACAACATAAATGAAAAAGAAACGGTGGCTGCGGTCTTCTGTGATATATCCAAAGCATTTGATTGCGTGAATCATAACCACTTGAGACTGGAATAAGTCTCAAGTAGTTTGAGTGATACTGAGCAGATCGCATCCAGTTGGTCAAAACCACGTCATACTCAAATGAAGGTAAAATTACTTGTGGCATCCCACAAAGCTCGGTTCTGGGCCCACTTTTATTCTCCATTTACAATAATGACCTATCGTCTATTAACATCGAAAGTGAATTTACTTCATTTGCTGATGATACCACAATTTTATGGCATGCCCCTAACAGTCATACGTTATATGAAATTATTGAGAGTGACATCATGAAAGTGAGAGACTGGTTTTGACTCAAATCTCTTCAGCTTGAATTTATCAAACACAAAAGTAGTGTTCTATCGTTGCCAGATTCCAGCTGTACATCTAAATAATATTCAAATTGACAATGTAACAACTTCTAAATTACTTGACATGTTCATTGCAATAATTCAAAATTCATAGTTTGATAGTTTGAAATCCAAGCTCTCCTCTGGATGTTATGCAATACGAGCATTAGAGCTTGGATCTGCAGTAGCTAAAACGGTTTATCATTACCTTTTTGAATCCCATCTTCGTTATGGTATATGGTATTTATAGTGTTCTACCACATACCTTCAATCAGTATTACTGATAAAGAAGCGTGCAATACGATGCATATATAAAGCCAAGCCTAGGGACTCTTGTCGGCCTCTTTTCGCCCTTAACAAAATCCCAACTATGGTCTCCTTGTTTAACAACTTTGATCAAACGAGGCAAAGATTCAGCTTCAAGTTACCGCTGCCTTCCTCGACCCCTCAAGCAATAAGAACCATAAATGACCTTAGAGCTTTCAAGAAAGAGTTGAAAGATTTGTTTTCTTATTCTTATTATAGCTTAGCAGAATTCTACAATGATGATTTCAAATGAGTATGACTATCTGTAATGTCCCCGGTATTTCATTGATTTGATTTGTTTTGATTTGAATTGATTTATTTCATTTTATTGACCATGTTCTTATATCCGGGGTTATTGTTGATTACACGTCTCTTTTCAGGTCATATTATCACTTACTTTTTATGATTTTACTTTTGTGATTTCATTTTTATGTTATTTATATTTCTCATAAGGCTTTGTCAATAAGAATTCATACTTCAGACAGTAAAGATATTCTTCACAGCAAATGCGATAACATGAAAATAGTTAACTGACAAGAGATGTCAAAATGTGTTTTTTTCTACACCCGTACTCAATACACTTATATGACCATAATCCATTTTAATAATGATATCCATTATGATACAGATTTTTCATAACAATACAGATTATCAACCAATAGAAACCCATAATTTTTCAATCAAGAATCCTGTTCCTTTGTCCTAGATTCTATTCTAAGTAACTAATTGCTTTATTTGTCAAAATCAGTTTTCATATTACCTACCTATATTATCAAAATGTCTGAAAACAGCGATATAGAAGGAATACCATCGACTCCAATATTTTTAAAAGATCAGATTAATTACAGTTGTTATATTCAATATAAATATAATTCTCTCATGTAATGGTTATTAATACACTCGCATATACCATACAAAACTCGGTTTCGGCTCGTTTCGTATCCCGGTTAATGCTCGTGTCTTAATAACCATCATTACATGATCGTTGCATAATATACTATTATAGAAATAATAAATGTATCTATTTTATTATGAAAACAGGACAGTTGTACAAAAAACTCGCACGTTTCTCAAACTTTTTCACTTAGAATGTAAAACCTTACTTTCATCACTCGTATCATAAATATCTATTTTGAGTTGAACATATGTTGATTCATTGAATCAGATCTTGTATAATACTATCGAATTTATTATTTCATACATAATTGAAGTCGAAGTCAAATATCAAAAATTGTACCACAATCGAGACTATGAAAAAATACAATGAATATCTAAGAAAACGTGATTATCTTATTCTGACGCTACCTCGAACCTGATGCGTGACGGCGTTTTTATATTTACATTTAAATAAAGCCGTAAATAATGCACCCGCCTCCACACAGTTCCCACAAACAACAAAAAGAAGATATTAAAGTGGAATACAAAGTAATACATATATCATCCGAAGCAGAGAGTTGCGAGATTCGTGCCCATGCTTTGCGACCACACAGATCTGTCATGGAGGCACGACAAGAGTGCACCTGCTGGGAGGCGACGACACTCACTCCGATCCAGAAATGACTTATGCATTCGGTAGGAGAAAGATGACAACCGAATTTAGTCCGCTCACTAGCGATACCATGAGGCCAAGTTCACAAGAAACTATACAGGGTGTAACATAAACGTAAATATATTCAATTTTTATTTATTTTTTTGAAAATAGAAAATCCTACTACAAATACAAGTCCAAAAAGGTAAAAATGGTACATACAAAATATTAAAATAGAAATTGGTTAAAATCATTCATTCCTCTGAAAAACATCTATTTCATAGATTGCTTTGTTCTTGTCCTGGAAATGTGCAATTGATTGGTGGTTCTTGTGTTGTAGTCATGAATTTGATCATTGTTCGTAATGAAAGGATCAAAATATTTTGGTAATAAATTTCTGGTTATTTTATAAATAAATATAATACAGTCTATCTGCAACATCATACCACTTGAGGGCACTCAGCACGTAATGAATGAGAGTGTATCTATTACATTTCAAGATGATTCTTAAACCTTGATTTTGCAGTTTCTGTAACTTCTGTGTATTGTTTTTATCTAAAAGATAAAGCAGAGTGGAACAATAATCAAAATGGGGCTGTAAAATGGTTCTGTATATTGTTATTTTTAAAAACATAGAAACTTCCGATGGAATCCTGGAGAAAAGAAATGTTTTTTCATCTTTTTACAAATATAGTCACAGTGTGCATACAGTGTTAGTGATTCATCGAACACGAAGCCTAAATACTCGAATTCTGACACCCATACAATTTTGTTTTCCTCCACTTCGAGTTGAAGCTTTTTATAGTCAACTGATTTCAGTTTATGTTTGGTTTGTCATTGATTTGGTTTTAATTATTTTCAGTTTATTTTCGTTTAAATATATTTCCATTTTTTTCAACAATCGATTCATGAGCTCCACGGTTTCTACAGCGTCGTGTCTATAGCATGCAAGTAACGTGTCATCTGCAAATACATTCAAAAAATCATAACCTTGTATATAATTCACATCATTTAGGTAAATTATAAACAGCAGTGATCCCAGGACACTTCCTTGGGGTACGCCTATATTGTTTGAAATTTCATTTGAGAAACATTTTCCCACTCTTGTTATTTGTGACCCGCCATTGAGATAATTTTTGAACCAACTTAAGGCTATTCCATCGATTCCATAATATCTCAGTTTACGAAGTAATATTTGCCTATAGATTGTTTCAAATGCTCTCTTGAAATCAAGGAATACTGCTACTATAAATTTATCACTATCGATTTCATTCTTCCATTTGGAAACTGTTAATTGAAGGGCAGTTTCACACGAGTGGTGTTCTCTAAATCCGGATTGATTTCCTATAAACAGGTTATTTTCAGTAAAGTACCTAGTAATTTGTTCATGTACAACAATTTCCAAAACTTTCTCAATAATCGGCAAAGTATTTATTGCTCTGAAGACTGACATATCAACTGCATTATTTATTTTTGGGATGGGAATAACTGTACTTTTTTTCAAACTATTTGGAAAGTTACCAGATGACATTGATGTTTGTATTAAGTTTAGGATATGAAATCCAAGTGTAGAAAATGTTGATTTCAAAAATGTAGCAGACATTACTTCTTCAGCATTGCCTTCATTTTTGAGAGAAAAAATAATTGCCTTCAGCTTAATTATATCAATCTTCTCGAATTCAACAAATCTCGTTTCTATATTATTCAGATTCTGAGGAGACCATTGTGTTCCACTTACAATAGAATTGGAGATATCTTCAATGCTTTCAACAAAAAATTAATTGAAGTTGTTAGCAGCTTGCAGCTCCGTTCTCGCTTTGACGACAGCGCCATCAGTACTAAAATTGATAGATTTAAAATTTAAGGGTTGTTTGTCACATTTTATCAATATTTTCATTGTTTTTCACATTTCCCTCAAGTTATCACTATTCGCATCAATTTTGTTTTCATAGTATTGAGACTTTTTGTTTTTTAACATATTAACAACTTGATTCCGTCTCAGTTTATATCGCTTCCAGGACTCCTCCTTCTCAATGCCGGAACTTTTAATGAATTCTTTGTAAGCCTTGTCTCTAAGTTTCGAAACAGATCTGATTTCATCGTCATACCAGGGGACTTGATTTGATTTATTCTCAATTCCAACTATTGGCGCAATATCATTTAATAGTATTTCACATTTCGACTCAATATTACTGTATATTTTATTAGCATCATTAGACCTGTTCAACCAATCGCATTCAATTAGTTTCAAATTTATTTTATGAAAAACGTCATCATTAAGTCTTCGCGTGAAAAATGTATTACTCACTATTTGAAATAACACTTCATAATTGAATTTCCACTGAATACTTTCCAAAACATCAACACGTATTTCACGATACAATTACTTCCTCAGGCGTGTTCATACCGTAGTAGTAATAATTGAATGCTTAAGTACTGAATTTAATTGGAATAGAAGTATTACAATGCCATACTGAAGATAGTTCGCAAAATTAAAAAACAATGGGTTGCAGTCATGCACCCGAAAAATCTGGCATTTCAATTTGATATTGATCACATTCCATTTAAAGTGTAAAAATTATCAAATAATTCGAAAATCAACAACTACTCTGTTGATATTCTAGTTAGAACATTCCTGTCCATCAAAAACTGCGAAAGTTTCATTAATAAAAAAAATCCTTTTTTTCTCACCAGTCTCCAAACGCAGACTGAAAGATCACCTCCAGATAGCCCCTAAATCAAATTCCTCCTTTTTTCGTCGGTGTTCCGCTACTGGCATCCCAACCCATCACTGTCTGACGAGCAGAATTGCGATGAAAGCAGCGAATTGATTGAATAACGACTGACAAGAGGACAATGCAAGAACGGATGTCCTCGAGGAATGCCGACGTGATGTGAAGACCAAGACTTTGATTGTTCTGACCGACATGCCTTTGCAAACGGTGGCAGATACTTCGAGAGCATCGGTCCATGCCGAGACAGTCATTTCAAATATCTACACAGCAAATCTTAGTTTTAGCAATCGAGGTATTCCACCAGAATGGGCGAGATCAAAGAAGGATGTTCAAGTGTCGCGATATTGAATATCTGAATTGAAAGAGTTGGAGAATACACTCAGCTTAGTGGACCATTATTGATGAAGATGAATTGATCAATTCTTCATACATGCTGGGTATCAAAGTAGAATGAATAATAGTATTTCGAATGCGTATAATGAAGTCCCATTTGTAGTTGAAGTGAGAAAGCTAGAAGGTAAAAATTCAAACTCATCACATTTAAAATCGAAACGAAATGAGCGGATTGACAGCTAGGATGTACTAGAGGCATCGACTAACTCAGAAGCGACACCAAGACTAATCTGTGAATGCTGTGAAGAACTGATGAATCTAGCGGACAGGAATAGATTGACTACTTACTAGGTGCCAGGACACTCAGGCATCGTAGGCTATGAAAAAGCCGATGAGTGTGCGAAACACAGATCATCGGTTCCAGACATATACCCTGTGGGGGTGCCAAAGTTTTTGTTACCGAACCAGACCGGAAAGGGGGTCTAAAAGTTACAAAAAGGGTACTGGAGAAAAATGTCAGGAAAAACACATGGAAAACCTATTGAAAACAGAGCGTTAGAGAAGAGTACTGAAAAAATGCTTCAACAAAGCAGGAATAGGCTCAGAATAATTGCAGGGCTACTCATTGGACACTGTCAATTGAGACGACACGTAAACAAAAAAAGCTGTACAACGGATAAAAAGCAACAAATAATTGTGATTACAGGAAACAAATAATTTATGATCAACCTAAATTATTTCGAGACAAATATGTCATGCATCTAGCAAAAAACCTGCAGGAACTAGTTAGGTCACAAGATTGTTGAAATGGGTGTCATAAAAAAGATGGGAGGAACACGCAATGAGTTTATGAGACTGCAATGGTTTCCGGAGATCTGGGAGACATAGACAAGTCAAGCGACTGAGTAATTACTCAGATTTGAATGTAATTTACTCAGTTTTGAAAATGGTGTAATGACTGAAACTAGTCAACAAATATAGAACTATCGTGGAAAATGGACAAAAGTATGTTTTTATAGTTTTTATAGTGTATCCTCAGTAAACATGAATTTCACAATGAATCAAAGCAGTTCACAAATACTAAGCTGTTTGCAGTAAAAACTGAAGTAAATATTTACTTCTTTCTTCAGTATCATGTGGTACATATTGACGATGGATCAAATTGTGATCTGTGACGGTTTTGCTTGCCTGGCTCTTACTAGCTCGTTCTCCTTCCCACCTCGTCCCAATCCCCTGATTTTCCACATGCAATCTGGTTGTTTTCAATATGTTTCAGGTATAAATAGGCTACTTTCACCCCTCAATATTCAATGTTAGAAAAGTCTTCCTATTTCATTATTTCCAAAAATATCAAGAGAACAATTCAACTGGGTAAATGGACTCTACAAATGAATTGAAATCAACTTTTCAGGAACCATTATTGAAGAAAGAGTTTTTTTTCCTATCTAGAAACTATGGACATAGTAGAAGTGGTGTTCAATTATAATTGAAACAGTATTACACGCACTATCAAACCAATATCCTAGCCAAGAAAGAGTAGTCATCTCAACTCTAACTGAACGAGCTCAAAGAATATGTGAACCAGAACATCTAGAGGAAGAACTGGAACATCTTCGAATGAACCTTGAGATCGAGTAAATACGGTCTACCTGAGGTCAACAAGGCCATGAAACTGAAGAGTTCCACGGTTCAAAACGTAAAGGAGGCTCAGATGCTTGCACATGCGTTTCTACCATATATCGCTAGGGTCACAGACAAAATTGGAAAACTCTCGGGGAAACACAACCTCTAAAGAGTTTTCATACCTATCAAAAAGATTCAACAAAGCGTCAAGTCGGCTAAAACAAAATTGACCATTGTCAGGAGCTGGGATTTTTCGTATACCGTATACTTGTGGAGAGGTATACCAGAAGATTCTTGGGAACAAGGCTGAAGGAGCATGAAAGGAACTGCAGACTAAGCAAAACTAACAAGTCGGCTGTGGCAAAGCACGCACTCAGTTGAGGAAACCCGAATAATTGCAGGGCTACTCATTGGACACTGTCCATTGAGACGACACGTGAACAAAATGAATCTGTACATGGCAGACCGTAGCTGGAGTCAAAGTAACAAAGCATTTGGATTACAGAAAGCAAACAATTTATGAAAAACCCAAGTTATTTCAAGACGAATATGTCACACATCCAGCAAAAATCCTGCAGAAACTAGTTAGGTCACAAGATTGTTGGAATGCGACTCCCAAGTAGTAGGAATAAAAATGGCATGAATTCGCGAATGGTAGTAGATACTTTTTTTTTTCAAAAACTACATCTCACGATTTGATCTCCGCAAAGTGGAGAATCAACCAGAAAAAAAAAAACAAAAAAGGTGGTAGATACTCTGAAAGCTTCGATCAATTGCTAATACGGTAATTTTGAATATCTATACTGCACAATGAGCAAGATCAGAGAATGATATTGAAGTTTCTCCTTAATATCTGAATTGAAAGAGAATAGTCAGCTCAGTGATCCATTATAGATCCATTGTATTATTTACATGCTAAGTATGAAACATTTTTGATAAGATTCTATTTCTAGTTGAAGCGAGAAAGCTAGATTTAACCTCATCACAATCGAAATTATTGGAGGAAATCTTATTGAAGAAATTCCAAAAATTGACGGCATCCGAACCCGAAAAATAGTGACACTGAAAACCTCGGCCACGAAAGTCTTACCTATATAACCATTTTGTCAAGACATTAAGACATTTCAACTGTTACATATGAATTACCTCTCGCAGAGACTAGACTAATGGAAAACAACTAGCGTATAAATCGAATCCGAAAAAAATAACCATGAAACATTATTATTTGAACTTCAGTGATATGGCTTTAGAAGATTGTCATATAACTGGCTTTACAGTTATCTAACAGGCAGGAAGCAATTAATAAAACTCCAAGGAAATACATCGCATATTTTACCACAGGTGTACCACAAGGTTCGGTTCTGGGTCCTATCGTTTTTCTGCTTTATCTGAATGATCTGGTAATCATCGATATTAAAGGGAAGTTCACACTTTTTTCGGATAACACCACGATCCTGTGGCGTGTAACAAATGAAGATAATCTCAGAGACATCATAACTCTGGATCTCTATGGGGTTGAACAGTGGTGCGATTCAAACTCCTTATGTTTCAACACAAATGAAACAAACATAGTTTGCTTCAAACTCAATTTTGACGACTTACTTATAGAAAATCACGCCATAGTTAACAAAACTCACACACAATTTTTAATTAGTGTGAAGTTAGCCACAGTTTCCTGGCCACACTTTCTGACGTAGGGAAAATTATATGCGGGATAGAGGAGCAAACGCGGGCGGTGTTGTCAGATTTTCTACTTTTTCTGTTTCTGATGATTGAAATTCTTCCAGTGAATAAACTTAACCTACAAAAAGACCATGTTTCTGATACAATACTCAACATAAAGTCTTACAAATCCGTGAGGAGACTATAGATAATCTACGCAAATGATTTCAAATGTCAGAAATTCTCATATTTCTCAAAATGGAAGACATACAAATAATTATATAATATAATTACGGTCGAAACAATGTGTGACCGTAATAGACGAGGAAAAAATCATTTCTCAATAAGACCATCAGTAAAGTAACAGAAATATTTCGAGTGCCAAAAATTTTTGTATTTCGCAAAACTGATGACATATAGTTGAAATTATATACAGGGTTAAAACGATTTGTTTGGCCGTAATAGGCGAGGAAAAAAATAATGTCCGACAAGAGTACAACTAAAGTACCCGAAATATTCCGTGTGCCAAATATTTTTGAGCTACATGGGAAAGGAAACATATGGAATGTTATATATACAGAGTCAAACCAATTTGTTTGGCCGTAATAAGCGAGGAAAAAAATAATGTCTGACAAGACTTCAACTAAACTACCCGAAATATTCCGTGTGCCAAAAATTATTGAGCTACATTGGAAAGGAAGCATAAGGAATGTTATATATACAGAGTCAAATCAATTTGTTTGGCCGTAATAGGCGAGGAAAAAAATAATGTCTGATAAGACGTTCCTTATGTTTCCTTTCCAATGTACCTCAAAAATTTTTGGCACGCCGAATGTTTCGGGTAGTTTAGTTGAAGTCTTGTTTAGAAATTATTTTTTTTCTCGCCTATTACGGCCAAACAAATTGTTTTGATCCTGTATATAATTTCAACTATATGTCTTCAGTTTTGCGAAATACAAAAATTCATGGCACTCGAAATATTTCTGTTACTTTGCTGATGGTCTTATTGAGAAATAATTTTTTCCTCGTCTATTACGGTCACACATTATTTCGACCGTAATTATATTATATAATTATTTGTATGTCTTCCTTTTTGAGAAATATGAGAATTTCTGACATTTGAAATCATTTGCGTAGATTATCTATAGTCTCCTCACGGATTTGTAAGACTTTATGTTGAGTATCGTATCAGAAACATGGTCTTCTTGTAGGTTAAGTTTATTCACTGGAAGAATTTCAATCATCAGAAACAGAAAAAGTAGAAAATCTGACAACACCGCCCGCGTTTGCTCCTCTATCCCGCATATAATTTTCCCTACGTCAGAAAGTGTGGCCAGGAAACTGTGGCTAACTTCACACTAATCAATTTTTAGGGGTATTTATAGATGATAAATTGAAATTTGATGAGCATATAACAAATTTATGCAAAAAATAGCATCTGGCTGCTATGCAGTTCGAGTTGTTTCTAACGAACTCTATCAATCCTCAGCCAGAACTGTGTATTTTTCCTTGATATAGTCGCACTTGGGATATGGAATTGCCTTTTGGGACTTTTGTAGTCAGCAACTAGTAAATTCAGTATTCGTTCTACAAAAACGGGCTGTCAGATACATATCTAGAGCAAAATCACAAGACCACTGCAAACCACTTTTCATCAGTCAAAAAATTCTACCTCTACCTTGTTTATTCCTTTCAGAAACCGTTTGCCTAATTCACAAAAAATATTCCAACTCATCAGCTAATAATGACAGATATTACCACACGAGAAGAAGTCGGAATTTACTCCTGCCAATCCCAAAATCAGCAATTACAAAATTTTCTTTGATATATCAGAGCAAGAAAATATACAACCACCTTTCAATGTGCTATAGGGCAATAGCAAATTTAGTTAAAGAAGTACTTTTGTAGAAAGCCTACTATTTATTATCTGTAATGGTTTATACATATATTGTTTTATTTATGTGTATTCGTATATGTACATTTTTCAACCCTATAATGATTTTTCACTGTATATCAAAATTTTAATATTTTTTCAAAAACTCCAACACTATCGACTTCATAAAGTTTCACTAGCTTTGTCAATAAGGATTTCTTGGACAATAAAGCATGATTGACTGATTGATAATAAACAAATCAGCTCATTCATTCAGGTATGAAAACTACCGGTATCTTTCAGGATAGTTCCACGATTTGTCCGACACTTCATTTCCTATCTAAGTAATCCCCGAAACCCACAATTCGTAATCCTCATCTGCATCCAAAGCAGCGCTATTCGCACCATGTCGGGCATTAAAGGAGATTGAATAATTATCCGAAACGTGTTGGGGGGTCACCGCGTACTCGTATGCCATCGCCGCACCGCTTTACATACAATGGAGTCGTGTAGTTACGTGACTCCTTTTCAAAGCATGTGTTTTTATGTGAAACGGCTAACAGCGTCCGGCTGTAAACAAACACAGGTCATTCCGGATGGCCTGATGAATGGAAATATGTCCGATGAATGGCTCTAAAGTCGGCCGCCGAATGCCAATGAGGACCAAACCTTGAAATGGTACTCGAATATGGGAGCAGGGGCGCGCTGTTGCCCAAAATCTGCTCAAACATTTTTCACATCCCAGTTTCTCAACTATATCACTGAATAGTCTGCTGGTGCAATCTAACGATCATGAGACAATGAGACGTTGCACTGAAATATTTGTTCTTGGATAGAACACCAACAGAATATCAGATGCCCTAAAACCTCATAAGAGGACGTGGGTATTGAACACCAAGGAAAAGAGATAAAAGTTCAACTCTTGTCTGACCTTCTGGGACCTGTACGATGAGAATAAACCTTATTCAAGAAAGAAGATCCATACTTTGTCCGAACGAATACAAAGACTCTTTGTATACAATCATTCAAAAAACTTTAAATCAAGACCATAATAGTGATAATGAAGGTAAGCAATGGAATGCTCTGCTTGGACAAGAAGATTATTCTAGATTTTTGAGCCTCACGCTCATGAAATGTACCCTAACACTAGTCGAAGTTATACCTCAACCACTCGCATCTTGGAAATATCTTTTTTTAACTGTCTATGTTTTCTGTACCTTTAAAAAAAAACTATCAGCATTCATGAGCAAAGAGGTTTACAAAACCTTGAAGTAACTGGTTTTCAGCTTAGAATGAGATTTTCTGTTTTGTCTAGTAGAAGTTCAGTATTCTCTATTTGATTGTAGTAGAATTTCCTTCAGAAAATTATGAATCTATTTGAAACCGTTCATGGAAATTCCAGTGATTGAAAATCGATTCCGGCAGTTGTATCTCTAACAGCATATGCAGGAATTGCTTCTGTGAAGAATCCTGCAGTGACACGTGTTGCATATAATTTAACGCCCTTCGTGGTATTAGCCAGTGAAGTAGTTTTCTGACAGGCGTCAGTCCATGTGTAGGTAAGGGAAGACTCGCCTAAACGATTTAGATAATTTGATTTCTAGCCAGTCTTCAAGTATGCCGCCTAATTACTATAGGGGATATTCACATATCATATAAGACTGGTAACTCCTTCGATAGACATATACAGTGTGTCAATTTAAAACTTACAATGGGATATATCTCACGAAACCTGATATCGAAAAATGCTTGAAACCGTTTCTAGGATAGTAAAGGGGAACTAAAGTTACATGAGAGAGAACTCACCCCCATCAACCCCCTAGGCCCTACCCACCAAAACTCATAAAGTTCAAATAGCAAACCCCTACTTGTGATACATCATTGAAAAGACTATAAAAATGATATCCAATGGTATAAATAATAATTGTACAGGGTGAAGCAATAATTGTGAAACTTTGACTTAAATGGAATATTCAATGAGGTTTTTATTGAACTGCAAATTTAATAAAAATGTCAAATAAGTAAATGTTCAAAGTGGGTTCAGTTGTTTTGTAAACAATAATACAGCCCTTACTATCCTAGAAACAGTTTCAAGCTTTTTTCGATATCAGTTTTCGTTCGTGAGATATAGCTCATTGTAAGTTTTAAAATTGACACACTGTATACAACAATAAGTCACAGATAGACAGTGTTAATAGATCAGGTGTCTACAAACTAACATGCGGATCATACCCATAAGTGTATGTAGGAAGAACTTTAAAAAGTTTTTGAACTGAATTGAACTAATTCCACTAATTGTTATGTGAGCCACCTTTTGGAGAACGATCACGATCTCAACACTATGTACCACATACTTGTACTCCATATGTAAGGGACAGAAGTTGAAGCTGCTGGAGTCTCTGGAATTCAAACATTCGTGTTTCCTGTTGAACGACCAACAGGTGGTTGACCTCTCACCATTATTTAATTATTATCACGAGTAGAATTACTTACGATATAAGTGTACCACGATTGTGGTACACTCATATCGTGTGGTGACTTTTTTAATGGAATTGTATTGGTAAATTTTAAACCACAATAATTAGAAAGTTGATCATATGAAGAAAAGGTTGCATTTATAAAAGCACTGTCAAGTGGTTCAAAAAAAAACAAGAATATCAGGGCCGGTTATTGAGGTATCATAAGAAAAGTGAATTTTGTCATTTTCACTTTTCTTTTTTTCCCACGTTATTTGGTGAATTATCATAAATTATCACAGACATTTTCATTCGACAGGTAATTTTCCTCATTTTGACGTAATCAGATTTCGAATCCAACGATCCGTACTCCCTGGGGCACCCTCAACCTCATTTTTTTCAATACGGGCCTGCATATTCTATGCCTTTTTTTTCAAAATTACTTTTCACTCTGAAATCAACGATATATCATACAATGTCATTCAAAGTGGATTTTCAGGTTAATTTGACCCTTGTCCAAATTTCTTTTGTTCGGATCTGTAAGAAATTCACTTTTGGTAAAATTACCAACATGCAATACATTTCGATAAGAAAATCAACTCATTCTCCTTGAACTGAATAGAATTTATCAGAATCAAAGCAAGAAACGAGTAATAAATAATCATTTACATATTTCAAGTGGAGAAAGAAATAATTCCTAATAATTTAACAAATACACACATCGGAAAAGTCTAGGGATATTTTTATAACATACTAAATATCATAAAAATAAATGCATGAGGTCGTTTGAAATTGATTAAATTGGTACACTCGACCACCCTGTAGATTTCTATGGGTTGAACAAAGCCTGTGAAAACGGTAACTGATCTTTTATCAAGTTTTTTACAAACTGTAGGTTTTCGGCTAAAATGAATAATCTGAAAGTGTCGAGTTTGTACATTCTATGCAGTTCTTGCTCAGCAATTAAACTGGAAATATTGTGCTTTAACATGGAACGCCATCACTTACCATTGGCTGAGATGAATAGAGCTGTAGGGCTTCTTCAAGGTGGCATGCGACAAAATGATGTAGCTCTTCGTTCGGGGGTCTCCCAAAGTGTTATCAGTCGATTGTGGCGGCGTTTCCGTGAAACTGGCAGTCCAGCCGAACAACATCCAGGGCGAGGACGCGCTACAACTGCAGTTCAAGACCGATTTTTGGTCTTAACCGCAAGAAGACAACCAATAATCACAGCACCTGAGTTGGTTAACGTGTTGCAGCAGACGCACCAGGTAACCATTGGTCGTGATACTGTCAGAAATCGACTGCATGAAGCAGATCTCCACAACAAAAGGCCACTTAGATGTCCACCTTTGTCGAGAGGCAATCGCGGTAGAAGATTAGAGTGGTGTCAAGAACATCAAAACTGGGATGCAAATGATTGGGCCACAGTTTTGTTTACAGACGGATCCAGATTTGGATTTCATCCAGATTCTCGTCGAGTAAGACCGTGGAGACGACCTGGAAATAATGAACGTTTGAGAAACGTCCAGGAAGTCCACACATACAGAGGTGGTACAGTAATGCTATGGGGCGGAATCATGATCGGCGGCAGAACCGATCTCGTTTTTCCAAATTGCTCCCTCACAGCTCGACAGTACCTCGACACCATTCTTCTACCTATGGTCCGTCCGTTTGCTGGTGTTGTTGGTGAAAACTTCCACCTAATGCACGATAATGCTCGTCCATATAGCGCGCGTCCAGTGACTGACTGGCTCACCAACGAAGGAGTTGATGTATTGCCATGGCCAGCACAATCACCGGACCTGAATCCCATCGAGCATGTGTGGGACATGCTTCAACGAAGAATTACTCCGCATATGGGGAACATTCACACAACGTTTCAATTGAGAGAGCTTTTAATCGCTGAATGGGAAAATGTACCTCAACAAGACATTGACAATCTGATTTTGTCGATGCACGATAGATGTAGGGCCGTAATAAACCAGCGTGGAGGCCATACTTTTTACTGATTCCAATTTTTTTGTATTATAATTTTTTTTCGGGGTGCCAAAAAAGAGCCATATTTTTTTTTAGTTTTGCTTATATGCGCACTCAGTATTTTTGACCATTTAATAAATTTTGTTGTAAGTTACATTCGTTTAATAATCACCCGTCAACTTTTTTTTCCCTAAAGCGATCCAAAAAAAAATTATTGCCATTTTTAAAAATATCCCTAGACTTTTCCGATGTGTGTATATCATAAGAAAAGGCAAATGACTGTTCAAAAGTAAATTGAAATTAATGAAGTAAGAGTTCGAAATGTCCACCATTTTGTAAAATGTACTTTGCGGTTTTTGAACTCAAACTTCTTAAATATTAGCTTATTTTGTGTCCTTGAATACCTTCCAATGCATTCTCAATCTTTTTGCGAGGAATCACTTTTGTCAGAGTTGCCATTTGTTACATTGTAACAAATTACAGGATCGAAATGTTTTTTAACATGCTTTTATTAGCTTCACCTATATGAATGTATATTTGTATGTTTGTTTGTAACTCTCTCTGCTTGATATATTCGCGGGCAGACGGCGCTGTACGTATGTACGGACTATACATAAAACTAGAAAGGAATTCGTTCAAAGCACAACAAAGGTATGATGAATTAATTAGATCGTGAAAGAACGAAACCAAATATTAAAATGCTTTGACGTTTATCTACAACGTTGCACATAATTCATTCATTACACCTGGATTTCTTTATGTAAGATGAAACGAGCCTATCAATGTTCTGGTCCAAATTCGAATGAATCTAGGAATAGGATCGAGAACTATGGCCAGTGAATACGATTTATCAAAAAGTGCTGGTAATAAAATAGTCAAGAGACACGGACATCATATACCATGCCCTGCTAAAACTATATCATAATGATCCTGAAAGAAGGTAGCAATTATATAATTGGTTTCAACGGAAAGTGTGGAATAACAACAATTTTGCATACAATCATTTGGGGAGACGAAACGACATTCACTAATTCTGGCATGTTCAATCGAAGGAAAATCCACAAAAAATGCCACAGAATATCATCACTTAATTCATGAAGTTAGACATCAATTTCGTTTCTCTTTGAAGATATGCTATCGTTTGTTAAATAACAAATTACTAGGACCCTATGTTATTGCGATAACCTAACCAAAGCAAGATATGTAGAAATTGTAGAAGAAATGTCAAATGATTTTTCTATACGACATTGGCGTAATAGTCCCTGGTTCCAACGAGACGGCCGTGGTCCACACAACTCGAGAATAGTCACAGAAATCAAACTTTTTGTGACTCATGGATTGGAACAAGAGGTCTAATGGCATGGTCTTCCAAATCTCCTGATTTGAATCCGTTGGATTTTTATTTGTGGGGATATCTCAAAAATGAAATTTATGATACTATGAATCCGACAAAATGATGGACATTTCAAACTTTATTCACTTTCGAACAATCATTTGATTTTTCTTTCAAATGAATGATATTTTCGGACGGCGGACGGTAGCCTGTAGGTTCGACGTGGGTGCTTTGTTCACTCACTCAAATCGATCGTTGTGTTGGTAGCTGGTTAAAGCCCCAGGCTAAACGATCGATTTTCACTTGCAATCGTCCAACCCGTATTAGGAATCAGACGTTAGAAGGTAAGACCTCGTTAATCCTTTGCTCGCATAAGTTTCGACTCCTGAGGGTTGTCGTTCGTAGGGATGCGACAGCTGGTTAAGGAAAGAAAACAGATTTTAAACAGATTTTTAAGTATCATGAATAAGGATTTCCTCTTGAAATATGTAGATAATAATTACTTCTTTCTTGCTTTGATTATGATGAGTTCCATTCACTTCAATATGAGTTAGTTGATTTTGTTTTCGAAATGTATTGCGGGATGTGAATTTCACCAAAATTAAATTAAATACAGATCCTTACCTATTATACATCGATGAATTCAGCGTGAAAAGTTATTTCGAAAAGCCTCATGAAATATGCAGGTCCATATTGAAAAAATGAGGTTGAGGGTGGCCCAGAAAATACGAAACGTTGAATTCAAATCTGATCACGTCAATTTGAGGAGAATTAACTATCGAATAAAAAATACAAGCAACATTTTCTGATAATTTTCGAAATAATGTGAGAAAAAAAAAATCAAAATGATACGATTTACTTTTCTTATGATATCTCAATGATCGGCCCTGATATCATCGACTTGTTTGAACCACTTTATTGTGTTTCTATGAATGCAACTTTCTCTTCATTTGACCGATCTTCTAACTCGTATGGTTAAAAAGTTGCTAATACAATCCCATTAAAAAGATGGCCACTCTGTATAATGTACAGTATAACTTGCACAAGAATGTATTTAATGAACCCACCTGGTGGGGAATTGAGTCATTCAGCTGTTTGTAGAAACACGTAAAATTTAGTTTCAGTCACCTGAAACTAGAGAAACCATTCTCAGATGTGTCAATTACCAGGATTGCCCATGGGTGAACATGAATACACTTGGATCTTTCTCTTGAAAATGATCACTTGATGACTGAAACACGTGTCGAGTTGTTGAAATAACGAGGTGTTGGGATTAAACTGCAGTAACTACACCAAAGGTTAAAAACAGTACATCACAAGAATACCAGTAATTTCAGTAATTCCTCAGCTTACTTCATCTCATAATAATGGATGGTGTAAGGCACATCAGAACTGGAGTATTGCAGAAGTGTTCGTATTATATGTGTGAGATGCTATACAGCATCTCTGACCTAAAACGTGAATTCATCAGATTCAAGTTTCATCGTTTTTGATCCCAAAATCATCAACTTATCGTATACAGACCTATTTTAGTAGATTATGCCACTTCTTAAGTGAGCTTGTATTAGATTGGAATTTCACTGACGCAAGTTGTTTCTCCCAGGTCTCTCCGTCTCCTTGTATGGCATTGCTATTCTGTTAAGTGCCCAGATGTTGTTATAAAACAGCAATTACTGCACCATCAACCGTATAATTCAAAAAAATCTTGTCATAGATGAATATTTTGTACGACAGAAGTGAAAGGCCCCACCTCTCTGATGCCAATTACGATAAATGTGATGAATTAACACAAACATGCCCCTATTAAATAAAACTACTGAATTAATTCGTTAAAATGAAAACTGTCCGTATAATTAAGAAAACTGTCCATATAATTAGGTATGTCTGAGTGGTTTCATAATGACCCACTTCGTGGTTATGCGTTTCTTTTTTATGAAAATGTTGGAATTTAATAAATAGTGACAGCACCGTCAGTGTATATTAATAATTATCTATAAATCTTGCCTTGATGGACAGGCAAATATGGTAATTATATCAGGATTTTCAAAACATATTACAAAATATCTTGTTTGATTATACATCGCGTGAAGGGTTTCAGTTTCACTGACAGCTGATATGAAAACCTATCATTTGTAAATAAGATTGAGAAGCGTAATAATGTGAAAAATATACTCAAAAGAACTTCGGTTTATATGGTAATAGTTCGTTCGCCTATTCGTCGAAGAGCTATTCAGTGAATCTAAGGTGGTTATTACAATTTATATGACTTTTTATCGAACCACTCATATCCAGATAACACAACTTAAATTTGTTTCGTACAACTGTCCTTAAAAGTGACATTTTTATTGGTTGTCAAAAGTATTGAAAGATGATGTTTGAAAAGTAGCGTGTTATAAATATATATTTAACACTAGTGTTAAAAGTATTTTCAACACGATTTTTTTTCGACCGAATAGCAATAAACAAAATATAATTATTCAATTTTCAAGAAAGTTTTATTATGAATAATATATACAATTCAATTCTTGATACATTGGGTCACATTATTTTCATTTTTTGTAAAGAACTCAAGTTATTTTGAGAATGAAATACAGCCCTTATTATTATCTGATAATTTAGATTTCTATAGGTGCAATAATTTTTTAAATTAGTTGGGTATAGTTTTTTGAGACGTATTCAAAAAACAATTCATTGTGAGATTCCCACTGACTAAACAAATTATGTGTAGATTGATGAATGTAGTCGTTACGACGTAGTAAAAGATCATCATGAAAAATGAGATTTGAAACTCTTATACTACTTTTATTTGTAACTAACGTTACTTTAACTCTACTTTTCAAACGAATACAGTAAACTGGAATGATCGGCTTGTTTCATGATTTTTGGTTTATAGTTCACTTCATAGAAATTTCAAATTGAAAAATAGTGCACTTTGTTGCAGCTCTCTAAGTACCGTAGTTTTCCCGTAATTAATTATTAAAAATCGAATGTGATAAGGCGGTGACGTCACGGCCTTATTCCCGCTTCTTGTTCGATTGACCAATAGGAACAATAAAAATAATCAACATTGCCAAATCATAAAATTTACGAAGCCTATAATTATCAATTCAATTATGGAGGTGTATATGAACCCGTTAACGTTTCAATTAATGAAACATTTTCCACATGGAATAAAATGTACACGAAGAATCATGTTTGGAAATAAGTTCTATATCTAAAATTAGTACACAAAGTTGAAAGATCACAAAATATTTACCTAAACTATGATTTTATGCATTATTTAATAATAAACTGTTATGAAAATCAAAAAAATTCAGTAAACTTGATTAAAGAATCATTTCAAATATTCAATTTATTCTACAATTCTAAATCTGTACAACAACAATTTATTATAAAAAAAACGATTCCTACATACATACCTCTTTCCAATATTGCTACTAAATTCAAGCAATATAATAATCTGTTGAATTTTCCAAAACTTGAGAGAAAGGTTGAGTGAGGTCAAGTATAGACAGAATTGATTGTACTCGAACTGATCCATCAAAAGCTTCTGAGGTAATAATACCATTAATCATAAGATAAAATTCAATGAAGTAAAATGTATCATACTTTCAGCAACAGTATTAACTCCAGATAATACTCTCTGAGGAGAATACTTGAAGTTGAAATAAAAAAACTGCGTCATCAAATTCAATATTTTCGTCTCTCTTTCATTTATAGTCACTTTTTGAATGATTTCTATGAAGTCTTGGAAGAGTAGAATGATTATAGTTTTCCCTTTCGAAACTTTCACTATTTTTTTTTCTCATCGTTTTATCCTTTGGGAACCTAAACTCATTATATGAAATAACTCATCTATGAATCAATTCTTCAATTAGATAACAACAACAACAACAATTGTTTTCACACCGAGTTGACAACAAAAACAACAAAAATGGCGTCTGTCAAATTGGCTCATCAGATCGGTGATTGGATTTTAAAATTATATTATGTCGATGAATAAAGACGATTATTATTATTATTAAAAAACCAATACACTTGGCAACTCCAATCTAGACACGATCAATTTTATTGGTCAATAGACACGCGGCCAATTTAAATTCTTGCTTTTCGAATAGTTCTTTTTTCTGCAAATAAAAATAGATCTTGGAACCGATTAGGCTTGATAAGTATAATATACCCCTAACTCGATCAGTCTCTAAGCAAACCAGTATCATTTTCCATAGCATGAAAAAAGCAAATTGACAATGTACACTATTATATACCCATATTACCTATACAACTACAATAGGTAATAACAGAGACTGTCCCTAATTACTTTATTACCTGAATTTTGTTTACCTGTGACAATGTGGGTACGCTAATCTTAAAATCGGTGAGTAGATCAGGGTAATTTGGTCATTTAATAGGTTACATCCGCTCATGAATTTCCAAGGATTGCAAATAATTGAGTTTCCTTTTGCTTGCATAGTTCAAAATTTCCGTATCATTTAGATTCAGAATGTTCCCGAGTTTCACCGTTACGATACGAATTTCACACTAGGTAAGCAAGGGTGGAAATTCAATTATTTGGAATCCTTGAAAATTCATAGGCATACGCTTTGTGAATACAACCTAGTAAATGAGTAAACTGACCTGGTCTACTCGCCGGTTTTGAGATAAGCGTACCCACATTGCCACAGGTAAACAAAATTCAGGTAATGAAGTCTGTCTGTGTTAGGAATCACACGTAGAAAGGTAAGACCTCGTTAATCCTTAGCTCGCACAAATTTCGACTTCTGAGGGTTATCGTTCATAGGGGTGCGACAGCTGGTTAACGAAAAAACAGATTTTAAACGGATTTAAACAGCTTTATTACCTACTGTAGGAGTATAGGATTATAAGGGGGTATATTTCATTGATTATTTCATTAATTAATGAATTGTATTCGTCTGAAATATCCTTGTAGGACGAACCTGCAGTAACGTTAGTTACAAATAAAAGTGGTACAAAAATATAGGAAGTTTTAAATTATTTGTCATGCTTTTATAATATTTCGAATCCTAATGACTTCATCTACCTGACAAATTTCTACATAATAAATTCATCACATGAAATATTTACTTTTCTAGGAAAAACTCAGGAGACTGGAGAAAAATACAAATGATTTTTAAGCATTCCGTAAAGTTGAATTTTGACCTTCTTCTTCCAAATGCAACACATCACAATCGTGATTGAACTCATTCAATAAACTACTTTCATGCATTCAAAAGAGAAATATTAAAAATTCAACCTTTTGGAATGCTTAGAAATCGAAAGGTTTAGAATTATTGTTCAATGAATTGTTCTCATTTATTGAATTTAGTTGGTAATGAGGAAATTGGTAGTTAGGATAGATCTTAAAAGTAGGAGAAACGAAGTTTCAGGTGAAACTTGAACTCATTTTTCTCTAGTTTCATTAGTTGTTCCCAGAACGGTAATAAATTATCATGTAGAAATATGTCAGGTAGTAATAGTCATTAGGATACGAATTACTATAAATACGTGACACAGAATTTGCTTAGTCAGTATTGTGACGCCTGAAGATGCAATTGTAAAGCGAAATACGTGCCGTGGTTTGGTAAACCGTCAGGTGGAAATCTCATATTAAAGTGTTTTTTGAATTCGTACTAATGAATTTTCATCAAGTCGCGGACAGTTATATTATAGTTTTTTAGATTCTTCCATTACAAACATGTTCTCTTTACGAAATTAGTTTGGATAAAGGTATTGATTTGATGTTCATAATACTTGTTTAAAACAATATTATATCATATATTGGGTGGAGAATTGATAAACGACTTTACCAGAAGAACGACAAAAATGGACATCAAAAAAAAATATAACGGAAAGAACCACCACTGTCAGTATTGAAAGTTTTTCCTTGATGAAACAATTTTCTATAATTCGATCGGCAAAATCAAAGTAACCGTCACACGTTAACGGTAAGGTTACACTGTTGACCATATTTATCGACGAGCTGCACCTTACTTTGCAAAATTTATGGGCGATGGTGGCAAATCACTTTAGCCAGGCTTTGTCTGCGACAGAAAAGGTAAAGCCTGTTGATAAATGAGTAATAAACATGTTTTATGTTCAGCGTTTGTCATATGAAGCAATTCAGTCGTAAATTCTCTCCAGTCACATATTAATGATACTGGATTCTTATAAGTTCCACTCAAATTGTTGCTATATTTATTACTGTACTGATAGTCGAGCAAAACTAGTCACAACGTTAGTTTCTATATTTTATTTCTGGTCTGCATAATAACTTATTTTTATGACATTCACGAGATGCCCCACAAAATGAGAGAGGACAAATAACTCCAGCATCTAGCAGTTATCAAATTTTCTCGAATTAACTTGTCAGCCTAAAAATAAAGCTTTCAGTCATATAAATGATAGGGGAGAGGAGGTTGCAGTTAAGATAAATACCATCTTAGTTAAATTAAAAGTGGAACTAGGACTTCTGGCATAGAATAAGTCCAAAATAAGCACTGTTCCTTTCACGTACCCATCGTTCTTCTTCTTTGTCCATTCTTTTCTTTCTTCATTGATTTCAAGAACTCGAGGCTTTCACTGTTTATGTTACTTCTATGGATTATCTAATGAGTTGAGTGGCAGACTCAACAAATCAACAAGTTTATCAGCCGAAGACTCAAAAATGCAATACCAAACACTTATACTTCGATATCATTTCTACAATTATTTCACTTATCGCGATTATTCATTTCACTTGGTTCACTTACTATCGCTGTTGGCGGATTGGCTGTCCTTGTTCATCTTTCACTGCCTGAACCACTGTGCATGCTGTTTTCGGCGGGTGCATTGGCTTGAGATGTGGTGGTTGAGCAAACCAGAAGCCCTGCACGGCTGGCATCGTCAGGTGTAGCTGACGTGCAAAAAACCCTAATATGAGAAGGTTGTCGTGGGTATCAAGGTGGAAATCTTGCAACTTGACTATCCAACTGCCTCATTAACAGAGCAAATACTTTCTGCCTGCTCTGCTGGGGACCGAATCAGGTCTCTAGAGTTCGGCAGAGCCGTACTCTTACCTTCTGACTTAAAACACCACTCACCATACAAACTCATCGGCTTCGTTAAGAAGCTGGGTTTATTTGACTGAGTATGAATAGATATGAACCAGAATAAACCCTTGCGGGTTGCGGTGGAGTGTCGAATAGATCCACCTAACATAACCTACTATCGCTGTTGTGATTTGACTGACTGCAGTTTCTGGAGCATTTTCCACTTTCTTTTGTGACTTTCACTTCATTTTTTCCATCGATGTTAATTTTCCCTCAAAAAATTCGTTATTTCTCCATCATGAGCTACGTTATGCACCAAGAGGTTGTTGGTTCTTTGAAGTTCCTGCGAATAGTGAGAACAGTTTTATTGAATTACTCTTGTATCATCGGTAACACCCACGAATGAAGAATGAACCATTCTTGTTTTATTCAATAAATAGCAGGTAACACCACAGCTTGGTTAGTCAAAGACGCATAAAGAAGAGGGTTGCAGTTCTGGTGTTTGGGAACAGTGCTTGTTTTGGACTTATTCAGTTGGAGATTTATTTCAACAAACACTACAAAATACGAGAAAGCGCATTCATTCTCAATGAACGTGCGTACGCGTGAAAGTAAAGAATATGAATTAAGTGATTTGTGTAGTAAATGCCCCTGAACAAATTATGTTGCTGCAAGTTTTCCTGAACACTACAATTTGTATCAACCTGAACCCGTTTCTGACAATTACTACTTTTGAAATTCATATCCATAACATTTTCTCGATTTTTTGTGAGTTGTCCGAAAATACCGAAATAATTCGCAATATTTCTTCATCCAGTCAGGATCTAGAGTGTGAAACCACAAGTTCCAACCTTTTCTCACTCGATCGTAAATCCAAAATATGATTTTTCATCGACTTCCTGCCTTGTTTTTTTCTCTCACTCACACATAATATTTTTCTTTTCATTTGACATAAGTGTTGGTTTTTACAAAACATTTAGTACAAAACTAAAAGAAGACTTTGTTTTACTTAGCGATCGTTCATCCTAGTGCCGTACCGATCGAAACTCAAAGCCTCCTACAACCGTACCGTCAATACTGTACCGTCCCAACGCATCGCTTACCTCAATATTGATGAAATGTTCATGTCATAAATAACGTCTAAGGATCGTTTATTATTCCAAAAATAACACCATATAACGCTATTTGCGGCAAATACTGATTTTGTAAAACATAAACAGCCATACCTCAGTTTTATTTTCAGAAAGGAAGTTTCTCACGCGTAATCTCAAACTATTTTACTATTATTCGTCAGTAAAAAATATTTTCTACAGATACAATTTCCTGAGTTGAGAATCTAAAACCAAGGGCCTGAAATACTCAGATCAGGAGACTCCCCAAAGTGTGCCTGAATAGAATTGAAAACTGTCAAAATAAATGAGCAATTTGAAAACTGAATGGGAGATACATTCATTTTAAACATATGGGTCATGAAAACCAGTGAAAATGTCTAATTTTATGGTCTAGTATTACTAATGATATTTTCCAAAACATGAAAACTGATTGGAACCGCCTTCGTTATGATACATATAGGCTAAAAAGTCCCGGGCCTGAAAAAGAAAACGCGTTTATTTATTTTGTTAGAAATTCTTCATCAAGTGCCTCAGTTTCAGTAATAACCTTTTCATTCGAGCAGAATTTCTTACCGTTGAGCATTTTTTTTGAGGTTTCCCAATAGCCAGTACTCACTGGTAGACAAATCTGGCGATTACGGTGGATATGGGAGCCATTCGAAGTTCATTCGTCAACAATAGGTTGAAAAGCGGACAAATTAATTTGCAGGTAGTGGTTCCACTAGTTAATTACCGGAAAATCAATTACGATAATCATCATTTAACAAACAAAGTTCACATCGGACCAAAAAAACTTTAGGTATATAAATAGCTAACCCTTGTCTAGGCATCAGTATCAATTTGCTTCTCCTGAAGATGCTAACCTTGTTAGCGAAATGCGCGTCGAGTGCAAAAATATCAGTTTGGTTTTAGGGTAATTGATCTCTAGAAAACGTTTTCAACTTTCACACCACAGGTTCCAATCTCATCGTTCAAACCAATTTTTGTGAAAATCTTAGTGTTTTTGGGTACTTTCATCAATATGGCTTTCTGGAGACCTTTTGAAACGTCTGAGGAATCTTGACAAGGATCCGGAATTTAAAAATAAGGACTTACATGTTCAAGTTCAGCGAGTAATTTTAAATATTCATGAATGCTTGAAAAAGGAAAACTGTCACACTTTACAGAATGCTATTGTGAATAGAATATGCGAGTTAACGAAACTATCCCGTTCGACAGTTCTTCGAGTCATTAGAATAGGAGATGTCATTGACCATGCAATGAAACGAAAACAAAGGAATAAAAAATTCGCAAACGTTGATGGTGCCACAAAAGATGTGATTCAGCGAACAATTCATGGTATATACCAAAAAAATGAAGTACCAACCTTGGAAATGATTTGGTATAAATTATTCGACTATCCCGATTACAATTACAAATCATTAGAACCTCTACGAGGTGTCTTTTTGTCTTGTGGTTTCAAATATAAAAAATTGAACAATCGAATGGTCATAATGGAATCGACACGCATTGTCCAACTCCGACAAGAATATTTGAGGCGAATGAAAAGATACCGAGAATCCATCAGACATTTAATCTACCTCGACCAAACTTGGTTTGACACCCAAGTCGTTGTCAAATATGGCTGGGTAGATGAAACCAAGTATTGTGCTTTGAACACACCTTCTTCAAGGGGAAAACGTGTTATAATTTTGCATGCCGGGAATGAAAGTGGTTTCGTACCCAACGCTTTGCTTCTATCCGCCAAAAAATTAAATGATTCGTCTGCTGATTACCACGAAGATATGACTGCGGCTTTATTCGAAACCTGGTTCAGTGAGCAGCTTCTCCCAAATATTCCTCCAAACTCGGTTATTGTTATGGATAACAATTCGTATCATTCTCGGTTATTGACTACAATACCAAACAATAATACAAGAAAAGCAGATATTGTCGATTTCATGCGAAATTATGACATGGAAATACTCGAAAAGATTCCAACGAAAAAGGTATTACTGGCGACCATAAAACAACGTTATTTCAAAAAAAAGTATATTATTGATTCGATGTTTGAAACACGTGGTCATATTCTTTTACGTTTGCCTCCATACTATTGTGTGTTCAATCCAATTGAAATGGTTTGGGCCACAATGAAAGAAAGCTTGCGGAAATGTAATCAGTCAACGACTTTGAATGCTGTGTTGCTTGACAATATAAGGCGAGTGGTGAATGAAGTAGGTAATAGTGATGTGTGGAAAAACTGTGTGACCCACGTTATAGAAGAAGAGAACAAATATTATGTGCAAAGTTCCATAAATCCGATCGTTATTCAACCTGATGATGATTCCACCTCATCCGAATATAGCGAAGAAGAATTTCGATTTATCTAGCAATTTTGTTGGCCTCTATTATTTTGAAAATATATGTTTGACGAAAATTCGGTGTGATTATTTGTGATTTCATTGTATTTTAGAGTTTTCGACTCGAAACTACCTTAAATTTCGAAGTTTTTCATAATTACTCATGGTGTTGAGATAACTTTTTCATGGGGTGATCAATTGCTATGATTGTAAGAATAAGTAACTGAAAAACTACCACTGAAAAATAATATGCCGACGCCTATGTCGAGGCGAGAATTCCTTCTCTGTGCTGTTCCAATTGGTATTGGAAATACTATATCTGGGAGTAGCTTTCATTGACCTCAGGTGTAACCACGTATGTAGCTTTTCAACAGAGCACAAATTACTATTTAATTATTCGTTCGATTAATAAATATTTGTCTTTCAGTTTATCAATATTCTTATAGATAGCCAAGCTGTAATGAAACAAAGTGGATTAACTCCAGCTAAAATCCGCTAAAATATCTATCCAGAGTATAGTATTTACGAAGTCAATGCGAATAGCTAAATGAAAGACTAATGTACTGGATCTGATAAATGTACTAGTTAATCCATTTAAAACTTCCCATATAAAAGTAAGACCTTGTATGTATTTTCACGACGCCCATGCCATAGAAAAGAACTGCTGACGTTCGGTAACTATTTAGTTTTTATGCCATTCCGATTGACTTCGTATACCTATACTGTATTGATGATACATTTAGTTATTCAAAGGATAATTAGGGAGACGACAGAAGCGAAAATGATTTTTTTACCCTGGAAGGTCAGAACACTAATCTGAGAGAACTGTATTTCCTGCCACAAGAAATTGAATTTTGTCCTTTGCCGTAATTTTGGTGATTAGAGAGAACAAATACTTTAAATTGAATCGAACTATGCTCACCTTAGGAACTTCAGCGACTGGTTTCTTTCCTAATACTCCTGAACGTTTTTGGTGGAATATCGTATACGGGGAGTGCTCAATATAGTCACAAATGGGGGTGGACACAGTAATAATGCGGTCCGAATATCAAAAATTAATACAGAAAAAAATACCAGAGTGAGAGAAAGTAATAATAATGGATTAAAATTGAATTCAAAATAGAGGTACAGACAGAAAAATATCATTAACGTATTATCGTAAAATTCAGTGATGAAGATGATTTCATGTCTTATTTTAGGCATGGTGACTGGAAATATATTACAACATGAAAATTCTGATGAATAAGATTTTTTCATAGACGAGTTGGAAGTAGGTTTTTCTGCAGCTAGGTTACTTTCATATTGCTTATTCGACAAAAGTTGAATAGGAGTATCTCTCTACATTCTCACTTCCATCAAATCAAGAACGTGAATAATAACTGAGATTTATATGTGCGTCTGAAAATGAAAAAGTTTCTGTTGAGTTACCAAGACAAAGTTCACTGTTATGTATGCCCTTGAAATGGCAATAGAGGAGATTTGCCTTTTTAGGCAAATCTCCTCTATTCCAGTATAATATTTCGATGAAATAGTTTGCAAAAGCATTTGAGATGATGTAGTATGGACATTTGTATTAGTAAAATAATTGTGAGCCGTAACAGGACTTCTGGTAGATGTGAAACGTCAATAATAATATTTTGTGACCCCTGTGACATTGTAGGGTTTTTTCTACAACTATTTAGTAAAAAAACATTCCATTTTTTTATTGATTTTTATTTTTGTATTATAAATTCTTGTTAGGAAATTAATTTTTCATAACTCTATTATCGAGCGGTCGTACAAAATATCCATCTGCTTGGGTTTTTTGTGTTAATTCTTTTCTTCTCATTTTCACTCAGTATGTTTGTATTTTTTCATGACAAATCATTGAAATACTCTATTCTCTCCAACCCAACTCTCCAACTATTCTCGAATATATTTATAACCCTGACCAGGGTCAGTGACGATTATTTCGAAAGTGACTTGAGAAACATTTTTAGCGGATGCATTTATTTGGTTCTGAGATTTCGACCGGGAACTAGTCCAAATTCTAATTTTCATTCTCCTCGCCACGATGTTGCACTGTATTTTTCTGTTTGTCGTTTTTGTGTCCGAATAATTAATAATTCACCTATTACCAGTCCCGACAACATTAAAAAAAATTATTGTGTCTTCTAAATACTAGTAAACTGAAGAATATCAGCTGCTTAATGCAATATATTACTGAAGATCTGAAATTGTAAATATCAATAATGAATGTTTCAATATAAATTCCACTCTCTAGTACTAAGATTCGTGCGCTACTCGCTATCAGTGAGTAGTCAGTCTTTATGAAATGCATTCTTCAAGCAAGTGCATTATTTTTCATGAGAATGAAATTCAAATCAATTGATTATTCATCAAAAAATTGTATATGCCATGAAAATTGTGTGAATTCTAATCTAGATTGTACATTTACTGGCCCTTGATACAGTCCAAAAACACACGGGCTCAATGCACAGATGAATGTACACGTCAATTATTGAATATAAAAATATAATCAGCTTACTGATGACTTGACAGTGTGACAGTGCGTGTGATTTTGCTTTCTCTTCAGGAGGTTGCTCAATTTCTGAATTATCACTGTCATACATTTTAATAATATTTTAAGATTATTTATTTAGTAAAACACAGGTTATGTACACTGTAGTAAACACAACTGTATACACCATAGGTATTCGAGCTCGGTGTGGCGAGAGAGATAGCGTACTGCCGAACCAGTGGAAACATAATCGCACAGTCGCTTGCGCATAGCGACCCGGCGCCGGAATGCATCGCTACGTCAACAATCCATTTTACGTGCGGCTATAGATGTTTCACATCAAAAAGGTATGAAATTTCATACAACATACTATTTTGCATTAACAAAATGATCTGATGAGAAATTGTACTTAATTTCTATGGAGTAATCGTTCAAATCCAGATATAATGAAGCTGATTCTTACAATTCCACTCGAATGGTTGCGATATTTATATGTGCTATAAAACAAACAACAAATACCATTATCATTAATAATGAAGGATATAGGTAGATATTAATTAGTTTGGCTTCTTACAACACATTGGTAACTAATTGTACGCCTTTGTAATATGTAAATATTAATCATGTTTTTATGCAAATTCCGCAATGATTTGTGAGACCGTTAAGAGTGATTTATTGCTGTGTTAAGGAAGAGAGATTGCCAACACAACTGAGTGAAGCACTTTAAGTGGAACATCGTTGATTGCTAATTTCGTCAGCAGTTTGGAAATTATGAAACAAATGGCAGTTTAATTTTTACCTCCGGGTTTACTATGCAATCTTGACGACGAATGTTTTTTCATTAATCTTGAAAATTTACCTAAGAAAATTGTAATATTTGGAAAAATCACTGGATAAAAAATGAGTTGAAAGCCTGATTATATTACTATTCTTTCTCTCCACACATTTATATGGATTTAAATGATTTTCAAGTTAAATGCAGGAGAAACATTCGTCATTGTCATGAGAAACTAAAGTCACATACATTGACATATTCGTTATCACAAGAATGAAAAAGTCTGCTCTTTATTTTCTGTCAGGACTCCTAAATCCAGAAAATATTATTGAGTAAGCGTTACTCAGTATGATAATTATGTATGGAAAAATGTATGTGGCTTTACACAGAATGTCTCGAAATCTGAAACTAACATAGAAATGATAAACTGTTCTAAGAATTGATAAGCTCACTTATGCTGGCGGAAGGCTATTGTATAGCGAAACACATGTCGGGGTTTTCGTAAAACGCTTTACAGTGAAAATTATACAATAAACTGTATTAATTAGCACATTTGCATTTCCACGATGAGCATTTGAATGATGAAAAGTATCTACATTAGCCAATGAGTTTGATGGCAACTAAGATGAATGCCGTGAAAAACAATATCTTCAACAAGACGCTGTCCCTTCGCATAATAAAGCAATAGTGAGGGATTATTCATATGCAATATTTCCAACAAAATGAATTGAAAACAATGGACCAATGGCCAGCTCGATCCCCAGACCTTACTTCTTTAGATTTTTGTCTGGGGATACATGAAGGATAAAGTTTTTTCGACACCTAGTGAAGATATCGACCATCTCAAAATAAAAATAGGAGATGCATGTAATAGCATTACTCTCTTCATGCTAGGAAATCGCCACAGAGATTGTATGGAAAGAAAGCTCATGTGCATTCAATAAATAGGTCATCGCTTCGAACATTTAATGTCGTGTGTTATGTAGAAATCCATTTCCTGTACTGGTTTTATTCTCCCCCAAATAAATTGTTTTTTGTTTGATTGTTGTCACATATAATGTGATGTAATTGTGATTTTATGGATTTATTATTTTTTTTAATTAATATACAAGTCATATTTCATGAATAAAGTTGATGGTGGCCATGTTGACAATGAAGTTTCAGTCAAAGATTTTCCGTTACATTGTTAGAGTACATTTGGATTGCAATTGATCTTTTAAGAATCATTTTATATGTTCTGATATGACATTTCTATTCGTCAAAAACCAAAACAGCATTTTCGGTTTTCCCTGTAAAATTCGGGGAGTTTATAGTAATCAAAATTATTTTGAGGGTTAAATAGAATTTCAAGAACAATAATTCTGTCACAACCCTTCATAATGCAATTGTGTAACCTAGCCTTGAATACGCATCCGTTATATGGAACCCCTGCTACGGCAACCATACCAAAAAAATTGCAGATTTCATAGGCAACGGCACTACTTTTCATATGAATCCAATCAAAGATTTCATAAATTAAAACACTTTGAGCTTAGAAAAAAATTCTTCGATATCCGTATGGTTTACAAACTATTTAACAATATTATTGATTCACCTTACTGATTAATTTATTTTATTCTGAATTGTACACCATATACAATAAAACATGGAAACACCCCCTAAAATTTGAAGTTGTAAACCGATTTTGATAATTTTTTTTTGAAATGTCTAGTACTAAAAGGTCTACCTTGGGACAAAATTTGGAATGTTTATTAAAGTTTCAGGGCATACTACGATATTTTTTCTTAGTCGAAAATCGGGATTTTTTATTTGCGATTTTTTATTGGAAAAATCACTACGCCACTGGATTCAAAGTGCCTCTAAACAGGTGTGACCAAAATTTCATGAAAAAATATTCATTATTAACAAAGTATGACAACTCAAAAATTCGAAAACTCACACAGCTAACAGTCACAAAAAACACCCTATAATAACAGATATAGCCATGAGAATTTTTTTTTATGATTTCAACAATAAAGTGCCGCCAGATGAAAAAAAACGAATAGCGTAAATATTTTTAATGAAAATAATGGAATTACATTCAAGTTTTCACGCAAATTAACTAAAACTAAGACCTAATATTTCAATTTAAATCTTAGTTGCCATGGAAATGATATTACAGTTTGACACTTGTGAAAGATTCAAGTGTACTATTGTCAACAATATTCACCTTTGTGTCATGGCTGCAAGATTGAGCGTACGAGAGAAAATTGAAATTGTACGCCTTTCGGGAGATGACGTTAGAAGTGCTAGTGAGGTTTGTAGAGTATTTAATGAGAGACATCCAGATCGTCCTCGTATTAGCTGCGATACGGTGAATAAAATAAATAAAATATTTAATGAAACTGGTACAGTATCAAAAATGATGTTAAAAAGTAATCCTGTACAAAGACGAAACAGGAATGACAGGAATGATCAAATCATTTTAGATTATTTCGGAAATAATCCTAATGCCAGTATAAGGAATGCCACTTTAGATTTGAATATTCCCCGAGAAACTATTCGGAGATGTCTCAAGGCGAAGAATATTAACCTATCAAGCCAAAATTTTTACACACACTTCAAGAAAGCGACGAAGTAAGACGCCTGGAATATTGTTTATGGGCCCAAGGGGAATATTTAAACAATAGAAATTTCCTAAGAAATATTTTATATACCGACGAAGCCACTTTCACTACAAATGGAGTAGTGTCATCACCAGAATTGTCGCTATTGGGTAGCCCGGATAATCCTAACTGGGTGATAAACTGTAAAAGCCAGTATTCCCAAAAAATCAACGTCTGGTGTGGGATATTGAACGAACGAATTATTGGTCCTTTCTTTTACGAGGAAAACATCAATTCTAAGAGGTTTCTAGAATTTTCAAACACAGAGTTTTGGGATGCTATTCACGAGCTGCCAATCAATGAACGATCAAATTTAATTGTCCAGTCAGATGGTTGTTCAGTTCATTATGCCAGAGCTGTGAGGCAATGGCTTAATGAACATTTTCCAAACCGATAGATAGGCCGTGGTAGTCCGTTTATAGAGTGGCCACCCAGATCTCCAGACCTCACAGTTTTGGACTTTTTTCTCTGGGGACTTCTCACACAAAAGGTTTACAAAAACCGTTCAAGAGATAGAAATGAACTTTGTGCTAGAATTCGACAGGTATGTGCAGATATTAGTCCTCAGGAACGTAATCAGAAACATTCGTAAGTGCTACGACACATGTATCGAAATACTTGGTGGAATAGTAGAGGCTACTAGAATATGAGTTAGAATTAGTTGTTGCACTGAATCGAAACATTTCAATAATTATTTATTAGTTACGTTTATTAAAATATTTTGCTTCATAGTTAGTTGAATTGTGTGAATGTAATTCCGTTATTTTCATTAAAAATCCCGATTTTCGACTAAGAAAAATATCGTAGTATGCCCTGAAACTTCAATAAACATTTAGAATTTTGTCCCAAGGTAGACCTTTTAGTACTTGACATTTAAAAAAAAATTATTAAAATCGATGTACAACTTCAAATTTTAGGGGGGTGTTTCCATTAAAAATGGGTCACACTGTATATTGTAGTAGTATAATTTTTTTCAACTCTCCACTTTATAGATGCTTTCGCTCCTATAATTGCAATGTTGGCGGCAATTTAGATCGGGACATTTTTTCCACCAAAATTTTGACTTTCAAAAAAAGATTGAAGCACATCTTATATAACAGTTGTTTTTTTATCTCCCAACTTTTCTCTAACCTAGTCTCTAGGTTATTCCTTTTTCAGTTGATATCTCACTATACATCTTAATTTGAATTTTTCTATCTAGTAACTTGATTGTGAGTTTTTCATTAACCACAGATATACTTATTTGTACATCTGTGTATCACTTTGTGTTACTCTGTTACTAAACAGGCGATGCTGCCTGTTGGGTAGCCTATATGTATGAAATGAAAAAAATATTTCAGAGTGAATATTGTTGATCCGGATCACACAAAACATTTCGTACACTCTGAATCGTATGATTCACTTTTATAATGCGGTATAAATCCCATGAAATCTGATTTGTTTATCGACACGGAGCTACAAACTTCCCTGGTTAAATTTTTATATCCGTTCTGAACTCCAGATAACGAGGACATTTGATGGATGACTGAAAAAATATACAGCGATTACTCACTGTCAGTTTAAAGTCGACGACATGACATCACATTATCTCTCGCAATATTTACCACAATAATTGTAAAGCACCTAATATCAGCCGTAAATATACGAAATCAATATTTGTCCGTATTAAATAAACGGAGTCGCAACACAGGAAAAATATGACGACGATAATGTACCAATAAATTCTCGATATAGGAAACGACGATCATATCAATAAAATATAGCCGCTTTTATAAATTACTATCGGCCATTGAATAGTTATCGGTTGTCATAAATACGTCAGAGTAATGATTCGTCGGATTACGAGATCAGTTTGTCAACTACAGTGGTTCAGGTTTATTCGGCTTTGAAAATTGTCAATCTATACGCGATGCACCTGTATTTACATATATTTTGCTTCTGATGACAATATGTAAAATTAAATATTCGATTATGAATAAACTACCTATAATATGATTAATAGTACATACAAATTATTTTTAGTCACAGGAATTTTTTTCATGAAGATGTGCAGAAAACTCTTCAAGATAACCTACAGCAGTGCCTGTGCAGAAGTGGTGATTTTTGTTTGGAGGAAAATGATACTCGAATTCCGAATGAAAACTATTTTCTTTCCTTCCGTAATGGGAAAAATAGTTTCAGGCAAAAAAGGTGGATTTTCAATTTCCATAATAAGTCTCTGGCGAATGGACTGTATATACTATAGTGAATGCGATTTGTTTTAAAAAGCACCTCCATACCTAGTTCCTTGAAAATATTTCCGAAATTCGTCGTGTATTGGTGGTATGGAAATGAAATATATTTATCTTGGTTTTCGTGGTTTTTAAAAGTCGAGATTTCTCTTCCTCATTATATCATCTACAATACCTACCCCTCGAGACCGTTACTGACTGATATCTCCTGTAGTGTCCGTTTTTCTTTTGTGAACCCACCATATGTTAGAGAAAAATTCAAAAGATGATGCACTAGAAAATTCAGCCCAGCACGTTTGTGCTGTCCACAGTGATGTGAACTGTCAGGAATATATAGTCTATTCATTCCCAATTGGAACGGCAATAAAATTAAGAATACTGTCATAAACATTTCTTGCCTGTGGGCCCTAGTCGCCCAGATAGTTAGTAAACGTGCTATCAAATGTAGTTGAGGAGTAAAGGCTCGGCTAGCTGGACTGGCTGAATACTAATTTTTTGTCCGTTTCACAATATTTCTCTATCAGTGCCGTGTGTTCGTGGGGTTAGGTGAGGTAGTGAGTGGTTTTGCAAACCGATTTTTGAAAACTTTTTCTAGAGATCAATTGCCCTAACACAAAACTGATATTTTTGCACTCGACGCGCGTTTCGTTAACAAGGTTAGCATCTCCAGGAGAAGTAAATTGATACTGAATCTGAAGACAAGAGTTAGCTGTTTATATACCTGAAGTTTTTTGGTCCGATGTGGACTTTATTTGTTAAATGATGATTATCCTAATCGATTTTTCGGTAATTAACTAGTGGAACCTCTACCTGCAAATTAATTTGTCAGTAATAGATTGAAAAGCGGACATTTAACAAATAAAGTTCACATCGGACCAAAAAACTTCAGGTATATAAACAGCTAACCCTTGTCTTCACATTCAGTGTCAATTTGCTTTTCCTGAAGATGCTAACCTTGTTAACGAAACGCGCGTCGAGTGCAAAAATATCAGTTTGGAATTAGGGTAATTGATCTCTAGAAAAAGTTTTCAATTTTTACACCAAAGGTTCCAATCTCATCGTTTAAACCGATGTTTGTGAATATCTTACTGTTTTTGGGTACTTTCATCAATATGGCTTTCTGGAGACCTTTTGAAAGAAATGATACCATTACGTGTGAGGAATCTGTGTCAATCGACAGGGATCCGGAATTTAAAAATAAGGACTTACATGTTAAATATTCATGATGCTTGAAGAAGGAAAACTGTCACACTTCACAGAATGCTATTGTGGATAGAATATGCCAGTAAACGATACTATCTCGTTCGACAGTTCTTCAAGTCTTCAAAATAGGGGATTTCATTGACCATGCAATGAAACGAAAACAAAGGAATGAAAAATTCGCAAACGTTGATGGTGCTACAAAAGATGTGATTCGGCGAACAATTTATGGTACATACCAAAAAACTGCAGTACCAACCTTGGAAATAAATTGGTATAAATTACTCGACTATCCCGATTACAATAACAAATCTTTAGAAACTCTACGAGGTGTCTTATTATCTTGTGGTTTCAAATATAAAAATTTTAACAATCGGATGGTCATAATGGAATCAACACGCATTGTTCAACTCCGACAAGAATATTTGAGGCGAATAAAAAGCTACCGAGAATCCAGCAGACATATAATCTACCTCGACGAAACTTGGTTTGACACCCATGATGTTGTCAAATATGGCTGGGTAAACAAAACCAAGTATTGTGCTTTGAACACACCTTCTTCAAGGGGAAAACGTGTTATAATTTTGCATGCCGGGAATGAAAGTAGTTTCGTACCTAACGTTTTACTTCTGTCGGCCAAAAATATAAAAGATTCGTCTGCTGATTACCACGAAGATATGACTGCGACTTTATTCGAAACCTGGTTCAGTGAGCAGCTTCTCCCAAATATTCCTGCAAACTCGGTTATTGTTATAGATAACGCTTCGTATCATTCTCGGTTATTGACTACAATACCAAACAATAACACAAAAAAGGCAGATATTGTTGATATCATGCGAAATCATGACATGGAAATACCCTAAAAGATTCCAATGAAAAAGGTATTACTGGCGAACATAAAACAACGTAATTTCAAAAAAGAGTATATTATTGATTCGATGTGTGAAACACGTGATCATATTCTCTTACGTTTGCCTCCATACTATTGTGTGTTCAATCCAACTGAAATGGTTTGGGCCACAATGAAAGAAAGCTTGCGGAAATGTAATCAGTCACCGACTTTGAATGCTGTAATGCTTAACAATATAAGGCGAGTGGTGAATGAAGTAGGTAATAGTGATGTGTGGAAGAACTGTGTGGCCCACGTTATAAAAAAGAGAACAAATATTATGTGCAAAGTTCCATAAATCCGATCGTTATTCAACCCGATGATGATTCCTCCTCATGCGAATATAGCGAAGAAGAATTTTGATTTTTCTCGCAATTTTGTTGGCTTCTATTATTTTGTGAATATATGTTTGACGAGAATTCGGTGTTATTATTTGTGTTTTCATTGTATTTTTCGACTCGGAAATCAACTACCTTAAATTAAGTTTTTCATAATTACCCATGGTGAAAAAATTCAGTTGAGATAACTTTTTCATGAGGTGATAAATTGCTATGATTGTAAGAATACGTAACTGAAAAACTACCACTGAAAAATAATATGCCGCCACCTGTGTCGAGGCGGGAATTTCTTCTCTGTGCTGTTCCAATTGGTATTGGAAATACTATACCTGTACGTGCTTGTTTCTTTCCTAAATACATCGTATTCTAGCCTTCCATATTGGCTCCTCATTACCAAAACGTCAAGAAATGGAAGTTGTTCTTTATTTTCTAATTCATACGTGAGCTTTATTGATGGAAATCTGTTATTCAAAAAGCAAAGTCCTCAATCTTCAATTTTTTGTTATTGAATATCGTAAAAACATCATCCACATACCTCAGCCATATCCTAGAAAAATATTTTTGACTTTTCTTTGGTTTCCATTTCGAATCTGCTCATGAACAGGTCTGCCAGGTAGGGGGACAAGGGGTTACCCATAGCCGTTCCCTCCTGTAGTTCATAAAAGTAACCTTCTACCTGGAAACAGTTTTGTTTCATACACAAATTAGTGAGAGAAACGAATTCATCAATTTAATTATTAATGAAATTACTTTTCTCTAGTTAATCCTTGAGGTATTTGAAGGTCTGTGAAATTGAGACGCTAGGAAATAAGGAACTAACATCAAAGGAAATCAAAATATCACCTTCTTGCAGAACGATGTTTTTTCTATGCTGTATGAACTCTAAGAGAGTTTTTGATACTGAAATCTGGTTCAGCAATAGGCAAGCCTTCAAATTTCTTAGTGAGCCTTTTTGCTATTTGATAGGTAGGAGATCCAATAGTTTAGGTTATGTTAGCTTTGAGGACCGCTGTGTTTTTTGACTCATTCACATACACCTGCAACCTGAGAAAACCTCACAAAAATGTCTACAGGGGTCAAATCCCACGATCTTGTTGGCTAGTGAGATGACCATGCCCTCTCAAAGACGGCGCTGATGTATTCGGCAGATCTTGCGTTTCGTTGATGTAGGGATGTTGGTTGATCGTTTACTGAACCAATAGACTCAAATTCATCGACCACCCTGCAAATTGTCGCCTCAGTAGAACGATTACAGTGACCGTAAAATGGATAGAGCGCGCGATACGTCGCTCGAATAGAAAACCCATTTTAATGAAACAATTTTATTATTTGCACATCTTGTTGAATGATATATCCGTACATGGTAATTTGTCAAAACTGACTGGAAAAATGACAACTAATTTGACAGATGGCCTTTATCAATTGTTAAAGTTCGGAAGTTCCTGTTAGAAGACCTTAAATTTGATGTTTCCCGTTCAATTTTTTTTAAGAAAGTAAACTTTACGCAAATAATATGGATACTTTACGAATATATTGTTGTAAATTACACCCTAAAGAAACTAACGCTGGCCGCCACTGGTAGCCATGAACCAATAGTGACGTGGTTAAGAGCGCGCCCATTCCGACAGACATTTCGCAAATGTTCGATGTTCGCTGCCGTTCTAAACGTGGCCACCGGCTTCAATGCAGTTACGAAGAATTTTCCAACGCCTTCGATTGCCAAATATAAACGCGATCCATCCGCCCATCTAGACAGTCAAGTGGAAGTGACAGAGCGGTACGTGGAGCGATCTTATAAGACGATAGACATTTGAATATTAACTGTGTTTAGTTATACAGGGTGTAATTGAATAAGTGTAAAACATTCAAGGAGGTGATTCCTCATCGAAAATAAGATAGGATCTCTCATATAAAGAAATTTCATTGGAGCATCCCTTGTTAAGGTACAGCTTCTTAAAGGGGGTACATAAAATTTGTATAATAATTTTTTTCACAAGCACTAAAAAAGTTACAATCTTGAAATTAACCTGACGTTTTGTACTACCAAAAAGATACTTGACCAGAAATTTAATTGGTTTACCCCATGGTTGTAAGGGGTGGAAAACGCAACCCCTAAATTTTTTTCCAATGCGACTTTTTGTCTTATCATTTGTTTACCATTTAAAAATGTATTTCCGATAGCCAGTTTCATTCTAAACAAAAAATGTCTCTTGGGTTTTTTGCCCAAAATAAACCAGTTCACAGCAAAAATTATTTTAGGAACAACTACAGAGATACATCGTCATGAATGCGAAAATACGAAACTAATCTATCTAGTAGGTCGCTATTAGCTTTAGTGACAATTAAATTGGTATGACGCTGTCAGTTTGTGAATTTTCGAAATTGAATTAATACTAATTGTGTGTTGTTGTTCTGTTCTTAATTTGTTACTTTAATAATTCACTTGTTAAAATGGCATACCCAAATGAGGAAATGGCTGATACGCATTACGTTTACGGTCTGTCGCAGGGGAATGGGTTAAAAGCTTCTAGAAGATATGCTGAAATGTATCCTCAACGGCAGCATCCTTCATATAGAATATTTGCTCGACTTCATCAACGATTACAAGAATATGGTTCATTCGACAAAAGAACGCAGGATTGTGGTCTCCATCGAAAAGTACGAACACCACAGCTTGAGGAAGCAGTACTTGATTTGATTGAAGAACAACCTACTACCAATATGACGGTATTTCAAATTTTAAAGGAACAACTTTCATACCCTTACCATCTGCAACGAGTACAGGCACTGTTACCGCGAGACTTTCCAAACCGTCTTGAATTTTGCAATTCTTTTTAAAAAAATCTGTTTTTCTGTTAATCAGCTGTCGCCCCCATACGAACGACAACTCTCAGAAGTTGAGAAACTCGTGCGAGCTAAGGACTAACGAAGTCTTACCTTTTAACGTGTGATTCCTAACACGGATGCTGGAAATGATCAGAACAAATTGTGACTTTCTGAAGACGATATAATTCACAGACGAATATAGTTTATCTCGGGACAAGATCAATAATTTTCATACTTACCACATATGGGCTGATGAAAACTCTCACGCTATTGTCGAAAGTAACCATCAAGAACAATTTTCTCTTAACGTGTGGCTTGAAGTTATTGGGGATGATTCAATTGGGCCTCATTTTCTACCTCCTCGATTAGATGGTGAGGTATACGTTCAATTTTTAAGAGAAGTGCATCCAGTAATGCTGGAGGAAGTTCCTTTGGGCGTTAGAAGGGATATGTCTTTCAAGCATGATGGGGCTCCTGCCCATTTTAGTCAAGTAGCACGTCAGCATTTGACTGAAACATATGCAAATCAATGGATAGGTCGAGGAGGACCACAGAACTGGCCCGCTCGATCCCCGGATCTCAATCCTTTTGATTTTTCTATTCGAGGCCATTTACAGCATTTGGTTCATCGTACTCCTGTTCGTGACGTAGAGGACTTAAGAAACCGCATCATCCAGGAATATTTGAGCGAATACGTGACTCAATGCACAGACGTCTACACGCATGCGTATTGTCTGAAGTTAGACATATTGAACATTTACTGTGATTTGCACATGTTGTGTGTTCAGTTATTAATAAATTAGTTTCGTTCATTACCCTTCAATCGTTTAATGCAGGTACTAACTACAAAATAACAATAAATCCAGTTCGCATTTATGACGATGTATCTCTGTAGTTGTTCGTGAAATAATTTTTGTTGCGAACTGGTTTATTTTGGGCAAAAAACTCAGACATTTTTTGTTTAGAATGAAACAGGCTATCGGAAATACATTTTCAAATGGTAAACAAATAATAAGACAAAAAGTTACATTGGAAATAAATTTTAGGGGTTGCGTTTTCCACCCCTCACAACCATGGGGTAAATCAAATAAATTACTGGCTAAGTGTCTTTTTGGTAATACAAAACGTCAAGTTAATTTCAATATTGTAACTTTTTCAGTGCTTGTGAAAAAAATTGTTATACCAATTTTATGTACCCTCTTTAAGGGGATGTATCTTAACAAGGGATGCTTCAATGAAGTTTCTTTATGTGAAAGATCCCATCTTTTTTTTCCATGAGGAATAAATGTTTTACACTTATTCAGTTACACCCTGTATTTATAGTGAAATGAAGTTGAGTTTGATTATTGTTCAGTGCAGTCCATTATTGGTAAATCCACGTTGGAAAAAATAACATTCGGTGCCGAAAGTGGAATAATTGACTGAAAATGTTCTGTTTTGTGGTGAATAATAACGATAATGATAATAATAATACAGGGTATGTTAAAAAGTATGTTAAAAAAAGTAATATCGATTCTAATAATTACAAAGTTACAATTTGAGAAAATGAATCAATATCATAAAATAAAAAAATTATACCAGAAAATCAAGAAGTGTCAATTACGAGATGAAAGAGTTCAAGAAAATGTTCGGGGCTTAGCAAGCGGGCCTGGCGGAAGAACGAAAACCCCGAAATGAAGAAGATGAACGAGGAGAGAGAAAATTTATGCAGAAATTCTAGACATTCAAGAACACAGGTAAATATTCAGGAAAAGACAACCATATGTACCTTTTTTTATTGAAAGATTCGAAATCTTCTCAAGTGAGTAAAGGGGAGGTATAGGAATTTATTCAAGAAAAATTTGAAGAAATATTTCAGGAAACAAAGGAGGGATTGGAAAAAGTAGTCGATGAGAAGGTTGAGGGGGTTGAAAGCAAATTTGAAGAGAAGTTTGAAGGAGTCAACAAACAGTTTGAAGAGGTTTTCCGATAACTTCCGAAGAATTACCGGAACCGAAGATGATTGCTGTGGAAAAATGCAAATCGGAAACATCTCTCCCTTCTAGCAGTAGTTTTATTGAAACTCTAACTTTCAATGGTAAATCTTCATCGAAGACAATTTGAGGCCGCTGGGAAATGTAATGGATGGAAAAATAAGAAGAAAGCAATAGCTCTCATACAGGCACTACAAGGAAAGGCTACCTGAATTCTGCAAAATATTCCGGTCAATAGGCAGAAGGATCATGAAGCAATTGTATCAACTTTGGAAGTCAGGTATGGTAGTGTACACCTTCAACAAGTTTACCAAGCTCAACTGAAGATGAGAACTCAAGGTCCGTCCAAGAGTCTGCAGAAGTTTGGGACTGAAGTCGGAAGGTTAGTAAGACTTGCCTACCCAGAAGTACCTGATAACTTCACCTCCTGGATTAGATTCCATAGTTTCCTCGACGGGGCTCGTGACACGGAGCTGCAGCTGTTGTTGACGATAGCTCATCATGAAAAATTTAATGAAGCCATCATTTATACTCTAGAATTTGAAGCTGCCAAAAAGGCTTCGTGACAACAACGAAAAGTTTCAGTGAGGGACATCAATGAGAAGGAGGACGAAGGAACAGATCGACTCATGGTAGGTCTAGAGGAAGTCTTCAAAAAATATTTGATGAATGGAACTTCACCCAAGGTAAGAGGGCGACCTGATCGCTATAACTGCGACAGAGAAGCACATTTGAGGCGGGAGTGTCGATCACGTCTAGCTTCCGATGAAAGAAGAGACTGGCGTTCATCCGAACTATAGGGTCGGAGTTTGTAAAAATCAAACTCAGCCTGCGTTAAAAGAAATACATTGGCTGATGCATTCCAAGCCCCCAAGTAATCGATTTCCAGGATAGGACGCAACAGTAACAGCTTAGTTATCAACGGATTCTTGAATAATCACCAATGACTTTTTACCGTCGATTCTGGAGCAACAAGGCCTTTTTTTGGGTCACTTGGGAGCTGTCTGACTTGTCCATTTAGTCTGAGTCTCCAGAAAACACTGCAGCCTCTTGGGCTTATTGCGTTTACTCTCACATCTTCTCACGACACCCATTCCATTGGTCTCATTCCCTGTGCTAGTTTGTACAGGTTCCGTGTTGGATGTTCGTCATATTCTTCTGGACGTAATCTTGTACGTCCATATATTACCTGCCTCCTGTGATTCAGTACCTCACATTCGCATAAGATGTGTAGAACTGTTCCTATCCCTTCGTTGCATAATCTGCAGCTGAGGTCTCCGTTATACAGCCCCATTTTATTCAGGTGTCCTCTAAGCGGACGAACAACGAGGGCAGTAATGAGAGCCAACATTTGCAACAGGTGCAATTTGAAGAAGTTATTATTAGTACCCATTTTGGACACAGCCATTAGAGATAGATTAACAGTCTATGGAGAAGCTGAAGATCGACGTAGGCATGTCAGTTGACACGTCAAGACGGGTACTTCGACCACGCCACTGAAGGTGACTGCCGCAGGTGAAACGTTTGGAGATTATAACCAGAGAAGACCACGGCAGAACCCGGAAACCAACCAAAACATTGACGCCAGCCATGAAAGCCTACATTCCTATATTCGCCTCATTTTTTAAACACACTTCAGATATTACGATTATTTCGGGTTTGTGGATGTAGCTATATTCGAACCCAAATACTGTGACTCTATTATCAAAGGTTCTTTTAGAGGTTACAACAGACACAATTATGTAATCATCTAAAAGAACAATTCGTTCAGCCAGTCTCAACTCACTACACTGTAGGTTGAGGGACTGACACCTATCAGAAAACAACTACCCCCCTGGCTAATACCACGAAGGGCGTTGGATAATATCAGACAGGTGTCAGTGCAGAACTTTTCACAAAAGTTATTCCTACATATGCTGTTGGCGATACAACTGCCGCAATAAATTTTCAATTATTGGGACACACTTGCAAACCGGTTTCGGGCTGTTTGGCCACTCGTCATTGCAAAGGTAGTGTCTGTCATCAACATAAAGTCGATGATTTCCGATAATTGAAAATCGAATTCATTCAGAGTATTATTTATCGAACTAAGCTGAAGCGGAAAACAAACAACAGGTTTGTCATCGCCCCATCTGCCTGTGAACGAAGTAACGAAACGCATATCCGAAATTTGCCCAATTACTCGTATAAGGAAAGAAAACGTTTCACATATAGTCAGTAGGCATACTGATGGATATAATTCAACGCCCTTCGTGGTATTAGACAGGGAAGTTGTTGTTTTCTGATAGGTGTCAGTCCATTAACCTACAGTGTAGGGAGTTGAGACTGGCCTGAACGAATTGTTCTTTTAGATGATTTGATTTATAGCCAGTCTTCAAGTATACCCACTGACTATATGTGAATAATAATAATGTAGTTTTGAATATTCATCGTAGGAGACTAATTCACAAAATCAACGTCGTTTTCGAGTAAATAGTTGAAAAACCAGATTGTTCTGAGTGAAAGGAAAACGTGTATCTGATTTTTCTGGACTATAAATCACGTCCATGGCAGCGACTACACTCTTTCAAGAAGTAACTCTCGTTCAATTTCCGTAAACGCGCATTCATCACGTGTCATAATAGTAATAGAAGTTGGGGCCGACTGTAAACGAATTCAGAAAATGAAAGAGAAGTTATTATACATGTCATTTCCAGCAGTCACATGAGCATAGGTCAGAGATATTCCGGCCTTATTCGGGCCTCAGGGCCCTGTTGTTGAATGCGTAATCACGGCCTGTCATGCAGCAGGGCGGAACCCGTCATGCAGATTGAATTTTCTTTTCATCTTTATATAATGAATCGCCTCGAGGACGGAGAGGATGAAGAGAAAACACCCCATTGTTTATACATGTTCGGTCTCTTACGTTCTTTAATATTTGATGGATACAACGCGAGCGGTTGAAGCTCCCGTGTGGTGATTTTTCGAGGGCAGCGATGACATGTTGAGGAGGGTTCGTCGAGTTTCAATATCAGATGTCACAGGTGGTGTCATGACATGAGAGGAAATCACGGAAAAAACTTTTTTCTGGGTGCGTAATAGAAACATCTAATTTTTGTATCGAAAATAATGTGAAATGAGAAAATCTATAAAAATTAAAAAGGTCAGCTGAAAAATAACAATTATATTAAGTGAAAAAACTAAAATTACAATTAAATAAAATGCAAGCAACAACCAAAAAATCAAAAAAAAGGACTTTTAAGACGAGATAAAAATTAAAAAGGTTATTTACCAGATGTTACACTTCGTTCCGTTACGAAAATACTGCAAGAAAATACAATTTTGGATATCACCGCGGCGACTACGTACTTCAGTGATTTGTTTCATTGGGCCATTCATCATTGATGTTTTATGTTGTCAACTTACTTAGTTTTGTCTCGTTCATTTCCCTCGATTGTTACCGTAATTCACTATGGATCGACACGATATATTTTCTCGTTATGGTATCCTGATATTAGGTGAGGTATAAGTATGTCAAGGTCGCTAAAACTTATCCACTTGGTGTGATATTGAAACTTCTTCCTCATTATGTCATGCTTGGGTTCGACATTAGATTGCAATCTGAGATTCATTAGCCATATTAACTCTTTGATTCCGAGAACATATGGTTTACTGAAACATATATACCCACACAGACACTACTTGACCAAACATCTGAAAATTCAACTATGTCATACACTCATTTTATCAATTTTCAACTACGGTGATGTTGTCTATGGCGTGTGCCTTGAACAAGAAACTTTTTCAAGGATCCAAAAAGTTCAGAATGCCTGTGTACGATTAATATTTTCGCTGAAACGAAGAGATCATGTAACAACATTTTCAAACAATCTTGGGTGGCTGAAAATGTAAAATAGAAGGAAACATCATCGTGTATGCTTCGTTTATAAGTTATTGAGAAACCAATGTCCAGATTAACTCTACCCCAAAATTACTCCACGTCACCAGTACCACTCTAGAATCCTTCGTAACATCAATATGCTCACCCTCCCGCATCACTATCTATTTCTTTTTGAACTTTCTTTCTCTGTAGCCGAGTACAACTCATATCCTGAAGAATTGAAATCACTATCTTTTTCTGCCTTTAAAAATAAAACGAAAGCCATCCTTTTCGGTAAACAATGAATCTGCCTGAATTGAATCAAATAAAATTAAATTAAATTGAACCTAAATTAATTATCTAATGCATTTTACATTTTTTTTTCAAACTAATTCACCTTTAAATACTTTTGTCATATTTTGTTAAAACCTAGATTAGGTCCTAGTTTTAACTTATGTTACTGTATCACTATTTATACACTCATTTATAAAAATATTCTTGGATGGGTAGTAGAATAGCGTGAGCTTAACTCCGCCAAGATGATAATAAAGACCACTTATTAATATTATTTTTTTCACCATAGTGTGTGCTGGTCAGGCCCTATCCCCCTAAGCCCCGATACATTCGGGAGGACGCGCCAACATTATCAAGCAATGACCACTCCCCACACCGTGGAGTAAGTAATCATGGGGTCCGAGAATCATGTGCCTTGAGCAAGCGCAGAGAACCAAGAATAACAGCCTTCTGCATCTGTGCGGCTAAGATTTCTGCCTTGGTGCGGCAAGCCGGTATGATTTCAAGATTCGAAAGTAGAGAGGGCATCATTCCACCAAGGACTCCAATAATCAGAACAACCATCTTGACACAGTGATCTGGATAGAGTCTGCGGAGTTCGAAGAGAAAATCTCGATATTTCATCCGTTTTTCCTTCTCTCTTCGGACGATATTCGTCTCCTCAGGAGCTGAAGACTACATGACAAATATCGTCTTGCTCTGGTGGTCGAGAAGGACTGCATCAGGCTCATTAGCTTGTATGAGCCTAAGGGTGGGGAACGAATAGTTCCAATGAATTCGGCACTTCTCGTTTCCTACAACGGATTCAATATCCCCCGGAGCGTAGGGCAACACCAGTGTCTCGTCAATACCGTAGGAGTGCCGTAGATGGTAATATAGCACTCTTAGGGCCGCGTTATGTTGATGGATATAGGCCGAGACCGCATATGATGGACATGCTGATAGCAAGTGCATTAGGGTCTCGGGCGCCTCGCGGCAGGCCCTGCACGTTGTGTCAGGAACCTCTATACCCATCACGCGACTGCGGTAGACTAAGGTGTTGAAGACACCATCCTGGCAAGGCATGATGAACCCCTCAGTTTCCGACTTCAGCCCACTCGACGTGAGAAAAGCGAACGTCAGGCGCTTTCATAAGCCAAAGTCACTTGGCCCTTTTCCAGAAATGTCAGGGTTACTTCAGGCAGCTCAATCTGCGTATGTCAAAATTCAAAGAATTAAAGTTTCAAATCACAATAACGATTTCGAACTATCATTAATTATTTGGAATAAACTTTTGTTAGAAATCCAATCGATATCGTATTACATCGATATTGGAATTGAAGGGGTTATATTTTTAGGAGTGAATAATTTTTGGGAAAGAAAGTTTTTGGCCTTCTACTACTTCATCTTGATACAAAAAAATGAGGGAGTCTTCCAAAGAAAGGAAGGAAGTATCAATTTGAAAATTAAGTAACTCTATACATGGAAGTGTAGATCATGAAAAGAAGTAACTTTCAGACACAAACTGAAAGAAAGTCCTCCTGAAACAGCTACTTTCATATAAACATTGAATTACACGACAGAAAAAAATTCTTTCGAAACAAATACTTCTATATGAACACTCAATTATACAGAAGATACTTTTCTCAACTCAGTTTGTATTTCAAACATTCGTTGTGGAATAAAAATCAAATATCATTCACATGAGTTCAACTTTAAAAATATAACCCCTTAAATTCAAATAAGATTCCTCTTGGCTGAGATCAAATCAAATACGTGAATGAATGTCATTACGATGTCATCAATGACATAAGTAGATCAAACTTATTCCATGACATTAAAAATTCATGAATGAATTGTATATATTTTCTATAATGTTATCATCCAGTTTGGTACTGAAGAGCCTTAGGGCAAGTGTCTTAAAGCGAAACATCGATGTATGCCAGTGAGGGTGACAGTGTTCCATGTACGTGCAATTTGTTACCATTCATTTAAAGTAGAACTCATGTGAATGATATCTGATTTTTATTCCACAACGAATGTTTGAAACACAAACTTTGTAGAGGAAAGTATCTTCTGTATAATTCAGTGTTCATATAGAAGTATTTGTTTCGAAAGAATTTTTTTCTTTCGTGTAATTCAATGTTTATATGAAAGTAGCTGTTTCAAGAGGAGTTCTTTCAGTTTGTGTCTGAAAGTTACTTCTTTGCATGATCTACACTTCCATGTATAGAGTTACTTATTTTCAAATTGATTACTTCCTTCCTTCCTTTGGAAGATTCTCTCATCCTTTTTTCTTTTTTATCAAGATGGAGTAGTAGAAAGCCAAAAACTTTCTTTCCCATCGATATTAGGTGTTGTTTTCATCATATTGGGATGTTTAACATCATATACTGAGTGTATGTTCGAATGGCTTCCGCCATATAGGAGGTGATCTGTTATTTATGCTGTCTGGGGGAGTATGCAAAAGAGAGGATCTTCCGGTGAGATTTCGGGTGTGCTGCCCACTACAACCTTTCCGACAACCATTTTTTGGAAAGCAGCAGAGGTCCAGCTCGGTGGCAAAAGTAAGCCAGAGACCTTTTTCTCATTGTACATAGTTTGAGATTTGATTTTTCACTAGGGTTGTGATTGAGAGAATGAGTTCTTCTATTTTTGGATTGGTATCCGGCCTCTTCAGAGGTATTAAAGGTGGCTGAAAATCACGAGGGTGGTACTATGAATTATCATCGAGAACCCGCACAACAACACATGTGTTACACCTTTTTGAGTGAAGAAAAAGAAATAAAATACAATGATCAATCTTCTATAGGGTTCGTAGTCAGATGTTTGGTTGTGACCACCTGGAGTTCCTTCTGAGGCTTCTTTTAAATGCTGAAGCTCTAGAGTCCCCACAGCCTCTGTTATCTGAGACTAATTTAATCATTCTCCTCCTGGCAACAAATCGACATCTTTCCTTTCTTTCGTCGCTCGATCTGCAACATTCAATTCAGATGGTAACCAATGCCATTGCGACAAATCAGAGTCTCCGTTAATTTCTCTAAGTCGACAAGCTACGAAAATCGGGAATCTTCTTGATTCAGACCTGATTTGATGAATAACAACCATTGAGTCAGTCCAGAAGTAAACTTTATCAATTCCATATTCCAGTTCCTTCCTTATAGATTTTTCCATTCTACATGCAAGCACTGCTCCTCGTAACTCCAATTTCGGGATGGTTTGTTGATTCATTGGAGCAACTTTGAATTTTGCTGCTAGAAATGAAATATGGACTTCGTCATTTTCAATCATCCTCAAAAAGGCGACCGCTGCATATGCTCATCACTTGCATCGGAAAATAAATGCAAATCAACTTTGTTGATTAACGTAGAATTAGGAAAGTAGTATCTATTGATAGTGACAGGAGTACAATGTTTCAATTGGGTCAACCATTTCAGCCAGGTGTGGAAAAGTTCTTCTGATATAGCTTGATCCCAATCAATGTGACTTCTCCATATATTCTGAATCAGAATTCTAGCATTTATCATGAGAGGAGCAAGAAAACCAAGCGGGTCAAATACTGACATAACCGTGCGCAGTACTTCCTTTTTTGTTGGTACTTTCTCTTCATGGCAGATTTCATCAGGGATTTTTTTCAGGTTCAATATAAATACAAAATCGTCAATCGTAAGAGACCAGGATATGCCCAAAACTCTTTCTAACATTTTTGAGTCCAGTTTCACATCTACTTGAGAATTAGCACGCAAGTTCTCTGGAATCGACTACATTACTTCATTTGAATTACTTATCCACTTCACCATATCAAAATTTGCACCTTTATGAACAACAATAACATTTCTAATTCTATCGATAGCTTCATCTATGGCTTCGTATGGCAAGAGTCCAAGTAATCGTCGACGTAATGTTGTTTCTCCATTGCACAGACAATCCCTGGATATTTATTTTCAAACGACGCTGCATTTTTGTTTTTTACAAACTGTACTGCAGACGGGGACGATATTGCACCAAAAATCATCGCCATACATTTCGTAAACATCTGGACTTTGGTTTCTCTCCATACGTCGCCATAAAAATAATTGTGCACATCTGTCTTCCTCGCTTGAAACTTTATGAAACATATCTCTGATATCACCTCCAAAAGCAATTCTTCCCTGTCTGAATCACCACAAGACAGATATCAAAGATGGAACGTAGTCAGGACCTTGGCAAAGGAAATCGTTAAGACTCACACCTTGAGATTTTGCCGCAGCTTCAAAAACCAGGCGAATCTTTCCAGGTTTGTTGATATTCGTAAGAAGATGTATATTTATGGTCACTTTCGTAACCCCAAAGTGTGGAAGATACCAGTTGTTTTTATTATTCTGAACTTCAGATCAAATCAGGAATAGCAGAGCATGTTTGGACTCATCAACATAACATCAAATGGGCTCAAGCTGAAATCATCCACAAGGAGGAACACTGATTTAGGAGAAAATTCAAAGAAGCCGCATATATGTTATTCAACAACACATTTAGCTCAGCCAGTGTAGAGATACGCAACATATGGAAACCTCTAATCAAACGGAACACGACAAACTCCCGAAAAATGGTCAGCCTCCGCTGAAACCCGAAGATAACTGTGGATAGATACTAACAATCGAAACGTCGTGAGGTAACTTGGTTTGGAACCTTTTAATTTTTAATTTTCATTTCTTTGTTGGCCTTTTTAAACTGTTCAGAGGATAAAAAATATGGAACAACAAAAAGATTTACCCCTGAATTTGGCTTGATGTTACTGCCTGAGATTTATTTGATGTTTTGAATCTCGAAAGTTGTTGGCCACAGAAAATAAGTGTTTTAAGTGCCCAGTTTGAAACCGTAGAAACTAGACACTGGTAGCTCAGTGGGACAGATGGGTGGGTACGTTGAGTTTAGTGAAAAGACTAAGTTCAAACAAGGAGTTATATATATATATATATATATATATATATATATATATACACCATTCTATCATTTTGGCAACGATACATTGTGGTTTTACCATCAATTTGACGTCACACAACGGTGTGGCGTCAGTATATCGACGCCACACTGTTTTTGTTTAATAAATTTTGTTCCGAGTGAGATAGAAACACTGTTTTTACCGCATTCGAACCAGATGTGGCTCCAAATTGTTGGACCCAAATACCACCTATCTAACTCTCTTTAGTGTAAAGTAATTTGATGTTTTCGTGTGTGCCCAAATGATAGTAGAATGTAAAAATTCATATATAATTAGTTTGGGGTTTATCCACATTGGCGCTGTTATAGATGTATATCCAGCTTTCACTCTATCGACATTTTGGCATCGAAAGTCTGGCAACACCGTATATTGATATTTGGTCGATCTCGAAATCTTATTATTCTTCGAGTAATTTTTAGTGAATAACATTTCAACCTCAAGATATATAGCTATATACAAATGGGATTACTTACCATCATTATGGCATCAAGATACACCACTGTTATAGTAATAAAATGAAGGAAAACGTAATTCAGTTACATTGTGGCAGTTCGCCACTTAGTCATGTTTTGTCGTATTTATTGAATAAAATCGAATAAAGTAATATAAAGTAGAACGTATTATGAACAAAGGCTTATTTAAATTTCCACCACTTTTTAATGGAAAAATGTTTTTATTTAGCGATGACGGCCGTTTCAAGTTATCATGAAACGGCCGTCATTACTTAATAAAAACATTTTTTTATTAAAAATTGGTGGAAATTTATATAAACTTCTGTTTATAATACGTTTCAGAGATGTATAGTTTCCACAAAGTAACGATAAAAACAATAAATTTCATAATATAAAGTAAACAATATATTTTTATAAAATAACAATTAAAAACTACTGAGTTTGAAATTTTGATTTTGGTGGAAAATTTTTATTAAAAGCTTTTTGTAATTTTTCAGGTTATTTTGACTATTAGTTTTTTGGTTTGTTTAGGATTTTTTGAGAATTTTCGGGTTCAAGGCTTTCATTATAAGGGAATATTTGTGATTATGAGATTCAAGCAGCAAACCAATTTGCATCCAATTATTATTTTTTTGAATTTCTTTGTTTTTTTAAAAAAATATTAACTGTTTGAAATTATTATTAGCTTAAATTATCGTTTTTAGAATTTTATGGATAATAGTCCCAAAGTATTACGAAAAATCTTAATTATTTCCTATAAAATCGGAAATATTCCAAAAAAATATAGAATCCTAATGGAAATGAGCTTCTATTCCAGACAAATTTGAATTAGATTAGATTATTAATCCTAGTCTAAGAGTTTTTATGTTAAATTAGTTCTCTGTTGCAGAACATTTCCTACCACTTTCGGTAATAGTGTATTCTTGAAACACCGTAGCTACCTATCCAAACTGGAATTGTTTGAAAAATATAAATCCAGTATGACTTAAATAATAGTAAGGTTAATAAAATATATAAAAGTTTCTATTTAAAAGCAGCTCCAGACAACCAAACAGGTAATAATAAGATCAAAAAAGAGAACACAAGATTTGCATCTATTTTTTGTACAAAAATATTTTGAAACAACTAAAAACTAAAATTTAAGTTATATAAATGACTGTTAATGTAACTAAGATATAATTAATAAAACGGGAATGATTTTCCAAGTGTTATGATTGAAATAATAAATATAATCACACAAGGATCCCGCTAAATCCATAATTTTAGAAGTTCTAGAACTCACCATAGAATAGAATAGAATTTATTCATCATTGAAATATCATACACATATAACATCAATATTTATCAGACTAGTCACACAAACTGAAGAAAGAGCAGCCCATACATTCAAATCTAAAAATTCTTCGACATTGCAAAAGGCATTTTCTAGAAGAAGGTCTATTGAAGCTTTTTTTATTTTTGAATATATTGTAATTTTCAATATTTCCTAGTAACCTAGTTGCTTTGTTAAAAAAATATTACTCCTTGATAGCTTGCCCAAGGGCTAATCGTGAGTAAGGTAGTCTCAGTTCATTTCCTCTGTGAGTATTGTGATCATGTATCATACTGTTTTTTGTATGGTGTGATTCATTTCTTTTAATATTCATACTTATGAGCAAGATATATAAAGACGGTATTGTTAAAATAGTTAGATCTATAGAAACTGTCTTGCATGATTGTCTACAATGTATGCCAGAGATACATCTAATTATTATTATTTTTTAATAACAAACACTTTTGTAAGGTATGCTGAGTTTCCCCAGAATATTAACCCATTTGAGATATTAGATTGTACTAATTCGAAATAGGCCAATTTGGGTACTTCTAGAGATACTGTTCCATGTAGTTGTCTTATTATGAAGCAGACTCCACTCAGTTTTGTTATTAGATAATCTATGTTTTCGCCAAGTTACTAATCCTAGATACTTATATTGATTCACCTGCTATATAGATTTGTGATTATTTTTATAAGTGAACAATGATCATTAGTAAGATTATTTTGTTGATAATTCATGAAAACAGTTTTATTTATATTAACAAGTAGACCTCTATTTATGCACCATTGTGAAAATTCATCAGCAGTTTTATTTGCAGCTTGAACAGAGAGGATAAGTTCATTTTCTGCTACTATTTGATAGGTATCATCAGCATATATTATTGTATTTTGTGGAGAAGCTGGTTGTGATTTAATTTCATCTATTACCACTATTTGCGACCTTTGACATAAATATGATGCTACCCATTCATTGGCTACTCCTCTTATTGCCATTCTATACAGTTTCTCAAGTAATAAACTGTGGTCAACTGTATCGAATGCAGGGGATAGATCAAAGAATAAACCAATTGAAATTTTTTTATCATTAAGGTTTTTGTAGATGTTGTCACACATTTCGAATATAGCAGATGATGTTGATTTTTGCTGTCTAAAACCATGTTTACATTCTGGTATGAGTTTATAGTGTTCAACAAATTTAAGAAGTAATAGGCATATATAGGCAAATAATAGGCATCGTCGATAAATTTGGCAATTTGCGATTGTAAACAGATATTTCTATAGTTGGTTACATCATTTTTGGAGCCCTTGTTTTTATATGGGTATAGACTTTGATGTTTTCAGTGTTTCTGGATATATGCCGTCACATAAAGATTTATTTACAATAAATGATAGAGGTTGACAAATTATGTCATTGACACTTTTTTAAAGAGATTTACCGTGTATATCATCTATTCCTGAGGCTGTAGTTTTAGTGGTTTTATTAATGATTTTTGGATCTCTATATGTGATGTTGGATATAAGAATAAGCTGTTGTATGAGAAATGAGATAATTTCAATTCATTTGTATTAGGTTGACTTGATTTTATGTCAATGAAAAATGTATTGAGAAGGTTAGTTATTGTTGTTTTATCTGTAGTAGTGTTACCATTGATTGTTAGTTCTAAAGTATCATTAATTTTTATTTCATTCCTATTTTCATTGATAATTTTCCAACTTTCCTTATTGATATTTCTTGCATTTATAATTCTGTTGTTGTATCCCATTTTTGCCCGTTTCACTACTTCTGTATATAAGTTCTTCAGTTGTATATATTTTTGTTTGATAATTGCTATTTTAGAAAATTTAGCTAATTTGCACATGTCACATACCATTTGATACTACAGTTCTTTGATTTCTTTTGATATCCAGGGTTTGTCCCTTGCACGATTATAATTGTTTGAGACTCTTCTTAGTGGAAACGCATTATGGTAATGATACTGATATGTTGTATAGAACGCATTGAAACATTCGTTCAAATCAGTTGAAAATATCAACTGATTTGAACGAATGTTATATGTATACATCTTCCCAAGTTTCGTTTGCCAGCACAGTAATACAACGTCTCTCTTTCAACACAAAATCTAAAATGAACTATAATATTCTCTGAATGCAGTCACTTCAAAACAGAAAAGTACTCCCACCACACTGGCGAAAAATGATAGTTTGTAAGCAGACTGCAATTTGTAGTAAAATTTCAATAGGTTTTCATAAATTATGACGTCCTAATGATGGTAAAATATCTTTTAATTGATTACATACACGATTGCTACAAATGTTACATGAATTAAACTTTTAATAAATTTGTTTGTACATTGAGTCCATAATGATAGTACATGTGCAAATGAGACGCCAAAATCATATCTCTTGTCAATGCTGAAAAATTGGCAACCTTGTATGACGCCAGAATGTTTCCTTATGGAATGATTTTTTGTACAGAAGTCAAAATTCACCTTGGAGTGAAATATATAAATATACATAAAGTATGAGATAAAAAGATGCCGACACCAGTGTGGGGTCTAAAAAAAATCGCTGAATCTATATACACGGTTAGTTTTTTAATAAACGTACTCCTTCTAGGTGACGCCAGATTACCGTTTTATGTACGGACGTCAAAATGATAGAATGGTGTATATATATATATATATATATATATATATATATATATATATATATATATATATATATATTATATATATATATATATATATATATATGTATATATATATATATATATATATATATATATATATATATATATATATATATATATATATATATATATATATATTACAATGTAGGTTTTTCACGGCTGGTAGAATATGATGTGTTGTTTTTCCGGGTGTTCATCCGTTGTGTACTATTCGATAGTCGACGTTTCGCCATCATCATATATATATATATATATATATATATATATATATATATATATATATATATATATATATATATATATATATATATATATATATATATATTACAATGTAGGTTTTCACGGATGGTAGAATATGATGTGTTGTTTTTCCGGGTGTTCATCCGTTGTGTACTATTCGATAGTCGACGTTTGCCATCATCTCAGATGGCATTATCAAGACGAGTTACTGCTTCGCTTCGAGAGGTGTAACTGATGTCAGGTTCTTCTTGTGGTGTTTTTATATGGTTTCGCTTGCGTAAGTTGTATGGATTTGTTACCTGTTTTTCTACCTGAGGGTTGTTGATGGCTTTTGGTAGTTCTCCTACCTGTTTTTCTACCTGAGGGTTGTTAATGGCTTCTGGCGGTTCTCCTACCTGCGATGGTTCAGTATCAATTTGTGGTTGTCTTTGGTGGTTGTTTTTAATTATTGTTTTCCAAATCCTTGGGATGTTTAGTGAGTCATCCCTTTTGTTGATGAGGCCTTGCTTTTCGATTTCGATAGCTTCCCTGATTTGTCGTATTCTTGGGTTTTGCACCTGTGCTATCTGTTTTGTGGACTCAAAATTAATCTTGTGGCCTGTTTGTAGATGGTGTTGAAAGAGGGCAGAGGAGGTTTGTTTTGTTCTTATCGAGTTTTTGTGCTCCTGGGTTCTGGCAGATATACGTCTGTTGGTCTGACCGATATATTGTTGTCCACAGTCCTCGCATGTGATGCTATATACTCCTTGGTTTTCTAGGGAAAATCTCTCTTTCGGTCTGGGCAGCCAACTAGATATCGTTTTGTGTGGTTTGTAGGTTGTCCGAATGTTTTTACGTCTTAGTATTCTCCCGATTTTGTCGGTCACACCTTTGATATAAGGTAGTGTCACAGATTGTCTGTCGTGTGGAGAGTCTTCTGTCGATCTAGTGGATGTTTTGTTGGTTCTTCTTTGTCTGTCGATGGCCTTTTGAATGATCTTTGGTCCGTAGCCATTTTGTCGCAGAGCCTTTGTTGTCTCCCCCAATTCTGTTGCCCAAAAGCTAGAGAAATACTTAACCAAAATCATGCAACCAAAGACGGAGCTGGCAGAATCATATGTGAGAAACTCAGAGCACTTGGTGGATATCATTAAAAACATCAAACTAAACGACACCGACATCCTTGCCAGCCTAGACATAAAATCCCTCTACCCGAGTATACCCATAAACGAAGCCCTAGCCACCATTAGAACTGATCATAGCTTTCCGCAACATATCACGGATCTAGCAGAGCACTGCCTTAAAAACACCTATTTCATATTTGACAACCAGATCTTTAAACAGATAGAGGGAGCTCCGATGGGTTCCTCCCTATCGCCCGTGATCGCAAACCTGTTCATGATGCACTTCGAGAAAGAAGCACTTAACAACGCCCGCCTCAAACCAACCCTGTGGAAAAGATATGTAGACGACATATTCATCATCTGGCCCCACGGAAAACAAGAACTAGACCGGTTTGTGACCTGCCTGAACAACATCCATCCCCGCATCCAGTTCACTACCGAAAGAGAGGAGAACAGGCAGCTACCTTTCCTAGACCTACTCATAACACGAAAACCAACTGGCAACTTGGGTTATACAGTTTACCGAAAACCCACACACACCAACCGCTACCTACAAGCAGCATCACACCACCACCCTACCCAGCTACAATCCGTAGCCAACACGTTAATATCCCGCAGTTTCCGCCTAACAGAACCAACAAACAGGGCAACAGAATTGGGGGAGACAACAAAGGCTCTGCGACAAAATGGCTACGGACCAAAGATCATTCAAAAGGCCATCGACAGACAAAGAAGAACCAACAAAACATCCACTAGATCTACAGAAGACTCTCCACACGACAGACAATCTATGACACTACCTTATATCAAAGGTGTGAGCGACAAAATCGGGAGAATACTAAGACGTAAAAACATTCGGACAACCTACAAACCACACAAAACGATATCCAGTTGGCTGCCCAGACCGAAAGAGAGAATTTCCCTAGAAAACCAAGGAGTATATAGCATCACATGCGAGGACTGTGGACAACAATATATCGGTCAGACCAACAGACGTTTATCTGCCAGAACCCAGGAGCACAAAAACTCGATAAGAACAAAACAAACCTCCTCTGCCCTCTTTCAACACCATCTACAAACAGGTCACAAGATTAATTTTGAATCCACAAAACAGATAAAACTGTTTTATGTTCCTCTTGAAGATGATCACTTGGTGATCGAAACACGTGTCGAGGTGTAAAGATAACGATTTGGTGTTGGGAAAAAAACTCCAGTAATATTCATTACTATACCAAAGGTTCCAAACAGTATATCAAAAAACAACGACTTTTTGGAAAAAGCTGAAATTTTGACGCGAGAATTTTTGATTGATAATTAGGGTGATTTTTTTGATATTAAGTCAAAATAAGGTGAAAAGATAAATAATTCAAATCGAAGAAATTACACTGTATTCGAGATATGAAAAGTTGAGTTTTCACTTGATTTCGTGAAAAACTTTTTTTTAAAAAGCAAAAATCCATAAACTTGGTTATTTCAATTTTTCGCATAAATTTTATGCATTCAAAAGTTGTAGATCTTTTCATTACCTACAACTTTGTTATTCAACTTTTCTCCATAGGAGAAAATCGAGATAAACCGTTTTTTACCCTTGAAAACTCACCCCCCTTCCACTTCCCGAACTCGGATCGCCCGTAATTTATTTTTCCCTTCATTTTTATCATAGTGTGTTTCCTTCTACTGTATTTTTTTTGGTTTAAAAATTATCGACCCTGGTCTTGGACAACATCGATTTCCCAGGAAAATTTTAATCATAGTAAGATGTTACAGTTGGAACTCAAATTACTATTTCTACTCAAATATTCAATTGATGATTAATAGCACTTATCGAACAAAGTGTCATCCTTTACATGTGTTTGTATTATGGAAGGTCAATATTATTGTCATGATGGGCCGGTCATTCATTTGCATGTGAATTTTCTTGAAGTAGATGTCAAAATGTACGTAGGGTTGAGAAGAACAAAAGACCGCATTCTTTTTTCTTGCTATATCAAGTTGGGAAAATTGTTCGGTGTTATACCTTCTTTATCTCACAGTTACTCGCATAAAATGTGGATTTTCAGATTGTATATTCTGTGCTCGACAGTTCTTGTACTACTAGCCAGTATCGATTCGTTCAACAATTCGTTGAGGGCTAAAGATTCCCAATTCAGGAGAATGGCATTGTATTTTATGATTATGAATTTTATCATCTTCTACATGATTCGATTGCATTGTGTAATTGTTACTGCCCCACGCTGGAAGAAGCTCATTGATTGTCTGAATAAAATAGAAGTTTCAATGTGGAACTTGGATGGAATGGTTATTTGGAAGCACGCAACAATTACAGTTATCCTTTTCGCAGTCAACATTACTATTACTACTTACCGATACCTTTCCTTCAGAAGATTTTCAGATGTGAGAGCGATCATTTTCTATCTACAAGACATTATATTTGATGGAGGAGTTACCGTCATCACGGTGTTGGTATGTGAACTAGGCTTTTTTGTTGGCGTGAGATACGATTATTTGAAAAACTGCACAAGTAACAAATTGAGAACGAATAATGGTTCCTTCCCCGGTATGAAGATCGAAGATATCAAGAGAAAATATTTGCAATTGTACGAAACTGTGAAACACATCGATGCCATTTTCGGAAAATATACCTTATGGATCTTTCTGAACTCATTTCTGACTATACTGAATGTACCGAATATGTTACTTAATGATGACATCGAAACAAAGGACGTTTATCTTTCTATTTCGAGTGGTTTTTCCAAATGGGTAAGTTATTTTTCTTTTACAAGAATTCAAAACACAAATATTTGTTGAGATCCACGGTTGTTTTTCCTCAGAAACACTGTATTATTCTGTCACATGGTTACATGTTAGAGAATCATTATAAACATTTGAAACATTTCTCAGCATTATTGTATCTGTAGCTATAAAACATTTGGAAAATAATAATACTAGGAATAATGATGTTAGAATACTAGGCAGTAATGATGCATATAAAAACTTAACACATGACTTGTGAGACGTAGTTTTAGTCGTATACTGATAATGCTAACTTGTTTAGCGAAACTCGCATAGAGAGCGTATTCTGGTTCTAGTAAAGCTGAGTGCACACGGGCGATTTTCTAAACGGACCGTTATAATATCGGCCAATTAAAAATAGCCTTAAATTCATGTCTGGGCGCACAATTGAGCAACTTTTTACTCAAAGAATAGATGTTCTTGAGTTATGCGGCATTGAAAATTGTTCATATGGTTTCAGAATATCTTAAAAATACAATGGAGTTTGTCGAGGTAACTTGTGTTTGTGCTATGCTACTTCGAGCAAGGAAAAAAAGGAAACAATTCTGCACACAATTTTTTTTTCTTCAAAATTCCTATTACTATATTTTGTTGAAGTTTTATTATACAAGTATGGACCTTTCTCTATTTCACTAATGAATAATTTTGGGTCGAAATCAGCCGTTATTTTGATGCAAATCAAGAAACCCCCCCATGCCCCCTCCCAGGTTGAGTGCTTTCAGTTGAAATCTTCCCCACACGGGTACTGTGTGCACAACATTTTCCACCGCCCCTTCGGAGCGGTCCTCAGCTTACTGATGGCCACTTCAGCAAGATTGGTATCTGACCTACTGTGGTCGAAAACCAGCCTTTAGGTGCTTTTGTTTTCTTATCTGGTATTTTATTATATCGTGATTTTACTTGACTAATTTATTGCATGGGGCCCCTGAAAACTAACAGGAGACGAGTATCTTTGGAAGCCCAGCAAGTGTTCCCCAGCGAATCTGAAACAATCTGGTTAAGAAGTTTTTATACTTACTGGAGCCACCTAATGGCGGCTTTCGGGGGTGGTCTCTGACTCTGCTTGGTTGGTCTCTTGTGTTTGTCTCTCTTCTCGGAATCTTGGGTCTTCCCTGTTGAGTGCTTCGTGTAGATCGTGCGGCGCTGGACTGATGTGTGATCGAACTCTTTTGAACAGGTTTTCTGCGTGTTCTCTCATATACGCGTCTACGTAGTGGATGTTCAGGTCAAGATCCCGGTATATGTATCTATTTGGTATGTATTTCGGAGCGTTTAGGGTGACTCGCACGGAACCGTCCATGAACGTCTGGATACTGCGTCTGCATGTCGCTGCGCACTGACCCCGGGCAGTGCAGGCATACAGGATGATTGGGAGTAGTACGGTCTTGATTAGCAGCAGTTTTACGTGGAGTCCGATGTTACTTCTGCGACCTATAATTGGATATAGGTTTTGTCTGGCGGCTCTCGCCAGCCCTATTCTCTGTCGTACGTGTGCCCTGAACGTTAGTCTTCTGTCGAGACTGACTCCCAGGTATTTCGCTTCGTTGGTCCACGAAATATTTTGTCCGTTGAAGGTGACGTGTACAATCCTCCGAGTGAACAGTACTGCTTGACTCTTGTCAGGGTTTATGCTGATTTTCTAAAGGTTGGTCCATTTCTCTAACTTGCGCATAGCTAGTTGATCTCGCGAGTAGAGCTTTGTCGTCCGCGTAGACTGCCACCTTGTTAAAATTGTTCTCAGGCTTGGGCACTTGGCCAAGGAGAGGTATGTCAAAAGGACTGCACCATGTGGGACTCCCGGTTCCAGTAATCGCATACTGGAGAGTTCTTGTCCTAGTCTGCTGCGGCATCGTCGATCAGCTAGAAAATATTCGACTAGTCTTACCATTTGTTTCGAATAGCCAAAATTGCTCATTTTGGCTAGTAGTTCATCGTCGAACGTCTTGAAGACGTCTAGAAATATCGCTCCGGGCAAACCAAGAAAAAAATTTCAAACTCAACACATTTTAGTGACATTCAACAGATTTCAGTGACTGGCCGACTATTCAATTGACTGTGTGGGCGGACAGGTTCCCGTCTATGTTGTACAGATTGGCCGATAAAATAGTTGTCTTGAAAAAATCGCCCGTGTGCGATTGGCCTGAAGAAACAATGTTTTCAATAGATTCAGGGACTGATTGGTCGAGATATCATTTATAGATCACCATTTTTGTGTCATTGGTTCATTTGATTATTCAACTGAGTAGTTATTGCAGGTCGTTTTAAAGCCATTTTAAAGCATATACTCTATCATGGACTACTTCACATATGAAAAACAAGCAATGATTTATAATAATTTTGCCAATGTATTACATCAATGATGTTGGTAACCCACAAGGTTCGAACTTGGGACCACTACTTTCCAATTTGTATATTCCCAGTTTCACAAAAATGTTCGTAACTTTCATTACAAGTCATTTTGGCTCTCAACTATGATCTTACAAGTTCATTTATATATTCATACTGCATTATTCAACATTAAATTCAGAAATGTCCAGTGAAATATCATTTGGCAATGAGGTTGATCATTTAAATTTGTCGAAAGGATTTTAATGGCTCAAAATCTAAGAATTACCAAAAATGTATCTGCTTCTTGACAATCACAATATCAGTCTAGAACTCATTATTCAAATACAGCATCTCTTAACTGTGAGTTATGAAAATTATGGAAGTTACCTGATGAGATATCAGTGTAGGTTTTGTTCAGGTGTTCAATGGATAGTATCCAGTGAGTAGCCCTGTAATTTTTCTGAGCCAGTCCGTGCTTCGTTAAAGCAGTTCTCCAGTTATCTTCTCGGCCGATCCGTATGTGTTCCTCGGTACGGTTTCCCAATACTCTCTTTATTTCTCATAGGTCCACATTCCGATCTGCTTCCGTACGAAGCTGGTTCAAGGCCTATATCTGAAAATAATGCTGTGTGTCTGGCACACTCATCAGCTCTTTCGTTGCCTGAGTATTCTGGAACCCAGTGGGTTATGTTAGGTTAGGTCCAAAGTGAGTGGGTCTATTCGATCTCTACCGTAACCCGAAATGGTTTATTGTGGCTCACATCTATTCACATTCGACCAAATAAAGCGAGCTACTCAACGAAGGCGATCAGTTTGTATACTGAGTGGACTTTCAAGTCAGATGGTGAGAATACGGCTCTGCCAAACTCTAAAAACCTTGATTCAGTCCTCAGCGGAGCAGGCACAAAGTATATGATCTGCTGTTTCATCATTTTCAAAACAGAGGCGACACACACTGTCTTCCGACAGTCCGAGTCTCTGCATATGATGATTCAAATGACAGTGAACTGTAAGAAGGCCGGTTAGACATCGTAGTTCCTCCCTACTGTTGTCCAACAATTTGTTTGGTATCAAGATTCGAAGGGTGAATAAACGCCGTAGAGTGAGCAACTCCTGGAAGATTCTTCCAGAAGTCCATAAATCTTCTTGGTATCCAGGTGTTCAATTTTTGTTTGGCAAAGCCTAAAGCGATGCCAATGACAGGTTCTGGTCCGACGAAACTACCCAGATTGATCGCAAAATGGCTTGGAAAAGACATATATAAGAGCTACACAGGTCACTGTTTCAGGAGAAGCTTTCTAACTCTTCTGGCCAATGCAGGGGGCAACATTACATCCATAAAACGACACGGTGGCTGGAAATATACCTCCGTAGCAAAATCATACATGGAAGATAGTTTAAATAACAAAATTGAGATTTTCAACAAAATATTCAATTGTCCATCTTCTTCCAAACAAATTAAAATATCTGATAAAATTGTGAAATCAACTCTTCAAGAAATATCTAATGTTTGTGATCAGTAGGAACATGGAATATCTTCGGGAATTCTTGTTGTAAGTAATTGTTCAAACTTCACTATCAATTATTATTCCAATTATTATTCCAAGAAATTGTTTTATGATAAATGATCGATTAATAATTGACTCTGTAGAAAATTAATCCTTCAAAAAGTAATATGTCATGTTTATTTCGTGAATTATTTTTGCAGTGAAAAAAGTAAACATTTATGCATCAATAGAGATGCAAAAATGTCAAGTTTGATAGTTGTACAAAAAAAGTTTTCGCTTTTTTGGAGCCGGTTTACCCTTAGCAGTTCACTGTTTGGATTGTATTTCTGTTTCGGATTTATTGCGCCTAAACTGCGCCAACAGAGCGTTTGAAATTTTCATTCGAACACGTTTTTGGTTTGACGCAACAATCAGCAACAGACGGACCGCGGTCCGTCTGCTATTTAATAAAAGTAGAAATTCAATAATTATTTTATATTTTCTTCTAATGATTGATTTAACAATGGGAAAGAAATCCAGTAATGAATACATGACGTTATTTCAATTGTTCGAACTGTAGTCCTTGCTGTAGTTGACAGTAACCGTGCTAACAAGTATTTCTTATTAATTTCAAAAAACTAGGCGGCTAGTTTTTTTTGTTATTGTGAAATGTTATTGTTTCGATTGACTTTCAGTAACTGTCAAATAGGACAGTAGTGGTTGTATTAATTCGTGAATTTTCTGTAGTATTGCTTCGAATTAATTTGAAGTAGTAAATAATTTAAGTGTGAAGCAAAGAATTGAAATACTAATGATGATTGGCTATGCAGACAAATTGTGAACTCAGATGGAAGTGTTTAACTTTTTTAAAGAAATCTATCCAGAAAGACGCATACGCAGTCAGCAGTAAGTAAGATTGAACAAAAATTCCGGAAACTGGTACAGTTGAAAATGCATGAAAATCAGGTCGTCCTTGTGTAAATGATGATACCAAACTAGATGTTCTGCTTGCTTTTGAAGAAGATGTGCACACTTCTGTTCGTAAAGTAAGTCGTGATTTAGATGTCAGTAAAACAACTGTAGAAAAAGTATTGAAACTGGAAAAATGGCATCCCTTCAAAATCGAACTTCTACAGGAATTAAACGAGGCTAATCCAGATAGATGAATAGAATTTTGTGAAGCCATGATGGATAACTGTCACCGAGACCGTTTCCTCGTGAAAAATTTATTTTTTTGATGAAGGCACTTTTACATTGAATGGTGGGGTCAACCGTCAGAATTGTAGGTACTGGGCCAAAGAAAATCCCCACTGGATGCGTGAGCATCAAACACAATACCCGCAAAAGGTGAATGTTTGGGCTGGCATTGTAAAAAACTGGATCATTGGATCCTACTTTTTCGACGGTACTTTATACGGGCCAACATACCTTCAGTTTTTAAGGGTACATCTTGCACCTACTTTAAATAATTTATTCTCCAGTAGAATTGATCCTGGAAGTTTTGATGAAAGTTAACACAGGATGGTGCGCTACCACATTAAGCTGCAGATGTTCGAAGGTATCTCGAACAAATGTTTACGAACCGATGGATTGGTAAACCTGTTCATATTGAATGGCCAGCAAGGTCGCCAGACTTAAATCCGTTGGATTACTTTATGTTGGGCCATCTGAAGAATATTGTTTTTAAAACGAAACCAGCAAATATTCAAGAATTAAAAGAGGAAATTCGAACAGAAATAAACAATTTTTCTCAAGAAACCATAAACAAGGTTCAACAAGAATTTATTCAACATTTAGGTTACTGTCAAATACTACACTACAGTTCGAACAGTCAAAATAAAGTCATGTATTTAATACTGGATTACGTTTCCATTGTTAAATTAATCATTAGAAAAAAAAGTAAAATAATTAATTAATTTCTACTTTTATTAGATATCAATAAAATTTATTTTCCAAGGCCACATCTTTCAAATTCTGTCCGTTGGACCCCAAGTGTCATACCTTTTCGGAATCAGCTCGTTACGGATTATCTAAAACTAACACCAAATACAGGATGTTGCATTAAAAAAATTACCGATGACGTCACATTAATAGGGATCACCCTGTATAATGAAATTCTGTTGTTAAATGTAGAATATTAAAATTAAAAATCGACGTGTTTCAGGTTTTTGTAAAACGACCTTTTGTTTTGAAAATATCGAATTTATACCATACTTCGCGGACACACTGTATAACAGGTTCTATCAACATCTCACCTATCAGATTCCTCTATGAATTTACACTTCAAACAAAGAAATATATGTTTGGAGGTGATTTACAATGCTTCATGATGAATTTCATTAGTTCGGACTTACATTGTCTGATATTATATAAAATGATTTGAAATCCCTGAAAGAATTAAAAATTAAAGTAAAATAATAAAAATGAACAGTTGAAAATAACAATTAAATTAAGCAGATATATCTGAAATGAAATAATAGTAAAATAAAATACAAGTAAAAATGGAACAAATTGAACAAAAAATAAAATTAAAAAGTTAAGAGATTCCAAGCAAAGTTACTTCACGACGTGTCGATTGTTAGTATCCACAATCGTCTTCGGGTTATGACTGGACTGATTCCTCCGTGAGCTGAATATTTACTCTAATGACTTATAAATAGTCAGCTCACGGAGTAATCAGTCCAGTCATCACCGAAGACGATTGTGGATACTAACAATAGAAACGTCGCGTCGTGAAGTAACATGGCTTGGAATCTCTCAATTTTATTTTTTGTTCAATTTGTTCCATTTTTACTTGTATTCTATTTCACTATTATTTCATTTCAGGTTTTTTTGCTTGATATAATTGTTAAACTCAGCTATTTATTTTTATTTTTCTTTTAGTTCTTTCAGGAATTTCAAATCATTTTATGCAATATCAGACAATGGAAGTTCGAACTAATGAAATTCAAAGAGATATATAAAACACTTCCAAACATTTGATTTTGGAATATCTGATGAAAACATTGTGATTTAATTTTCTTATTATTTTTTAAGATGTGTACTCTATTGTTAATCAGTTTAATTGATTAGAAAAGTTGTAGCAAACACACGACAATGACGTCCATCCATCAAATATTCATTGATCAGGTATGTTTGTATTCTCCTCATTCAAGTAATTTGCTAAATGAACTACCCTTCAACTAATCATAGCCACTCAACCTCTAGTAGGCTTCAGAATGTTTTCGGAAGTATCAAGAAATATAACCATTTTGAACTTTCACATGACTGTGGGAAAAGTTCTTTGTGTAATACCTCTAATACATTCTCATACATGTAGAGTGTTCTTGTTCAGAGGATATGTTTTTTGTATTTCATTGTGGTCGATCGGCAATTCACTATTTTTAGTTTCTGGTCAAATGGACAGGTTCAGACATATTGAACATTTCATGATGATGGTTTTTGTACTTTTTCCTGTAATTCGACTACAGTGTATTTTAAGAAATGTTCACCGCTGGAAAAAAATTATTGATAATATGGTTCACATCGATGCAGATATTTTTCGAATGGAACACGATGGGATGAAAAATATTTCGATTCTTCATATTTTCCTTCCACTTCTTTTAACAGCCATGATTTTTGGGAATACTTTATACCGAGCGTTTCAAGACTTTCCAACTGAAATAATTGGAAGTGTAGTTTTTATTTCTAATAACTTGAATATTATTTTTTGCGGTGCCTCTGATGTTTTCATGACGGTGATGATTTGTGAGTTATGTTTAATCGTAAGCAGAGAATATGAAAATTTAATCAACTCAGCTACCGTAATTTCCAAAAATACCGATGTTTTCAATTTTGCGAGAAGAGTCGGCGTAGTTAAACGAAAATATATTCGTCTGCATGACACTCTGAAAGAAGTCAATGCTATCTTCGGAAGTTACGTCATTTGGAAGTTTGTCAACACATTTTTCCATATACTGTTTGTTGTTCATTCATTATTGAATGATGAATCGAAAGTATTCGTCACTTCTACTTTTGTAATTTACTCTGGAATCCATTGGGTAAGTTGAATCTTCATACCGTTTTTGATTCTTAATACGATTACCTGTGAAACGTTTTTTTGTTTTCCATCTTTTGGTATTGTGTGAACGTGACACATACTGAATGACACATATCATAGAAAATACTTATGAAATGTACTGATGCATCAAATCCACGAGAGAAACGGAATAGAAGTACTAGGACCTCTACAACTCCAAGTAGATGAGATTCGTTCATTTGGGAATAACGCAAGCTGGAATATACTGTACAGGAAAAAATTTACATTGAAGCTACCCACTTGGTGAACTTGGTGAACGGCTACAACACAGCAGGCATCAGCTCAGAATAATCACGGGGCTGTAAAATCTAGACCTTAGCTCCGGGAAAACGATGTATTAAGAGCAGAAAGTTATTGGTTCTCAGACACCTTTCGGTTCTGGTCCAGGTGTCAACCTGACTAAGAACCTATGCGACTGTACTTCAAGTGGAAATGTACGCTATTGAATTGTGTGCGGAGAGATTGAAAGAATTCAACCCCATACACAAGTCAATAAAAATATTCTCGAAAGTCAAGTAGCTTTGGTAGCTCTTGGCTCCTACCAAGCATCATCTGAATTGATAGCAAATGACTCTCCTCGATAGAAAGATTTGACAGATTGCCTCTGGTCTGAATTCCTGGCCATACTGGCCTGAAAAGCAAAGGGGCTGCTGACTCCCTTGCAAGGCAAGAAGATTTATGGACTTCTGGCAGAATCTTCCACGATTGGCTCACTCCAAGGCGTTTATTCACCCTTCGAAGATTGATACTAAGCAGTTGTTTGACTACAGTAGGGATGAACTACGATGTCCAACAGACCCTCTTATAGGTCAGTGTCATTTGAATCATCATATGCAGAGACTCGGACTGTCGGAAGACAGTGTGTGTCGCCTCTGTTTGGAAAATGATGAAACAGCAGAGCACATACTTTATGCCTGCTCCACTGAGGACCGAATCAGGTTTTTAGGGTTCGGCAGAGCCATCTCACCTGAAAAACCACTCACCATACAAACTAATCGGCTTTGTTAAGAAGCTGAGTTTATTTGGTTTAGTGTGAATAGGTGTGAGCCACAATACATCCTTGTGGGTTGCTTGGGGGTCGAATAGACTCACTTACTTTGGACCTAACCTAACCTACAGATGCAACAGGGGGACATAGATGTCCCGTCATGATTCAGATGAATGTGGGGTTCTGGATCACAGTAGGCAAATCATGTCCAGAAAAATATGACGAACATCTAACAGAGTACCTATACAAAGTCGAACGAGTATCAAGATTGTTGAAATAATGAATGAATGAAATCACCACAAATGTTTTTCTATTCAGTTTATGTGGTCAAGGATGTCATAAGATCGAGTTGTTATAAAATAGCAGACGAAGAAGATAAGTACGTTTCATTGTTTTATTTCATAGAGATGATCCAACAGAAGTGCAACAACCAAAATATAATTCTATCAAATATTGACTATTATACTTCATACTGTTATACTGTATATACTATAACTGAATGTCTGGGAAACTCATTCGCAACTCCAGAGTCCTCAATGGGTCTCCCTGACTCGTTTTGTTACATTTTATGGGGAAACATACAAATGCAGACCCACGTATCTTCGTATCTTACTTTCGTTTATTTATTGTTAAAAAAATAAATTATTTATTACGTTACTTATTGGAAAAATACGTATTGTTAAATATATAATAACATTCCGTTGGTCCAATCATGGAAAGAATTATTGCATCCGTGATTATTGGAATGAAAACAGCGGTGGCGAATATATCACCAACAGCTACAACACAATTAGATCTGTGATACATTCCTCAGTCAAAACCCTTGGACTTAATGGGTTGAAAAATATTGGCAACACCTGTTTCATAAACAGTGTAATCCAATGTTTATCAAATACGAGATAGTTACTAGAATACTTGGAAAAGGATGAGTACATGAAAGATTTCAATACTAATATTTCTAATACGGAGGGTTCTTTAATCAAAGCTTTCGCAGAAGTTAACAGGGAATTGTGGTCAGAATACTCATCTGATAGAGTAGTGAACACATTCTCCTCAGATTCAGAGTTTTGCCCCTCGATTCATGGGTCTTGCACATCAAGATGCCCATGTGTTCCTTCGTTATCCTGTAGAAGGTTTACATGATGACGTTAATGGAATTATTGAGAAACCTAAACCGACCTTAACGGAGATTAACAAAAAATTGAGAAACAGCGGAAAAGCGCAAGAGTCATGGCTGATTTATTTGAGTACATATAACTCTAAGATTGTAATTTCGTTGGTCAATTAAAATACACGATGAAGTGCACACATTGTGGAGACTCATCTGTAACTCATCGATGTAAACCATCGAATTTTCTCTAGATGGATTAGATATGAACAATTATGCAGCAGAAAATGTGACTTCTTGTTATTATAATCTATATGCACTTTCGAATCACAGTGGGTTTACCGACAGCGGACAGTATACAGCATTCTGCAGACATCCTTATACTGGCACGTGGCACGAATACAATGATTCACACGTGTCACCAATTTCACCTGAATCGCTTGTGAGTGGAGATGCATACCTACATCCTCTTTTATGAAAAGGAGGAAACAAGTTCGCACCTTTGAGCGTTTTGAAATGTTATTTTTGTACTGTTGTTTTTAATGTTATAATGCATTAGATGTTACTTATTATAACATGATTCGACTGAAAATGTGAGTTTAATTATTTTTTCAATTTACTGTGTCTCGAAATAAATATTAAGAATCCATGAATGATAAGGAAAAATCATATAGATAAATTGATTCTAATCTTGCTGATTCTGATCTTGCTATGTTTTTTCCAATTTTTTTTGCTAATTCGTGATGGGCTAAATACCGATTGGATTGTGTCTATTCACATACCTCAGCAGCATTTCTTGCATTTCCATTGTTTCTCCAAATAATAATAACTTTTCTGATTTAATTAAAGGTTATTCAAGACTGTTGGTATCCTATTCAGTACAACCTTTGCAGATCAATTCCAAATAGCACGTTGGCAGTGCAGGATAATGGGAATGCATCTTTTTCAAGTTATTCTAATGAGTCAAAAAGAAGTGCGTCCGTAATCGTGTCCCAAAAATCTGGAACCTGATTGAACACTGTTTTTAATTTCTTTAATATAAGCCCTCTGACGGATCTTTTGTTCAATAATGATCTAGATCACTTATCATCTCAAATAATACTGATTCCAGATGATTCTTTATTATGCACTGGTTGAAAGTCATTTGAAATATGGCATTGTAGCCTGAGGAGCTGCTCTACGTACCCATCTCAACCCGTTAGAAATCCTGCAAAGGAAAATACTTAAAATTATAATGTTCAGAAACAGTCGCTATTCCTCGGACTAACTAAACAAGGAATGTCAAATAATGGACCTTAGACAGCTTTATTTTTACAACGTACTCGTCAAATACAATTCCAACAAAAATCAAATAAAACCAAAACATCACAGTTACTATACAAGAAATTACAAGAAAATACAGTATCCTATCTTACTGAAAAAGTCAATTTCACAAAGCACTTTCATACACATCAACCAAATTCTACAATATTATTCCTGATAAAATTAAAAACAGTAACCGCACTCCAATTTTCAAGAAGAATTTGTAATCGTTTATATTCGAAAAACAAAGACAATATGTGATAAATATATTAGAATAAAAAGTATACCAACCAATTATGCTATATTACCCTAGTCACAATATATAAATTTTATACAAATCTTATTATTATTTTTACATTCTGTCAACATATATTGGTTTATGTCCTTGTTTTATTTCTTTTTATATTATTTGTCTTGTGCCGTATTCTAGAAATTATACTCATTGTTACCATAAACAGGCACCCTGTATTAAGTTTACACGAATCTCATTATTATTATTATTATTGTTTTATTTATATTTTCTGTCAACTTTTACCGTCATGTCTTTTCAAATTATTTTTTTTTGTTTTTATGTTACATTTCATTTGTCTTGTAGCGTATTCTATAAATTATACTCCTTGTTACACAATAACGAAACAAGTGCAATAGCGCTTATCGTTCAAGTCTTCATTCCCACTCTATCATGTAGTTCATTTATTTATATTCTGTACTCTTACGGTGAATAAAGTTTATCATTATTATTATTATTAATTAACTGATGTTCGTGAACGAGTGAAGCAACTTGGTAAACATTTTCTGGAAGAATATATAAACGCCGTAAAATGGAGATCTGAAAATTTAGAGGAAAGAAGTGACGAAAATAAATAATATTCGACATGTCAAGAAAGGAAAAGCTATCAGGAAGTATTTCTGATGGCAGTGGCGATCACCCAATAATCCTATTAACGAGTGATAATAATGAAAAAAAGAGAGTTAATGGAACGAACAACAGTTGCGGGTGTTGAGAAAATCACTAGTAAAAATTGTTCTTCAAAAGACTGGCTTCAATGCGAATGCCAGTTTTGGGTACACGAACTTTGCACTGAATATGGAGACATGTGGTATTGAGTCAGTATTGAATATTTTCACCTCTAATGATATGGCCATCACAATGAATCACCTCAGGTGTTGTGGTTGATGGTGATTAGAAGAAAAATGTTCCATTCAGGCAACAAGAAATTGTAATACGTCAGAGTTGATTGTTCAGAATTCCAACACACATAAAGATTTCCATAGTAATGAGTAAGTCTAACCACTCCGGACTGTATTCGAGATGAATTCAAAACATATCCGGGAATAAGGGAAACAACAATACAGCAATGGAAGTAAACGAGAAACTGAGTAAACTCATAAATGGATTGATAAATCAATTTGAACACAAATACCAGATTACACCTGTGTGAAAACAGCAGCAAGTCATTAAAGCCTCTAGTGTTCGCTAGCCAGTCTCATGGTACTGTAGAAAATTCGAAGCAGTAAACAACACAAACTGGACATATATAAAAAAACTACTTCAATAGCGCTATCGCCACGGAAGCAGGAACACATAGCATTCTGCCGAAACGATTATTTACCAAGATATTGGAAAAGCTTTGGGATTGCGCTACGAATAACAATGATTAAATCAAGTAAAACAGAATCAAACACTGGAGCCGACACCAACATATGTGAGAGATCTTGCAGAAGTATTGGGCAGAAATCGAAAGGCATTGCCAAGTCCCAAATAAATTTTAAGAGCAAAATAGAGTATGGGTCTTCATCAACGGTTTGAAGGAAATTGAGAAACAAGATCTGGAGGTACACAATACTGCTTCCAAACGGATGGAAATGCATGAACTCCAGTGGATAAGGTTGAATTCGTACGAAAAGGTAACAATCTGTGATTCGTCCAGAAATTTATGTTCTTATGAAGTTCACAATAGATACACCGGTTCTAAAATAACGTAGCAGCACGTAACAAGCACAACAGTTCGTGATTCAAGGAATCAAAATGCCTTACTGAATGAAGATTCAATCCAACCAAAATAGCGTAATGTTTTTCATTTTTGTTCTGAATATTCCATCAATTACTCAAGCTGAAGCTGTACAATTACCGTATCCCGCTTGAAAGCCAGACTACGTGATTGCTTATACTTTAGTTTTCATCAGCATGTCTTGAGACTGGGCCGACATCGTGGAAAACATTTGTCTGAGGTAAGACAAGAAAGTGGAATTGGCTCCCTCTGGAACTAGTTCGTCAACACATTTTTCCATATACTGTTGGTTGTCAATACATTATTGAATAATAACTCCAAAATATCTTTCAATACTACTTTCGTAAATTACTCTGGAATCCATTGGGTAAGTTGACTCTTTGTACCGTTTTTGATTCTCAATATGATTATCTGTGAATCTTTTTTTTTGTTTTCCATCTTGAAATGAAAGAGAGCATAATAATGAGGTCATCCAGGATAAGTTTTTTTTGGGGCGATGGTTTCATCGGTATTGTGTGGAAGTAACATATAATAAATTATACTCACATCCTGAAAGAAAACTGATGATGCTGATGCATCACAACCACAGGAGGCAAATTATGCCCGGAAAAATATTACAAATATCCAATAAAGTACCTGAACAAACTAGTACAGATAACAAGATTGTTGAAATGTAAATGCCATGCTGTATTCAGAGTAGGTATACATATAGTAGAGTGTCTCCAAATCAATATTGAGAAACCATGACGAATATGGAAAAAAGGCCATAATCTTGATATAATTGATATTCACTTGCTCAATATCTATGTTTTTTCAGTAATTTTTGTACTGACTCGTGACTCACCTGCAAATCTTGACTAATTCCTTTTAAAAAAACCATCCGCTTGTTCGTTCCGCATCTCAATTTTGAATTTCTATCACTTTCTTCAAATAATAATGATTGTTTCAATTGAAGTGGGAATTAGTGAAAAATATGTTGGTGTTCTGTTTAATACTATCTTCAAACAAGCAACTCCATATATTAGATCTGCAGTGGAGGATAATGAGGATGCATCTATTTCAAGTTGTTCTAATGAGTCGAAAATAGGTGGGTCTGTAATCGTTCCCCGAACGATTCACTATATTCAATTTTCCAAATCCTAGCCTTTCAAATGATCTGCCGTTTAATAAAGATTATAAGATCATATATCATCTCAAATTTAAGAGGAAATATAAACGATTAGAGATAAATTAATTGATGTTCTTGAATGAGCAAAGCACCTTGGAAAACCTGATTTGGAAGAACATTAAAATATATGGACAGTGAAGGAAAGTACGGAAAACTCAAAAATGAAGAAGAAAAAAAGGAGTGGCGGAAATGAACAATATCTGATATGTCATGAAGGAAAAAGCTATCAGGAAGTATGTCTGATAGTGGTGGCGATCACTCAATAATCTTATTTTTGGAAAATAAGAACAGAAACAGAAGGTTAATGAAAAAAACAACTGTTGCGGGTGTGGAGAAAATTACTGAAAAACACTTCTCGTCCAAAACTGGCTTCAATGCAGAAGCAAGTATTGGGTACCCAAACTTTACACCGAATTTGAAGACATATAGTATTGAGTTATGACCTCGTCACCTCTAATGCTATGTATATCACACACCAACATCTCTGAAAATATGTTCAAGTGAGATAACGCTTGAGGAAGCTATTATTGTATAGCGAAACACGTGTCACGGTTTTTGTAAAATATTTCATAGTGAAAATCACACAATAAACTGTATTAATTAGATATAATATGGATTATTATCAAGTATCGGCTAGTTCTATTCAAGTAAGAGTTTTTGATTTTTTGGGCCTATACGAGTAACTTTCATTTTTTCACTTTAAGAATGCTATCGTAGTCGAAGTAACTGATATAGTAATTCTTAAAGATATCAGCGAACTCAAAGGCCAAAAAACCAATACAAAGAAATAATGCCGCTACGAATTAGTCCACGTGGACTGCAGAAGTGGCGGTGCGTGTTGGATAATTTAAACTAACCGAGTTTTATGATTGGCTGGAGAGTCATAAAATTAAATTTGAAGTCATGTTACGGTGACCAATAGAATGTGAGGATGGTTAGAAGAGTCGTGTTGTCAATGTTCAGTTCAGGAACTGATCGCGACAAGTACTAATAGTAATAACGAGTGTGATAACAACGCAGACTTTTTCCTGTGTAGTGATTCCAATAGCGCTGGTGAACAATGCGAAAAAGAGATACCAGGGAATAAGATTCGGATGCTATTGAATATTGAAACACAGAGAGTATGTTTCAATGTATATAAGAATCTACATATCACGTTTGGTTTCGAAGGAAAAAAAAACTATTACAAGCAACATCAGATTTAACCAACATTCCTTTCTCAACTGTACGTAAAATAGTCAAAATCAAACCTTATGAATGCAAGACGCGATGTGATGTTCATCTAGATGATGAACATTAGATGATTTCATTAGATGTTCATCTAATGAAATCATGGAAAAAACAATATACGACTGTTACAAAAGCAATGAGATTCCTATAATTGAAATCATAAGGAATAAATTGAATACTTCCGGCTTTAACGTGATCAGCTGTGACAAAACTCCTCAGAATTGGATAAAGAAACTAGGATTTATATTCAAAATAATAAACAAACGTCAAGCAGTTATGGAAAGCAGAAGAATAGTGGAATTGGGTAACAAATACTTAGAACAAATAACTAAATAGAGACAAGAACAACGGCAAATTTTCTATTTGGACGAAACTTGGTATGACACTCACGACACAGTTACGAAAGGGTGGACTGATGGTTCGAGAATGTGTACGCCTAACATGCCTGCAAACAAAGGATCACGACTAATCATCATGCATTGCGGAGGAAGTAAAGGATGGGTTCCGAATTCTTTGAAATTATGTGGAAAAATCTTGAGGACTCTAATGTTGACAATCATTAGAACATGGAAGCTAATATTTTTGAGGAATGGTTTGAAAACACATTGGTCCCAAATTTGTATGTGAATAGTGTAATAGTTCTTGACAACGCTTCCTATCATTCGCGACAGCTCATCAAATAAAAATTCGAGGAAAGCTGAAATACAAAGTTTTTTAAAAGATAACAATTTGTATTTTGAAGATAACTATCCCAAGAACCAACTACTTGAAGGTTTACAGACAAAAATATTTGAAATTGTGTATGCAACAAAAGGTTATGATCGATGCCTCTCGTGGGGTATTGACCATCAACTTTTTCACATAAGAATTTTAGGAACTTCCTTTACACGCTCTCATCTGAGCGAGATACGGTGATCTCTTTGCAGTTGGGGTTCACAGGCATGGTTACCTTTTGGCATTCAATCCAAGGGTACACTTTTCCGCAGTAGGAGCACTTTTAGACAAGGTGCTTTTAGCAGTAGTCTGCTGATGCAGAATTTTGGGAATTGAGAAACGAAAATAATATTAAGGACGCAGATCAGTGTCGTCAACGTCGTTTCATTGATGTTGATTTTCAGTTCCTAGCCTCGAAATTTCCATTTGTTGGGAATTTGATACAAATACCTTCCATTGACTAATGTATCGAGTATAAGCCTATTATTTGAATATTTCAGGTTGTCGTTTGACAGTCAGATGCATGCAGAAATGCTAGTAGAACTATTGTGAGAATGGAAGATCTTAACTGATGGAGTATAGGTGTGTGTGTGGGGTTGGGTTGGTGAAGTAGGGATATAGTGGATATTCTTCATGTTGGTGACAGTGAGTTATTTGTATGAATAGAAAGAGGTTGATCCTGCGAGGTGTTCCTAGGATGGTTAGCATTGCCAGCATTTGTAGGTTGTTAGCACTGGATCAGAAGTTACTTCTATCCGCTGGTTAGTCGTGAATGATTGAAGCCTGTAGCTTCGTCACTGACTCTACTATGAAAAAAAACTCTTGACGCAACGGAGCTTCGAGAGGCTACCCACAGGAAATTGGGTTCCACTCTGGATGCTCTTCACTTTCGCTGATTCAGTAGTGTTCTCTTCAGGAGATGGAAATAAAATGGAACAACACAGAGAGATATGTGTCGTCACGTCTTATGTGGAAATGGTGCACTTAATTACGTGAGAAAAAAATTATAGATTCAAAAGGATTTTTCTGTTATCTGTCATCTTCATACGAACGATGACTCTCAGAAGTATAAATTTGTGCGAGCTAATGATTAACGGGGACTTACTTTTCAACATGCAATATTAGACAATTAGCCCTGAACTAAATCTGCCTCAGAGTATAGTTGGATTCTGCTCAAGAAAGAACTAACAAATTAGAACGATATTTCAAAAAATAGGTGTTAGAGAAAATGGAAAACAAAACTCTTCAAGTCAGAAGAATTGAAAATTCCTATTCAACTCCGAAACATTAATTTCCATGAAGGTTATGTATGCTAAGATGATGAAAACAACCAGAATTGGATTAAATGTTCAATTATTCAATATGTTTGTATTCCATATACTTTTCATCAATTACATATATTGGCTACCCCTATGCCTACGTGTTATAATCAGTTATCTTCGAGTAGTCGTGAAAATGTACCCGATAGAAACAAGAGACCGTGTTCTTTTTGATTTCTACATGAATCTTGGAGAGGTTCTCTGTGTGATACCTTTGACAAATTCTCAGCCAAATTGGAAGATTTGGCTCTTCAAATTTTTTATTTTGTGTATTTCTTTGTTATCGATCAGTCATTCGATAATTTCCTGTCTGATGATTACCAAGGAAAGCAGAGATATTGGGGAATTAATGATGATGAGTTTTGTTCTATTTCCTGTTGTTCGATTACATTGTATTTTGACAAATGCTTTCCGCTGGAAGAAAGTTAAGGCTCATGTGGCTTCGATTGACATGCATATGTCACAAATGACGTACTTTGGAAAAAAATATATTTTGACTCATGTTTCCATACCTCTACTATGTGTAGCAATTATTTTTGTTTTGACTACATTCAGATACGCTCGTCGCATCTCATCAGAATATATTTATAATATTCACATGTTTCTATTAGATATTTACTGTGATGCTGGTGATATTTTCAGCACCGTAATGTTTTGTGAATTATGTATTCTTGTAATCCACAAATACCATCATTTAGACAACTTGATTTCCATGATACATAGAAATGAAAATTATAGTTATTTTACTGGAAAAATTGTAGTCGTCAAACGTGTATATGCGAATTTGTACGATACTGTGAAACAAGTCGATTCCATTTTCGGAATTTACATTATTTTCAAGTTTCTTGACTCTTCGTTCCATATACTACATGCTGTTAGTAGGTTCATAAGTAGTGATTATTCCAAATTCGGAATCCCATTCCTGTATTCTATAATTCACTGGGTAAGTTGAGTGATTTTACCATCTATGATTTTCATGAATTCTGCTGAATAATACTAATAGTGATACGCTAAATCTCTCATTTTCAATAGAATAATCAAATTGCTTTCTTTTTTTGTACATTATGTCCAGAAATCATTGTGTTACATTCAATATGTTGATCTTTCAGAATCCTATTGCAAACAAGATTCCCTCGGTCCATTGCTATCAAAGGAAACAATTTTTATTGTCGAATTTCCATTGCGGCAGTGTTATACCAGATAAACCTTTTTTGCAGACAATATTTTTTTTTAATCATCACCCGCATGTCTACAGAAATTAAGTGGATTTTTGAAAATAGTTAGTCAACATCACTATGATAATTTCTGGAATCTCAACTTTCGGAAACATAATATAGGATGCTCTGTAAAACCGGTCAAATTTCATTCATTTTCAACAGACATAATCAAACTTTCTCAAATGGAACACCATGTATCTTTTTATTTGTATGGAATGTTTCAACATTTCACTACATTTTTCATCAAAAGTATACTATACGAAATACTGATATTTCACAAATTATACCGAGTTTTAGTAATTGTTGTAACCCCAAAAAAATCTATTTTCTTACGTTCACTTACTCAAATTTGTTTTTCGAATATTCAAACTAATCACTAGTACATTAGCATTTTTCATACCATCTAGTGATAGTTATCAGCGGTTTCAATGGTAAGAAATGGTGAAAAACCTGAAGAATATACTGCTTTTTTCTTTAGAAACCCAGTTATCCATGACTGACATCAAAAAATGAATATCGGAATTTGTCAATAACGCCATATTTTGAAGTTTTTTCGCGTGTAGATTGAATCATTTTCATTATGAATTATGTAAGGTACTGTTGGGTAATAAGGCCAGGTTAAGGAAAAAGTCAATTTATTTCCTAAACTATAAGTATATCTAAACTTTGGCCTATACGAATAGGTAATAATATTATAATAATATAGGAACTTCAAAGTAAACGTTCACACTCAACAGGAATAAAAAGAAAAAAGTTAAAGTTGGGCAGCACGGGCAGGTTATAAAGCTAAGAGTAAATAATCAAGGCAGGTAATAAGGCCCAACAGTCGAAATAGTTCATGACATGCATTCTGGGCAAGCAAATTCTTCTGTGTCACCTTTTGAGAGACCAACACATTCCTCATGCACCTAGGTACTACATAATACACAGGATCTCAAATCAGCCACAAAATCATTGTCGCAAACTGAACACATCCAGACTTCTGTAGCCGCAGTTTTGCTAGTGGTCGGCAAATCAGCTGACTTCTCATTTTTCTTTGACGAAGTGAGAATTTTCTCAGAGCTGTCGTTCTTGAAAACATCTCTTTTTATTTCTTAGGCTCGATAATTCAATGCCTTTTATCGTACGGTAGTTTTAGTAGGCTGCATATCTGGGGTAAGCAGAATTTTCGAAAAAGAATTGTTATTTTTGGTGTGGGCTTCGTTATCAATCAACCGTGCTGGTGTGATTTCATTATCTGTATTCCACTGATATTCCATATTTAAATCTTTCCTGACATCATCATGAATATTGGGATTATGGTTCTCAATATTTTCATGCTGGTAACGTTGTTTAGGAAAATTGAGTGCAAAAGCGTGTTCTGGAATATCATTTTTATTAATATGTGCGAATTTAAATCCACTACATATGTTGCTGATAGTTATACTCTTTCCCCAAACTGGAGTGAAGACATCAGAAAACCTCTCCTTGTTTAGTTTTCTATCAGGATGTTGATCCCAATAATCTAGGAGTTCTTGATCCCAGTGATATTCAAACGAACGGAATACGGACTCACTTATTGGCTGAAGTTCGTGGGTAGTGTTGCTACGTAAACACAAAAATTCAATTTGTAGAGATTGTGCTTTATCAGCGATAGTAATATCTAAATGGCTAGATGCGGCATCAAAAATAAGAATCGTTGGAGGAGAAGACATAAAGTTTGAAAAATTGTCCAACCATTTAGTGAAAATCTTCGTTGTCATGCTTCCTTTTGGTGTCATGTGCACAACAGAACCTGCTGGAAGCTCATCCGCAAAAGTGGGTTTTAACCTTTGCCCTTTAAATATAATCATAGGTAGTATTACGTGACCGAGTGCACTTGCACAGGCAACGATGGTTACATTTTCCCCGTGTTGTGATCCCACCGAATGCACTCTTTTGGATCCTTTTTCGGTCAACACTTGCTGCTGATAGTGTAGCATAAGCCTGCAACACTTTTCATCCATAAAATGATTCAATTTCAGGGCACGCGCTGGGTTGAGCTGCTGTGCTTTTCGCTGAAAAATATTTGAGTGACGTTTCATAAATGATCGGTACCATTCCTTTCCCGCTAATTGTTTTTCTCTGTTAAATTTATGGGGTATATTGAGCATATCACAAAATTTTGAACACTTCTACGAAGTACCCTAGGAGTAAGCGGAAATCCTTTTTGTGCGAATTTAATTATTTTTTCCACCAAGTCATTTTCTTGTTGTTTGGTTAGGATGGATTTTGCTCCTAACACTCGTTTCTTCGAGCCAGTTTATAGGTGGGTTTAGGTGATTTCTCAATGTCCGACGAGGGATACCACTTCGCTGTGTCATGTCTTCTGACCACTTAGCCCTAATTTCTTGATTTTTTTTACCTATATCTGAAAATAAAAAAATTTATATACATCTTTAGGATAGGTCAACAAATATCTCAAAATAATAGTATACATCAATTATTAATATCAACATGAACATACGTACCCAAGTATAGACAATAATTTTGTGTAGTAATGAAAATATCACTCACCTCTTTGTAGCTAATTTTATAAGTTGATAAATAAAAATACCTATAATAGCAGGGGAGCCCTCGATGCAAAATGGGGATTTACTCAAGCGTCATTGAGACATATCAGGTTGCAAAGCTTAGATGATAAGAAGAAAAAAATGTTATATGATATATACCTTTTCATCGGTGGGGGAAGCGGCTATAGATTTTTAAATATGTAAAAAATACTGTTGCATGGACATACTCGAGCGCGTCAGATATTGATAGCATCAATATCCTACGTATTTTTAATAATGTTGATATGTCAATCTGATCGTTTGCATGATGTGGATGGTTGTACGTAAGGGTTAAAAGTGAAAAGAAACAAAATTTAATCGAGCTCGTCAGATTTCCTAAGGGGGTGTAAAGTGCAACAAAAAAAGCTCTCATTCAATTATCTGACGATTTCGATCTGACGCAAACTCGCGGCCATTATTATAATGTGCAAAAAAAATTCGCCATTTTGAAATACTCAAGCGCGTCAGATTGAGACATATATGGTTCATCTTTATGTTTTAGACGTGATGTCTTATAATTTGACGATTATCTAGAGGGATCCGCTTAATCTGACAAAAACAATATTTTTTTTTTAATCATTGAACTTAATTAATTGAAAAGCCCAGGAAACAGCATGCGAATGAATAAGTGTATGTTTTTTAAGTAGAATACTTGTATTTATGAGAAAATAATTTTTAAAATATACTCAAAAAATGTTTTCATAATCAATTGATTAATTAGTGAAGGAAAGAGAAATAAAACTTTCTATGTTTTTTATCTAGCATGACAAGTTTTTTTTTCTAATATTCGTCTCTGAGAATACACAGTCGACCAAAAAAATTTTTGTCTTGCTGCCGAAAAAAAAAACTGATTTTGGTTAATTCATCTGTGCTGATTACATAAAAGATTTACATTTTACAGAATCGATAACTGAAATTGAGTGTAATGAATGGTGGTGCTCTTATATAAAAGTTGTGGAAAAGTTTCTTGAAAACAATAAATCAGAAAATTACTGGGATTTAGTGGAAGAAATACTCAATAATTTCAACAAACACGGTTGTCATATGAGTATTGAAATTCATAGCCACTTAGACCGTTTTCCAGAAAATCTTGGTGACCTTAGTGAGGAACAAGGAGAACGCTTCCACCAAGATATCAAAACGATGGAAGAGAGGTATCAGGGAAGATGGGACACTCACATGATGGCGGATTACTGCTGGAGTCTTCAAAGGGACCGTCCTTTTAAAGCCTTTGCAAGAAAATCATAAAAAAGGAAGTAAACACTGGTGTTTACCAGTGATATTTGAAATTGTAAAGTTGTTCCAAGTCCAATTGATTTTTTTTTGGTCAAATATTCTGCAGTGGTAATTTCCTCAAACGACATATCTGAAATCGATCTGTGATATACACATATTGTAAAACAAAATTTGCAGAATCTTCCTCATTTTGAATGGAACACCCTGTATATCATTGATCCATAAGGAGCGCCTACGAAACCTCTATAATTTTTATTGAGTATTCCCTATGACCATGTTCAATAGTTTTTCTTAAATAAGCATTTTTTTCAAAAAATGGACCCTGTACTTTCGTATTTGTTGAAATACTAACAGACTGTCAATATTTTTTATACAATAGTTCACTTCGATCATATTTTTAGAAAATGAAATTCTATGCTTTTATTTTTCATATCTCGATAAATACAGCGTTGCCCCGACGATTTTGTTACTCATTTGAAGAAATTTTGATATTTAAAATTTAAAACAAGTTTGAAAAACTGTTCACAGAAATTTCTCCTCACACGACATTGCACTTTCTCATACAATATTGTATTTTTTCACACACAATACATAATACAATCCTTCATCGTTAGATGAGAAACTTGACACTATTTGAAACTTGACGCTATTTTTTTTTTCAGATCTGTACTCTAGCAATAATCTTCTTCTGTGACAAAGTGGAGAAGAGCGCAAAAAAGCTTCTGGAAACTTGCATATTTTTACTAGCTGATATTGAAGATAAAGCTTTGAGACACGAAGTCTTACTTCTATCAGATTTCATTAAACAACTCTCGCCAAAATTCACTGGATCAGGATTCTTTCGAATAAATCAGCGTATAATTCCAGCATTCTTGTCTGTTCTTGCAACATATATCATAATAGTGATACAATTCAAAACGAATTAATAAGCATCTCATCATTATAGTCGATCGCTTTCAAACTCATTCCAGGGTTATTGGTGATAAGGTACCTATCAATGAAAATAACATGACTGTTTCCCACTTTTTTCACGAAATGTTCGTAACTGAGAGTCAATACCGCAATAGATTTAATTAATATTTTGCACTTCACATTATCATTATACCGGCCCACTCATTGAAATGATAGTCGTTTTTTTAAGCGTATGAAAACACACTGAACCTGTCGGTTGAGAAACCCCACATGTCCATAAACTAAAACTTCAACTGTCAAAAATTGCCAAATTTTTGTACCCAGAACATTCTGTTATGTTGGCAATGCTTTCTTGAGCTGAGATATTTGGAATACGTAGTCTATCTGCATTACATTATACAAATTAATCGAACATTGAACGATTTTTCAACAAAAACGGATTCTCAAACGACTGATTCAATTTCATACTTGGGCATAACAATAAAAATACAAAAAAACTAATGAAAACATAATGACAACTTTTTTGTTTCACTTGGTTTATTTATATAATAATTCATATGTAGAAATGCTGAAAAATGTCTTATTCAATAATTTATGTAATATAAATTGACTGCAAATTAATTTTTGAATACGTACAATTATTATTGAAAGTGTTTTACAAGAATGACTACTGATATTTAATTTCGCTATGGTCAATTCAAAAGCGAATTGTTTTAATTTTGTAGTTATAGTTCACTTTCAATATTCATGAGAATAATTAAATTTAAACAAAATTTGTGAAGACTTTAAGTGTTAAGATTCACCAGTGAACGTATTTTAAATTTTTTGGAATCCATTAACAAATTTGTATTTTTTTAAGTATTAATGAAATTTCAAGTCGTCAACTGAAAGGTTATATACCTCATCTGCATAGTTTGACAAATTTGCAATTATTTTTTTTTAATTTTCATTTCGATTCAATTCAATCTTTAATGAGTTTTTTTTCATTATCGAGTATGAAGATCTCTAGCATTATCTAAATACTAAATGAATTTGTTAGATAATTTGCATTTTTTGCAGTTTTAGCAGTTTTTACTATTATTTTTATGACAGTGATATTTTTTTCTCGATCTCATTAAATAAAACAAAAATGTTCAATGTAAATGACCGATACTTGATGGAAATTCATGTTGAAATTCACCAATGTAGTTTATCATGATTTTAAATATGATAGGTTCACAAAATAGCTACACGTGTTTTTCGCCTTACAATAGCATTCTTTCTTGAGAAAGCTATATTGTAAAGCGAAACACCTGTCGCGGTTTTTTTAACTTATCATAATGTGTATCACAATTTCAGCAGTCCTGGTCTAGGAAGCTAATTTGCTTGAGGAAGCTATTGTGTAACGAAATATATCGTGGAATAATGAAAATCACAAAAACCGCAACATGTGTTTCGCGGTTTTGTGAACTGTTCATTTGAAATCACACAATAAAGTGTTACTTGAATGAGCTATGGATTTCCATCGAGTATCAGCCAATTTCATCACACAATAAACGAAATTAGTGTTGTTTAAAAAAAAAAGGTAGTTGGGTATTTCACATTTTGTATGATTCACTGTTTTGCCAGTTCATGAACGCGTAATAGCACATGACTTTCGGATTAGATCGTGTAAAAGTAGCTTAGTTGCTGTATAGTTTTTTTATATAAAAAAGCTAATGAGCTGCGAACATTTTCAACCAATGCCTATATGGTAGATGTCATTCATGTCACATTTAATATTGCTTTGAAATATTCTGTTCTGGATAAGTACTGAAATGTTATGTCATTTATATCAGAAGTCGAATTAAACCGATTATTAGGCTCAATTAGGTTTTTTCTGTCTTGGAGATATTTAACTAATCCATTTTTCCATATTCATGAAAATACACTGCAGTCTCATTACCATTTAGCCATTTTCCACCTATTTTTTCATTACAGCTATTCCATACAGCTGATATTAAATATGGAATCAATAGCGCAAAATTGTTCAGGACCACAGTGAAAAACTATTTTCTTGGTTAAAATAAAATGGATACTCGTAATTTGATTGATCCGAATAATAGTTGAGCTGAAAGAATATGTTACTTATTTTGTTAGGAAAAATATGTGGTTCAAGGGGACATCAAAATAATTCAATATTCTTAATAATTCCTTTTCTCTAATAATTTTTTCATTATATTCATCTTATCATGCTTTATAATACATGGATATAGGTTTGAAATTCTATGCTCGTAGGTATAAATTATAAATGGGAGAAAAACTGACTATTTATTCCTTTCTTTTTTCTTTATAGAGATACATTCATTGTAATTTTTGAATAGGAACGCTATGTACCTATATGTGTGTGTATGTATACAGAGTGGTCCAACGAAAAGTATACACCTTGCTTTTCTCCTTTTTTTGTAACTTAACGCAAAAATGCTCGGACAGGTCAATTTTGCTTTCGAGGGGGATACATTTTAGATGTATTTTTCTACCTGTGACTTCAACCCCTTAGCGAGGGTGAGTAACAACCCTAAAATTTTAAATAGAAAGTGGGGTCGAGTGATATATCATTTGGAAGGGCACAAAATTATCTTTCCAATGATACCTAATTTGTTGTATTTCACTCAAACATGTAGGTATTATGTAGAAAAACAACTACAACCCAGTACTTTCAAATGTGTAATTGATTTACTAAAATCCTACTTTAGCAAGTGCTGAAAATGTGACCCATTTGCTTTCATACAATAATACAGATTTTGTTCAAATCTATTCCTAACATTCTGTAGCATATCAGGTGTTAAACTTCTGCACTCTGCTGTAATTTGTTGGCGAAGATCTTCTATGGACTCGGGCTGCGTAGCAATACATTTATTTTTCTTGGGAAAGAAAGTTTTTGGCTTTCTACTACTCCATCTGATACAAAAAAAATGGATGAGAGAATCTTCCACTAGTTCAGACTTCCATTGTCTACTATATAAAATGATTTGAAATCCCTGAAACAACTAAAAAAGAAGAATTAAAAATGAGATAGCTGAAAATAATAATTATATTAACCAAAATAAACCTGAAATGAAATAATAGTGAAATAAAATACAAGTAAAAATAGAACAATTGAATAAATAAAAATAAAGAAATGAAAAAAGAAAGAAAATAAAAAGTGAAGAGATTCCAAGTCACGTTAGTTCACGACGTTTCGATTGTTAGTATCTACAATCGTCTTCGGGTGATGACTGGACTGATTCCTCCGAGAGATGACTATTTATAGGTCGTTCGAGTACTTTCACTTATCCCCGCTTTCCATTTTCCGCTTCACTGGTTCCGTGATGATGGGTTTCCATATGTTGCGTATTTCTACGCTGGCTTGCCTCACGAAAACCAGGCCACCAAACGCGGACTGCGATTCCAAAAATTGCATTTACCGGATACCCTGTGAGTGCGGAAAATCCTATATTGGTGAAACTAAGAGGCCATTGAATGTTCGCATTGCCGAGCACAAGAAACACACACAGCGAGGGGAAACCAGCAAATCAGGAATAGCAGACCATGTTTGGACCCATCAACACAACATCGAGTGGTCCCAAGCTGAGATCTTGCACAGAGAGGAACATTGGTTTAGGAGAAAATTCAAGGAAGCCGCATACATGTTGTCCAACAACGTATTTAGCCAAGCCAGCGTAGAAATACGCAACATATGGAAACCCATCATCAAGCGAAAAATGGCCAACTCCCGCCAAAACGGTCATCTCCCACGGAACCAGTGAAGCGGAAAATGGAAAGCGGGGATAAGTGAAAGTACTCGAACGACCTATAAATAGTCATCTCTCGGAGGAATCAGTCCAGTCATCACCCGAAGACGATTGTAGATACTAACAATCGAAACGTCGTGTACTAACGTGACTTAGAATCTCTTCACTTTTTATTTTCTTTCTTTTATCATTTCTTTATTTTTATTTATTCAATTGTTCTATTTTTACTTGTATTTTATTTCACTATCATTTCATTTCAGGTTTATTTTGGTTAATATAATTATTATTTTCAGCTATCTCATTTTTAATTCTTCTTTTTTAGTTGTTTCAGGGATTTCAAATCATTTTATATAGTAGACAATGGAAGTCCGAACTAGTGAAATTCATCATGAAACATTGTCAATCACCTTCAAACAATTTATTTTTCAAGTGTCCCCAAAGGAGAAAGTCTAAAGGCGATAAATCAGGTGACCTGGCAGGCCATTCGATGGGGCCTCTCCTTCCAATCCACCGTCCAGGAAACCGGTCATCTAAAAACTCTCTTACCGGAGCAACATAGTGAGGAAGGAGGTGCTCCATCTTTCTGGAAGTGAAGCCGATCATCATTATGATTTTGGTCATTTTCAATTATTTCTATTATGAGAGGATCAATTGTATCTTCAAGCATGTTCAGGTAGACCTCACCAGTTAAATTCCCAGGAATAAAAAGTGGCTCTACGATATGACTACCTAATATGTCACACCAGACATTGATTATTTGAGGGTACTGGGTATGGACCTCCCGGAATAAGTATGGGTTACTGTCATCCCAGTAACGGCAATTATGCCTATTCACAGCTCCATTAAAAAAAAATAAACACTCATCGGAAAAGCACGTGTTGAATGATAGGTGCGGATCATCAGTTAGTAGCTGGCTCAGTCGTTCACAAAATTGCAGCTTTCTATCAGGATCATCTTCATTGAGTTCCTGTACTAATTTAATTTTGTACGGATGAAATTTATAGGCTTTTAATATCCGTATTATGGACGAACGGGAGACACCTGAGGCTGCAGCAAGCTGACCGGTACTTTGAGTATGATCCAATTCAACATGTCCCAAAACAGCGACTTCCACTGCTTCATTTCTGATCGGTTTCCGTGGCTTGTATTTCACATTACAGACAGATCCGGTATCGACAAACTCTTGGACTAACTTGGCAACGTACGAATCATTCACATTTTTTCCGGGATAACTGTTATTAAAGAGGCGGGCAGTAAGTCTAAGCACAACTATTATGTTGATAATTAAGTTTAACAATTTCAACTTGTTCAGGAATGGAATAAACCATTTTTACAGTAAAGTTGAAATAATTTCAAAAGCAACCGAACTGAATCAATGAACGTTTGCTTAAATTCTTTTTGTATACTTATCTGCTGTTGTTATTTGCTTTTTTGCTTGCTTTTTTTATAACTATTCAAGTAAATACAACAAATTTGGTACCATTAGAAAGAGAATTTTGTGCCCTTTCAAATGATATATCACTCGACCCCACTTTCTATTTAAAATTTTAGGGTTGTTACTCACCCTCGCTAGGGGGTTGAAGGAACAGGTAGAAAAATACATCTAAAATGTGTCCCCCTCAAAAGCAAAATTGACCTGTCCGAGCATTTTTGCGTTAAGTTACAAAAAAAGGAGAAAAGCAAGGTGCATACTTTTCGATGGACCACTCGATATGTATACATATAAAGGGCTATTCAAATTCCTTTCTATGAGGATCTCGTAAACGATAAGAGATAGAGTGTCGGTTAAATTGTGGAAAAGTTGCGTATTTTAGAGACCTGATCAATGATGTAAAAAAATCGAATATAGCTCTTTTGATTCTGGAGATATACAGGAAAAACCAAAAATTCCCAAATAATTGTTTTGCCTATATCTTCTTTATTCGCAGACATATTGAAAATCTGTCTGTATTTTGCTATTGGCACTTGATGTGGGCTATCAGAATATGTCCATGAATCTTTTATATAGGGTGTCATCAGGCTTGGGCCACCCCCATCTTTGAATTTTTATATACGGACCTGTATTTTTTGTTGTAGTTTTTGGATCGTAAACGTTTACTTCATACTGGGAAATTGAATTTTATTTTATATTTGGGGACGTTTCGGTAATATTAGATTATAATTGGGTGAATTATTCCCTTTCAAATTACGGCCCGGGAAATTGGTTAACTCAGTTAAATAAAAACACAATAGCAACTTTCATGTCTCCCTATGCACCAAAGAGTTTTTAAAGAGTTTTTATTTTCATTTTTGGACACCTATTCATATTTTTTCAAATTTCCATTGCTCTGAGCGTTTTCCACAATGAACTTCGATCAAGAAAACCTTTTATGACTATCTGAAACATATCTACAAAATATATTATACCTGTTTTGATGAGCAGAAAAAGAAATGATAGCAATAATAACATCCAAAACCAACACTATAATTGTAATGAAAATTGCAATGAAGTAATTTATATACACAAAAAAGTTAATGGCGCAATAAATGTTCAGATTGGAGTCCTTCCATTTCGAGACAAATATTGGGCCAATATAATGGCCTGCAAGATCACCAGATCTTACTATTTTGGACTATTTTCTATGTGAGACATAGGATTTACGCTGGCAGAGAGATAGAAAATGTGGAAGACTCGAGATTGAGGATTTTGAATGATTTCGCAACAATGCAGCAAATAAGTGTATTAAGGGCAATAAATAATATGAAAAACCGAGTTTTCATTAAAATTATAGTGTTCGTTTCGGATATTATTATTGGTATGATTTCTTTTGCAGCAAGTAAGTGTGTTAAGAGCAATGAATAATTTTAAAAACCGAGTTCAAAAATGTCTCTCAATGGAAGGACTCCAATTCCAACATTTATTGCTCCATTAATTATTTGTGTATATAAATTACTTCATTTCAATTTTCATTACAATTACCTATAGTGTTCGTTTCGGATGTTATTATTGCTATTTTTTTTTCTGCTTAATAAAACACATAAAATATATTTTTGATGTAGATATGTTTCAGATAATCATAAAAGGTTTTCCTATTCGAAGTTCATTGTAGAAAACGCCCAGAGCAATAAAGAAAATGAATAGGTACCTAAAAATGAAAAAAAAACTCTCAAACAATTCTACGGTACCTGGGAGACGTGAAAGTTGGTATTGTGTTTTTATTTAACTCAGTCAACCAATTTCCAGGTCCGTAATTCAAAAGGGAATAATTCACACAATTATAATCAAATATTACCCAAACACCCCGAAATATAAAATTTAATTTGATTTCTCAGAATGAAGTGAATGTCGACGATACAAAAAATACAACAAAAAATACAAGTCCGTATTTAGAAATTCAAAGATGGGTCTGGCCCAAGTCAGATGACACCTTGTATAAAAAATTCATGGACATATTCTGATAGCCCATATCAAGTGCCAATAGCAAAATGTGGACAGATTTCCAATATGTCTGCGAATAAAGAAGATATAGGCAAAATAATAATTTGGGATTTTTTGGTTTCTCCTGTATACCTCCAGAACCAAAAGAGCTATATTCGATTTTTTCAACACATTGAATAGGTCTCTAAAAGATACAACTTTGCCACAATTTAACCGACACTCTATCTCTTATCGTTTACGAGATCCCCATGTATAGAAATGAATTTGAATAGCCCTGTATATTCATATGTATAGATGAAACAAATTTTGGTTATATTAATGTATTACATAAGTTTTCGGTTGAATAATACATATAGAGATCATAACATGGAATACTAGATAAATGAAAACCCACTCGCAAACTATGATTTTTGTGGGTAAGTAGTTTATTCTACACCAACATTGTATGTAACTTCTGTAATATGTAATTGTATATTTTTTCAGTGTGAATAAACGTTATTATATTATTGAACGTTATATAAATAGATTGCTCCCTATACTAGCTTGTTCAGATCGTGATGTGACTCTCAACTTTATTCACGCATTTGTATGAAACAATAAAACTATCTTTGCTCACCTGCATTTAAGCTAAGGAACGGGTACAGTCTTATTTTGTACAGGTGTAATCTAAGGAGATAGGGTCTAGTAAACATATTTTGTGGTAAATCATGATCACTTTAATGAAATGAATAAAAACACTTATGTCTGATCACCACTAGTTGATTTTATTTATGAGACGGGTTTCGAGTTTAACCCCATTATCAAGTATAACACTATATCTGGAGTTTTTGGGTAAGATAGGACAGGTAGTTAAACGAACCAGGGTACCAACTTTAAAATTCAACACTGAAGATTATAGGAGTTGTTGAACTTATAAATTCAAGAGTGGAGACCTACCAAAATCGAGTTGCTCGTTTAGGGGTATATATTTCTGGTTTTTATTGATTTGTTAATGTCCATGGTTTCCAACAAATTCTTTTTTTTTCCCTTCATTACATATGTGTAGAATTTGGAGGTTATCTTTACTGATTTTCTGTTTTGATTCTTGAAGATGTTCATACATTGTAGATTTTTCGTCCATAAAGACGTGTTCACGGAGCTTTACGTCAAAATTTCTACCGGTTTGGTCTGTATACACTGCAGAGCATTCGCCACACTTTATTTCTATTTCGTATACAATACAATCATTATTAAATCTATAAAACTAAAAATGAGGCTAGAAACAACATGTAACGATAGGGTTTTGTTGATTTCAGTTCTAGTCTTAAAGAAGAGAAAACTGAAATAAAAAGGAAAAGAATAAAAAAAAGAAGATGATAGGAAAGAGGAAGCGAAAACATGTTAATTGATCATATTGAAGATATTACAGGAGTAAAACATCTATGAAATCAATGATTTTCTGATTGACCAGCGATGATATATTTTTTTGTAACAGCACTGGGATAAGAAAAATTCACTAACATTATATTTTTGTGGTGTTTCGATGGGGTGGAGAAGAAAGTAACCCTTTAAACCTCAAATTCAAAGTATGTATATCGCCATGAAATCTTATTTTGTTATACAAATATGATGGACATTTTTTAATGATATTTTATGGAACAAGGTAGCCGAATCTGAAACACTTCTATTTTCCTAGTTAACCATTTGGTTTCCTCAAGTTAATGTGGAATTATATACCTTAGCATCTAGCTAACACAACCTGTTACTAGGATTATATCCGACAGGCGTCAGTGCAGGAATCTTCACCGAAAATTTCCTGCATATGCAACTGGAATTTTGTGTACTCGTTCCACCTAAACATGTTTCGACTTGCAAATCAACTCAATACACTGATAGAACTAGAATGGACAGTCTCTACCAGAATCTTCCGTAAAACAATTTTGAGTCATTTAGTCTCTATCTCTATATAATATATAAGAAACTAACAAAGGAGTTTCAGTCCTCATACAATTCACATATTGTAGAATATAGTTTTATGTAGGTATAACAATTTTAAGGTGTCTACATTTTCTAAATAATGTAAATTTCAGTTGACTATGTATTTTATTATTTCGGATCATTAAATTACTTATTCATTCATGTAATTGAACCGCAAGGTTTGTATGAATAATAAATAAATGAATAAACATTACTTTTTGAAAATGGATTCTATAACTGAACAGAAGAAGAAGAATATTTATCTAACCGTGATACGGATATAATCATAACAAATTATATGGCTTTGAACGTCAATAATCCGATTTATATTTGTTTGATAGCGCTACCGAAGACTGATCAGAAGAATTCCAGATCTGTGAAAATAGAAATAGTGATTTAGATAGTGGGTATGTTATAATTCACAATTTGAAATTGAAAAGGAAAAGGTTTATTTTGTGTTCAGATTGTGTCACAAACAATATGAAATTACCATTGGAAAAACGGAACGTTTCGAGTCCTGTGATTTTGGTAATCTAAGGTAGAGTTCCCTGCTGCCTGGAACTGATGCCATTAGCGTGATGGGACAAAACCCGCCAGTTTAACATGAATAATTTGTTTCCAAAGTGTGCAACCACATGCTGGTGGAGCAAGTTGCTTTGCTTTCCTTTCCATAATAAAGGTTGAGGGATCACCCTCCGGTATTAAGGTTAGTGATGAGTAATTGTCTTTTGGGTTATAATTTTTTTTTCGATATTTCCGAGTTTTGATTCAGTACTTCGGAAGCCTATCAATCTGCTTGTCAATAATTATTACACCGTGATTTTGAGTCCCGGAGGTTTGCATACCTCTGCTACCTGAAATTGATTTCATTTGTATGAAGGTGATAATGATAGGTGGGAATGGTGGAGTTGGTTTTTTCATTATTCAAATACTAAAGAAGTTTTGAACTGTAGAAAACCAATTCCACCTATGCTTGCCAACTTTAAAAGAATAACCACAATTTCAACATGGACTTCAAAATATCACATACAGAAAATATAAAACCGAATGTTTATGTTAGGTAACATTCCAAAATGTTAGAAATGAGTTCAAAAATATACTGTTCTACAGTCTATAGGGTCAAATATAACAATTTTCTTTCAAAAAAATAACAAGAAGTTATTTATTCACCTTTATTAAACTCATTTTCATAAAATTTCAATAATCAACATATTTATTAATTTCCTGTTTTCCTAAACTCTGTCCATCCAACAAATAAAGTAACCCAAACAATGATAGATGCGTGATCGAAGCATAATCACTACGCACATTTGCATCTATTGGGTGAAATAAACAAGCCTCCTTAAGCTGGCCAATCAGATTCAACTGCCTTCGGCTGGCGAAATCCATTCAGGTATATCACTTCATTTCAAAATGTTCCAAAATGTCATGTACTGATACGGTTGAAGAAACTGCTACTTTGTGTTCCTACACTCCACCTAAAAAAATCCTATACCCAGCCGCATATTATTAAAAAAAATCGGTTGTTCCTTAGTGCGACTCTGTACAAGAAGCCTTGTCTGGAAGATCACGTGCACTATACATGGTAATATTTCGTAGCACTCTATTGCTTCGATGGACAGAGTATAGAAGTAATATTGTATTGTATTTATGTTTCCAGAATCATTCATATATAGAAAAATTACTAAAAAAGTTTTTTTTCTCAAGAATTTCATCTCAGCTTTCGATGTACTCAAAAATTACATTATATAATTGTATAATCCAACCGCATTTTGATTACTGTGCTAGCCTTTTATACTCATTTGACCAAAATAAGGTATCGGCTTCACAAAAGTTATAGAATCGTGGAATGAGGATTATTTTACAAGTGAATAGGTATTCTAGTATATGAAACATGTTAAGTACATTGCAGTAGCTGTCTGTTTCCCAGAGACTGTACGAGTTAGCAATGATATTCATTTTCAAACCAACACATAATTTGCTTCCAACTTATTTTGAAGAATTCTGTATACATAAATCTCAAATCCATAACCACTTAACGAGAGCGAGTAGCTCCCAAAAATTCCACTTTCCTCGAACTAATTTGACTAGTACTTAGTCTTTATTTTATAAGGGTTTGAATAAGTGTAACAAACTCCCACTTTAGTTGAAAGATTCAATAAATATTTTCCAATTCAGAAGAAAACTCATGAGCTATAAGAAATATCATCCTTGATTTTCTTTCCTCTGTTTGGTAATATATTTATTATGTATATCTATCCTCATGTTGAAACCATTCTGGAATCATTGAAAAATGATTTTAATTTTTCTTTCTTCTATCATATCATCATTTTTGTTATTTATGTCATTTACTTATATATTTTTGAAATTATGTATGTATATTAGGATGTCCTGAAGAAATCAATAAATATTTTTATTTTAATAATATGTATTGAATTACGTTTTGATATAAATTGCCAATATTTTATCTATTTTCCTTGAAGTAAAAATGTGTTTGTTGTGTTTGTTTTTTTCAAAATATACCTGTTTTACCAGAATATGAACGACATTGGGAAATAGTTTGATACATGATTCTCAAATAAAATTGTATGAGAAAATTCTGTAATTATTATAATGGATACCTTCATGGCTCTACCACCTGAAAGTGGTTCTAGGCTAAACTTTTCTAAGGGGAAAATTACTGCTCAACGAAGTCGTATTATTTAAAAGATGAAGGAGTAAATTAAACCCTAAAAACTGTGGGAAAACCTCTGTTGGCCTCAAGGATGCATATTATTCAGTACCTATTCATAAAAATGACGGAAAATGTTAAAGGCTGATTTCCAAAGGACAGAGATTTCAATTTGACTGGACTGTACTTACATTCACTAAACATATTAATACTTATTTTGATTCAGTTAGGAAATCAAATAGTCATTCGTTCTGCCTATTTATGATAGTTGAAAAATCTATCTCAGATTGTTGCCTTAATTCACAAAAATAAGTCATTAGAATTATTGTCATTCATTGAGATTCATATAGAATTCTAAACATCTCAGGTTCCCTCAAACAAGGAAGAGAAAACAATGAGTATAGACCATGTGGAAATATTGTCAACAAAAACATAAAAGTATATATAACACAGGTCTACAGCATTTTTGCGCACGGGTTACACATACGTTACTTTCATTGCTTATACAGGGTGTTCCTTAAACACATGCTAATATTTAAGGAGGTGATTCTTAGACCCATTTTAAGGAAAAAAAGTCCTATGGACGTATGTCCTGAACGCCTTAACTTTTGAGATACAGGGTGGCAAAGTTTTCAAAAATAATCAGTTTTTTAATAATAACTGTGATAATTTTGTAGACATCTTTGGCATATTTGGAACATATGTTCCATGCCTCAAGGCGCATTTTCTGATGTACAATTTTCTTAATTTTCTCTGCCAGTGGCGTATGTACGAGTTTTGAAATGTATATTTTTGGCGAAAAAATACTACGCCACTGCTTTATCTTGAATTAAAAATTATTTTCAAAATCTCCATACATTTTTGAGCATATTTGATTTACTGGATTTTCTTTTTCCGACGCATGATTTTCGCTCAAAAAATTGAAAATCGCTTTACTTAAGGATAAATTCCTTAAAAATCTGATGCGGTATCGTGCATCAACTGAAAGCAAACTAAGAGATCAGATTTGTTGCAAAATAATTGAGGATCTAAAAGGTATTTGTTTGTTGTCAGATGCACTGTTCTCAATTAAAATTACGTCATAACGCAGCACCCCTTAATAATTTTTGAAAACATAAATTTAGTTATCCTGCAATAAATGACGTGTAGCAGAATTTATTTACTGCACCTCTTGGAAATATGGAGTTTGTCGATATGTGATTTCTTTTAAAGATTAAAAGCAGAAAAAACAGCGTACCCACCATAGCAATAAAAAACGAATTCTCTGTATGTACAAACGTCAGTAGCTAATATTGATGTTGGTTTAAAGTAAGGTGTTGGTGTTAAAAACTGTCACAGCGCGTTTTGATTGATTTTGAAGTGTTATTGAAGTTATTTTGGTAGTCCGCTGTTTTTCTGAATATCAGTAAATATGGTAAATTATACGAATGCGGAAATGGCGCAAATGCATTACGTATATGGCCTTGCCGTTGGTAATGCAACAGAAGCCAGGCGCATTTATCAGGAAAGATATCCTAATCGTGCCTTACCAGATAGCCGAACCTTTTCAAATATTCATCGTCGACTTGGGGAAACTGGTAGTTTCAAGAAAGGGACTCCGGAAGGTAGACCTCGTGTAGTAAGAACTCCTGAAATTGAGGAAGCGGTGCTGCAAGAAATTGAGGAACATCCTGAGACGAGTACGAGAAAGATCGCTAAAACTCTGGATATTTGTCATTAAATTATTTGGCGTATTTTGGTTGATTTTTTGTTATACCCATACCATATTTCAAGAGTGCAGGCATTACTCCCCAGAGATTTTCCACAGCGTGTGAACTTCAGTCAGTGGTATCTACAAAGTATTGCACTAAATCCGCAGTTTGAGACACAAATTTTGTTCACAGACGAAGCAAATTTTTCTCGGAATGCCATTCAAAATTTCCATAACAATCATGTGTGGGCTGAAGAAAATCCCCATGCAATAACCGAAACCCATTTCCAACACCAATTTTCGGTTAATGTATGGGCAGGAATTATAGGTGATCATCTAATAGGCCCATTTTTTCTACCAGGACGCCTTGATGGTCGTTCTTATTCACACTTTCTCGAAGAGGACTTACCTGGGTTATTGGAAGATGTGCCACTTGCGTTAAGGAATCGAATATGGTACATGCACGATGGCGCCCCTGCTCATTTCAGTGTAATTGTCCGAAACCATTTAAATACAGTTTATTCTAATCGATGGATAGGTCGCTGAGGACCTCAGCAATGGCCAGCAAGATCCCCCGATCTCAACAGTTTAGATTTTTTTTTTGGGTCACCTTAAAACTCTTGTGTATAAAACTCCCGTTTATACTTTAGAAGATTTAAGAGAGCGAATAGTTGCCTCGTGTGAAACTATACGAAATACGCCGGGAATATTTGAACGGGTGCGTAATTCCATGCATAGAAGAGCGGAAGCATGCATAATAAGTGCAGGTGGCCACTTCCAACATATTTTATAATCAGTTTTGGTATTATTACTAATTAACAAATTTGTGCTATTCGTTTAGACTTACTGTCACAAAATAAAATAAAACTCGTTTTTGTGAAAAATTTATTTTTTTGCAGATTATGTTTTCAAATATTATTAGGTAATTGATAATGCGTTATGAAGCAATTTTCAGATTCTCATTCATTTTAGAATTGATTTAATTTCTTAATTTGCTTTCTGTCGATTTTTATTTTTTTGAGTGAAAATCATGCGTCGGACAAAGAAATACCAGGAGATCAAATTTTCTCAAAAATAAATGAGGATTTGAAAAATGATTTTATTTTGAAAAGAAAGCATTGCCGTAGTACTTTTTCCCCAAAAATATTCAATACGAAACCCGTAGGGATGTCACTGTTTGAAAAAATACAAATTTGTGTACATCAGAAAATGCGCCTTGAGGCATGGAACATATGTACTGCATATGCCAAAGATATCTACAAAATTATCTCAGTTATTATTAAAAAACTGATTATTTTTGAAAACTTTGCCACTCTGTATCTCAAAAGTTAAGGCGTTTAGGACATACGTCCATAGGAAGTTTTTTTTTTAAATGGATCTAAGAATTACCTCCTTGAATATTAGCATGTGTTTAAGAACACCCTGTATACATAGAAATAAGAATAAAAACAAAAAAGAGTTCTGAATTTGCTTTTATGTGTGAAAAATAGAAAATTCCAATCAAGTAAAATACATAAAAATGGCACACAGAGGTGATTTATTAAAACAGACCAAACATAGATTTATGATTCATTCTTACAATAGAAGTTTTAAAATAGAGTTCAAATGTTTAAAAATGAACAGTTTTACTTTTCATGCCATGTTGAGTGGAAGTTCCTCTTAATAACTCCCAAATATAGTCCCCCATCATGCTTTCAGTATTCTGGCCTTGGTAACAACGTTTCTCAAATTGCATTATATCTTGATGACAGCGTTTCCCTTTTTTTCTGAATAAGTTCCCATATTATCTTTAAATTTATCCAAATGTGAATGTAACATGTGCATCTTTAGAGCCGATGATGAAAAAATTTATAATCATGTCAGTGATCAGCTCGTCATAATTTTCAGCTCTATGGTTTCCAAGAAAACCATGAACTACTGCCTTGAAACTGTTCCAGGCTCTTTTATCCTTATTGCTAAGTAATTGCGGGAAAATATCACAATCCATAATTTTTTTCATTTGAGGACCTACAGAGATTCCAGCTGCGATGAGAAATTAGGTTACTGGAAAAATAGAGAAAAACCATATTTGGTAACAGTATTAGAAAATCTACAACCTTATAAAACTTGGGTATATACTAATGAGATTCCTCCTTGTTTTAGCTTTAACTTTAAGACCTACACACATGAAATGACATTAATAAATTTAAATATGGAAAAAACAAATATTAATAATAATATGATATTTGAAATAGCCACTGAAGAATTTAAAAATCAATATATACAGATGCATCCAAAAAGGAAGGAAAAACGGGTATAGGGATCTTTATACCAGATATAGATTATTCCTTTTCAGCCAGGTTCAACGACATATTAAACATATGTGACGCAGAATTAATAGCTATCCACGAAGGTATGATGACATGTTTAAGAAAAAATTAAAAAAAAAATTAATACTTACGGACTCCAAAAGTGCATTAAAAAAAATCTTGCTGAAAAAGGTCACTTCCAAAATCGACCACATTAGTCTTTCGATGAGGAATATGGCATATCACGCTTCTTTAAACAATATCATTTTCAAATTTGCATGGATACCTGGACATTCAGACATCATAGGGAATGAGAGAGCAGATTGTTTAGCAAAAATAGGAACCAACTTGAACATCCCATTAAAAATCAAAATAGACAACAACACAATATACTCGATTTTAAAAAATAATATCATAAAAAACTTTAAGTCGCTATGGGAAAATGACATTATAAAAACAGGTAAATCCTATAACAAAGTCCATGAAAAATACCCCAGTAAAATAGCATTATTCTCCCTACCGTACATAGATAGGAGACACATCACCACCATAATACGGATGAAAACCGGTCATTGTCATACTAAAGAACATCAGTACAAGTTAGGAATAGTTGATCACCCATACTGTGAATGCGGTCTAGTAGAAAACGTAAACCATATTTTCCTGGAATGCCCTATCAATGTCATCCCTAACAGAGATATTTATTTTGAACTTATTAAACATGGTATTAATTCCCCCAATAACAATTTCAAGTTTTTCGTAATCTGAATATACAAATCACAAAGATTCTTATCCAATTTTTAGATTACAATAAAATCAAACTTTAAACCTTTAATAAACTAAATTCCTATACTTAAACTCCATCATATATCCCAGAACATTTTGTTTGTGTATCTTTGTCAATCCCTAACATTCTCATAGCACGAGAAGAAGTAGACGAACAAACACTAAGAAGTCGACAGCATGATTCAGAATTAAAATATAAGGGTTGTTACTGAGTGCTAACCCAGACAAGGACTGGTCCCAATTGCGCCTGAACAGGAAGCATCAGCCAATAAAGAAGAGAGAGAGAGAGAGAGAGAGATTCCAGCTTTAATTTTCTCCTCTGAAAGTTTCGGATTTTTTTTTAATATGTGAAAGTTTCAGACTCATGATTCAGAGCCTTTACAAATTGCTTAATAAGTCCCAATTCGATATGCAATGGCGGCATTAATATAGTTTTAGGATCAACAATTGCTTCCCATTTAATATTGCATTTTCCCACTTCGTACTCAGTACATACAGGCCAATGTTTTTGGCGGTAGTGAGCGATATCATTTCTACTATCGCACAGGCAAAGATAACAGGAGTATTTAGTATATCTACCTTGCATTCCAGTGAAAAACACACATTCTTTGAAGTCTCCAATAACTTCCCACTTATATTCCGTATATTTAATTGCAGTTAATAGCATTTTAATACTGTTATAATTTTCTTTGAGATGTACGGAGTATGCCAGTGGAATAGATGGAAATTTGTTCCCATTGTGTAGTAGAACAGCTTTTAGGATTTTTGTTGAGCTGTCGATAAAAAGGCGCCATTCAGTTGTATGACATGGAATATCAATTACTGTAAATAAACCGTTCACGTCATGACAAAAACAGAGTCCATCTTCCTTACTGAAGAAACAAGAAAATTCTGCATGACGTTTTCTTTGATGGGATATTCGAACATCAGAATGAAGTAAATTCCATTGTTTTAACCGTGATGCTAATAACTCTGCTTTACATTTCAGTAGATTTAAGTCTCTTATCAAATGATTGATGTTGATGAGGTGTGGTATGTTTGGTTCAGATTCAAGCAAAAAAAAGGGAATGTTTGGATATAGATGAACACCATGATTGATGGCTGTCTTGTGAGAGTAGTTGATTTTGTAACATAGGAGGAGCAGGTACAGGATTTTTTTTCTGTATGTGGTATTGGAGCGGATGTCGATGGTAGATCGGGATAATATGTTTTCTTTGAATTTTTACCTTTAAGTGGATTTACAATACAAAAATAACAGTCGGTGTAATGATAACTGGGTTCCCTCCAAATTCTCTGCACTGCCAGTTTCATTGTTCTTTTTTCACCTCGGTACCAACCTACAGTAAAACGTAACATATATTGTAGGTTGTATGCTAATAAATAACCTAATTAATGTTATTGAAAAATAATATTTAATGCAATAAAAAAAATGAACTCACCGTCCAGAATGTATCTGCAATAGTTGCATGATACATGTGGAGCCCAATTTTTGTCTTGATTTTTTACACGTAGATAGAAGTAAGCTTGATATGCCTTGCGAATCTTTAAATTCGTACTTAAATCAAACTTTTCCTCTCTTACTTTAATACATTTGCCGCAAACATAACAAAAGGTGTCAGCGTCTCGTTTAGATCGTCTCGAAGCCATTTTGTTCAGCTTGATACAATGAAAAAAATTCCGCTCTCTATCGCTGTCGAAAGAGAGCGGACAAGCGCGCCAAGACCGACATTGAACTGGGCGCGAAAATCAAAAATGCTGAAATTGCTATTATATAATATAATAAGTAATATAATAAGTAAGTTACTATAATAAGTAAAACCCATGCGCCAGAAAAATGTTTTTTGTTGACTGGTGTAACAGGAGATATTGCTCAAATAGTAGGAAATTTGGCTCACGGTAAAAAAACACTTGAAAGAAAACAATTTTTGGTCTCAAAAAGAATGGCGGTAGACTTGATGAAGGAGAAAGTTACCCACAGATATTGACGATATCTATTCTTGGTGAATCAGGAATATCACCAAAATAAATGTTGCATTCAGTGCACTGACGAGATAGATATTGCTGAATTTCACTTAATATCGATGATACTACAGCTGTATCTTATATAGATACTAGTACTATGTTGCTGTATCGCTGCTGTTCCAATGTTTTGACGGAATCAGAATCAACGAACTTAGGCGTGCGCAGCGTTATAGAACAGTGCTTTCCAAAAATTATTTTACAGCGCCATCTAATGGCGAGTTACAGAAAAATTGATAGCCTAGGAACTTTCTCTATGAAAAACCAGTACTATGTTGCTCTATCGCTGCTTTTCCAATGTTTTGACAGAATCAGAATCAACGAACCTAGGCGTGCGCAGCGTTAAAGGACAGTGCTTTCAAAAAATTGTTCTACAGCGCCATCTAGTGGTGAGTTACGAAAAATTGATAGCCTAAAAACCTTCTCTGTGAAAAATTACTTATACATGTCAAGTTTCATGACGATCGGTTGAGCGATGTAGAAGTTTATCCCTTACCAACCAACCAACCAACAAACATCCATTTTTTTATATATATCTATCTATATATATATATATATATATATATATATATATATATATATATATATATGATGTGTTGTTTTTCCGGGTGTTCATCCGTTGTGTAACTACACCTCTTCGAAGGTGTAGTTACACCTCTCGAAGCGAAACAGTAACACGTCTTGATAATGCCATCTGAGATGATGGCGAAACGTCGACTATCGATGCGATGTCTACAGCCAGACATTGCCCGAAAATCAATTTGCAACAATGTTAAGGTTTTATGCCACAGATCAAACAATTTTGTTGATGTCGAATGTCCATTCGTTTTGAGCCCCGTAATTGGCGTATACAGCGCATGCTAATTTGGATTACATGTCATATCCCATTTTTGTTAATCATGCACGTGGTTTCCTTTTCAAGGAACAGGTGGTTTTTTAAATTTGATAATATAATGATATATCATTAAATCTATAATATATTGTTTGTCTGTAACGTCCTAAGTGACATCTTAGTAATTTTTCATATATGTTACGTCCATACTTCTTTCAACCTGCCACATAACCTCACATACGCTGTAAGTTGGCTTGAATTATTATTTTATAAATATGACTGTTTTTTATCCTTATTGTAGCATCCCTGATGATGATAATAAAGATTATCGAAAGCTTGGAATCTGTGTTATAAGAGTACACTAAAATTTTTGGCCTGCTGCATACCCAAATATTGTTTCACTTATTTTCTGACTAGTCATATATATATATATATATATATATATATATATATATATATATATATATATATATATATATATATATATATATATATATATATATATATATATATATATATATATGATTACTTATACATGTCAAGTTTTATCACGATCGGTTGAGCGATGTAGAAGTTTACCACTTACCAACCAACCAACAAACATCCATTTTTATAATATAAGATAAGGAATGAATGATAAGTAGAAACAATCTAAGAAAGCTACGGAAGAAATTTTGAAATAGTGTGGGAAGAAAGCATTGTGGTACAAAAATACAAAAAAATGTCTAATGTAAATAGTTGGTTGAGGTTACTTGTTACTGAAACAAAGTACCTATAACAAACAGATTTGTTTTAAACGTAATTGAATGCATGAAATGCTTTAAAAGGCACCTACCGGAAATTTAAGGGCATGGAGAACAAGGATGAAAAGATAATTTAGTTTAATAGACGCGTCTTTTTCCTACGCGGCTGGTGCCACAGTTGGAATATAGAAAACTCCTTCCTTATTGTACAACTACATCATAAAATAAAACTACATATGAAATTTCAGCTTCCAAAAACAGTGATGAAAAGGTAACTTTATTTCATGACGGCCCCTTTTTTCTCTGCGGGGAAATCTTTGACTCTAAAGAGAGAGTTGATTGATACAATTTTCAATATTATTAATATGTTTTCTGGTGTAGTTCCAGTAAATTACTGTATATACTGCTGAGATTATCAATGTCAGTTTTCTCATTCATACAATCGGAAGACTTATTAATTTCAACCATTTCAAGAAAAAGGCGTTTGGAAATATTTTTTTCTGTATGTAAAACTTTGATATTAGAGTAATTTGATTTATGTCCTGTTTCTATGTGCATTTGCACAACATTCTATAGTCACAGTGTATAGTTTCCAGTTTCCAATAATTTAGCAATTGATTTATCAATGACACAATCGTCCTGTTTTTCATGTTACTGTCAAACATTCAGGTTAGTGTAGCAGTTGGTGATTGGTTATTTTTGGAACATATTTTCAGTAGTGAAGTAATATAATATTAACATGATTTGATTATCATCATAACGGATCAGCTTATTCATAATTTCTTCTATAAATACTTAGAAAAAAGTCCAACTCGATTCTCTTTAGTCCAATGGTTACATGTAAGAGCGTATTTCTCTATCAGTAAGTTATTGAATACCCTCGAAAATCATTTTTCAATAATGTTTTGCTCAGATTTGAAAACCACCCAGTCCTAAAATTCCGCATTGAATATATGTCGCACATGTCGCTCAATTTCGCTGCAAGATTATCCATTACACGACAACAACATGAAAGATTACTGTCGCAATCAATGTGTCACCATGATGAAGACTAGTGGCGCATATGAATATTAATATTGATGCGTGTGTGAAGGGATGCCGGAGACAGTTCCCTGGGCGCTCGCAACTTCATGGAGCTATTTGTTTCAATCTCGCAAGACTTTAATGACTGCATTAGTCTGGTGTCATCAAACAGCATCAGGTCACGCTCTCTCGACCCTTTCGCCTCAATTCATGTTACGTGACGTAAACTGCGTACTTTATGACGATAGCAGTTTGCACACGACTGGTTTTTGTTTATAGTGTTCTCTGTAAAAAATTATTTTTATGATAAAACAATTACCTCAACATACTCGATATGGATCCACAACAACATACATTGCTACAGGTGTAGTATACAGTGTGTAAAAGCCAAATGGAATAAATTATTATTTCGTTTACGGTACATACTTTAACGAAATTCCAAAACACGTCAAATTTAAATTATAATTTGACATACTACAACGGAAAAATACTACCTCTACCTTCAACCCCCGTCGAATGACAGGTACAATACCCAATTTTTTTATGTGAAGTATAGGCTAGTGATATATCGTTTGCAAGGTCTCTTCATTTTCTATTCAAAAACGTTATCGCTATCAAGTTTATTGCAACAATTAAGATAACCACAATTAAAATCATGTGGTTACCGAAATTCGATAAAATACACTCAAAACTTATTGCAATATACTTAAAACTTATTTCATGTTGAGGTATTAAAAGTGAGAAAGTGAGCAAGAACCATATAGCAATGTTCTATTTAGATGATGTCCTTCAAAAAACTGTAAGTAATTTCCGTGGCAACATTAGTTTAAAACGCCTCGTCAACTTGTTTGGTATGTTACAACATTAGGTGTCGATATTTCATTTCAAGTTCAGGAGCTCATGGAAGGCAATTTTGATAGAAAAACGTATTTTTGTGGGCAAATGATGGACATGTTGGATAACAATATCATCCAATTAGGAGACGATAATGTTTTCTGATAAGTGTACTTTGTCTCTGAACGGTCATGCTAATCGGCAAAATTGCCACTACTGGTCAATGGAAAATCTTCACTGGATGAATGGAGAATACACGCAATACCCTCAAAAGGTTAATGTTTGAGCAGGGATTGTAGAAAACCATTGGTCCCTTTTTCATTGAGGGCAACTTGAATGGCGATAATTATTTGGCACTTCTTCAAAATGATGTCATTCCAAGTTCAGCAAATGTATATCCTGATCCAGAAAACCTTCAAGTTCCAGTGAATACGATATGGTTTTAGCAGGATGGAGCTCCACCACATTACCGAGTTAATGTCCGGCAATACCTCGATGCAATATTTTCCAATCGGTGGAAAGGGATTTAATGGCCAGCTCTATCACCTGATCTTTTATCATTAGATGTCTTCTCATGGGGATATGTGAAGAGCAATATGTTCAAAACCAAACGATCAGATTTGAATGACTTGAAAGAACGAATAACGCTTGCGGTTAGGTTGGTTAAAAAAAAATCTGTTTTAAAATCTGTTTTTCCGTTAACCAGCTGTCGCACCCCTACGAACGACAACCCTCAGAAGTCGAAACTTGTGCGAGATAAGGATTAACGAGGTCTTACCACATGATTTCTGAATAAACAATGAAGATACCTTTCAAACCTACAGTGCATTTCTTTAAGGCCCCCCTTTTATTTTTTGAACGGGTCAACTCAAAAAATTAAAATTTGGGATAATGAAATTAATGCATGAATACTTCATTTTGAAGTGAAATTGGCAAACGAAACTTGAAATGGCGACTGGACGCCATCTGGGAAAAAAAAGTTGGTATCAAGGAAAATTTTGTGACACATCATTTTAAAGCTCCTGACGAATACTTCACAACCCTAAAATATGAAGTCAATATCTTCACCTACTACAAACTTGCGGAACATTTAATAATTTCCTGGAGACAAACACATTAATATCGATATTTCTAGAAATAGTCCTTTATATCTGCCATATGGCAATTCCAACAACCCGACAAGGTTTGTTAAGTTAGTTTTTGTTTAGAAAAACGACAAAAAATGACAGTACGACAATGAACATCCTTGTTTAGTTAGAATAATCTTATTTAGTTTTCGGTTTTACTAGTAGAAAGGTACCACGTTAACAATCTCTAAAATGGTCAATCTGTAGAAAATATTTGAGGGAACTTGTATCCAAATTCACAGCTACCGGTAGTGTACATGGCAAAAAGTCCCCAGGTCATCTGTCCATTGCGGATATTGGTAAATCCTGAACAGTCTACTTATTCCGTCGCGAATGTTTGTGAGGTGTCTCCTTCTACTGTGTGGAGACTTTTGAAGAAGAATAGGTATCATCCATACAAAATTGAAATGGTACACCAATTAACTGAAGATGACCCTGATCGAAAAACAGATTTCGCAGAAATGACGAAAACCATTGCGGGATATTCTACCTATCTCCACAATATTTGTTTTAGTAACGAATGTACATTTTTTTCAAACAGCAATGTTCACAGACAAAATTGCCGTTTTCGGAGTGACACCAGCACTCACGTTTTTTGTGAAACACATACCTAATATCCAGAAAAAATTAAGGTTTGGGCAGGGATATTGGGAAATCATATTGTAAGACCTCTATTTATTGATCAAAACAGGGTGACTGTATTTGAATATGCTGGAAACTACTCTTGACCCTCTCATCACTGATAGGTATTGTATTTCAACAAGATGGAGTACCACCACATTACTCCAGATAATTAAGAAACTATTTGGATACTACTTTTCCCGGTCGTTGGATTGGCCGTCGAGGTCCTACAGAATGGCCAGACCGCTCGCCAGATTTGACACCTTTGGACTTTTTTTATGGGGCTATTAGGAGCAAAAGGTGTACTAAACTGAACCTGCTTCAATATTGGATATACGGCAGAGAATAATAAATATTTGTAGAGATATTGACGTTACTGTGTTCAAAAATGTTCAGCGTGAAATATCGGATAGGCTGTTCATATGTCAAGAAATTCAAGGCAACCATTTCGAGTATCTTCTAAAGCTTTTTACCTCATATTATGTAGTTAAATGTCGATGTATTCAGGCAATTATTAAAAGTTTCGCCATTTCGTAGTAGTTGAAGAAATTGAATTTTTATATTATGAGTCGTGAAACATTTGTAAGGATGCGTCAAAATGATGTGGCACAAGACCCCCCTTTCCATTTAATTTTTTTCCCAGATGGCGCCCAGTCGCCATCTTGAAAGTTTCATCTGTCAGTTTCACTTCAAAATAAAGTATCCATGTATTAATAATATCCCAAATTTCAATTTTTTGAGTTGACCCATTCAAAAATAAAAGAGGATGGGGAATTGAAGAAAAGGACTGTATAATAATTTTTTACAAATATTCAGATTTATTATGTGTTTTCATTGACAATTTGACATTTCTGAATAGGTTTTTATTTTCATTTATCATTTTCATTATCGGATACATCAGTAATTACTGTGGTTGGTTGTAAGATGGAGAAAATAGGCTCACGGTATGATAAATAAGATACCTACATATGTTTTCAAATCTAGAGAAAACTGCTTCGATTGATGTTCCATATCTTGTTGAAAATTTACCAAGAGTTTTCCATCTTCGGACGCGAAATTAAAATTGAAATCTGATAAAATTAGTGGAAACGTATGATAGTTTTCTCCTAATTCTTCAGAGTCTATTCGACCGTAAATGTGTGTTCACACATCTTTCTCTTCTCCCTACAGTAATATACGAAATGTAACTTTTCATCTTCATTAACTTATGCCTCCCTCCCAACTTCCGTTCGCCTTACCCAATCACACTCTCCGTATCGCTCATGTCGTACGGGGTGCCTCACCATATATAGATTACTTCAAACTTTTTTTGGTAAACTCATCACAGGTCGATTTGTATAATGAAATAGTGCTCAGTTAACGCAAATACATTTTTTTCACAATATAGTTACTAATATATCACACCGAATTGGTTTTTTCTGTGAAACTGTTACAAAACCAAAGAAAACAATACCAAATAAACATCACCCCCAAAGTGACGAAACTGAAAATTGTGCGTGAAAAAATTAAGAGTATGCAAATTTAAGTAGATAATAATATTCTCGATCACACTACTCTCCAAGTCAAGCGCCCGTAAAGGAGTTTCACTTCAAAAATAAATCATTATCACAATTTTCTAATTTTGAATTATTGTTCTTTTTCGAATACATCAAGATTTGTCAATGAAATATATCGATTTATTGTGTGTTTGTTGTTCAATAGGGAACTTGCATATTTTTTTTACATCGTTAATGTGTTCTGCTATGATAACTATCAACTACTGTAAAATATGAGAGTAAAATATCAATAGTCAGTTTATAAAAAATATAAAAATGTTCTTGTGTTGAAAAACCAATTGAAACAAGCGTTTGAAGGCGGAAACTGTCATGACATCATACTGTATTAATCCAGGCGCACGCATATGGCGCAGGCTGGACTGCCGTTTAAGTCCACTTATTTGAGCAGCTGCAGCGAAACGCTTTGTCTGTAAAATGTGATGTGGTCCTGTTTTTTCATAGATAAAAATTATTAAGTTGTATAATTTCGTGATTTGTGTTTAACCTTGATCACTTTTGTTTGTGTGTTGTTTAATTTATAAATGTAACAAGGACTTTCAATTTCATAGGCAATGGAACACAAACAATATTACAAATATTGTATTGTGCCTTCGTGCACAAATACTACCATTAAATCACCCAATAAAATATTCATAAGAGTACCTGAAGATAATTGCGTTCAGGCTAGGGATATTGGAAAATTGTAAATTTAATTAAATATTATAGATAACATTATTTGAAAAGCTAATCAAGACTAACAAAACTGACACAATTCAACACAAATCATTCGTACAAGTTTTATTAAGTTACGTTCTATTATCAAATCAATTATCAAAAAATAGACAGGAAACCTGAAATTGATTTTTAAACGTATATTAATTTCGATAAACTAAATATACTTTTAAAAAGCGAAAATTGGCATGAACTTCTATCAGAATATGACGTCCACAAAATTACTAGTCTATTCGTTGAAAAATCAAGTTCCTATATAGATTTGAGTAGTGATACTTTTCAAATCAAGAGAAGAGACGTCAAAAGAAGTCCATGGATAACAAACAGTTTTATAAAATCAGTGAATACAAAAATTGATTTATATAAAAAAGTACAAAACACCCAGGTGATACCGTGATTTTAAATGAGTATGAGAAATATAAGAATATGCTTAGTGGTTCAATAGATAGGGCAAAAACTGATTATTATAAGAAAGAAATAAAAAAATTATGAAAATAGCCCCAAACATATGTGGCAATTTGTATAAAAAGTTCAAGGAAAAAGCAGTTCTGAAAAAATAGTAATTGAATCGGATGGAATGAAAATACATGATGGCTCAATAATTTCGGAAAAATTCAATGAATACTTCATAAATGTAGCTACAAAACTAGCAAATAAAATTAAAAAACCGGAAAAAAAATTCAAACAAAAAGATTGAATAATTCCATGAAGTTAGGAAGGTAATCAGAGAGTTGAGTCCAAAAAAGCACCAGGCATTGATAATATCACAACGAATACTTTTAAGAATTGTATTGCATATCAAGTGAAACCCATAACGTGCATTGCAAATAAGATGATACAATTGGGTACTTTTCCTAAAATTGCGAAAGTTGCAGTGGTCAACCCTTATTCAAGTCAGGGAACAAGATGGAAATGTCAAATTATCGACCTATATCTTTACTACCAATCAGTAAATTTTTAGAAAAGTTGATCAAATCAAGAATCTTAGATTTTCTGAAAAATCAGTATGGATTCAAAGATATACAAAACAATTGATTCTAAATAACCTGCAATATGCATATTTCTTCCCCTTGTGAAGGCTTTTGATACTGTCGCCACACGGACTTTTTTAGAAACCCTAGAAAACGTTGGATTTAGAGGAAACGCAGAGTTATTTGGAAGAGAGAAAACAATATGTAAAAATTGGAAATATAATGAGTAGGGAGAGAAATGTTCAATATGGTGTTCCTCAGGAAACCATTCTCGGTCCAATTTTGTTTTCAATTTATATTAATGATATTTTCAACTTATCTTTAGGTGGTGAAATGAGTTCATTTGTGGATGACACAGTTATATTCTTCTTAGACAGTCTGAAACAAAAAATTATTAAATCATTTCCTATAGTAGTAGATTTCCTAAGGAAATAATTACTCACCATTTATGTACCCTTCACAAGCTACGAATCGAACTCACCCCCATTCACGAAAATAGAGTTCAAACAAGGAGATGAGATGATGCTAATTAAATCAGATAAGAAAGTTAAGTTTCTAGGAATATATCTTGAATGCCACCTAAAATGGAATGATCAAATTGAAAACGTCATAAAAATAGTAAGATACTGCTTACTCAAATTTCGATATCTTAAAAAAATCCAATATTAAACATTATAAAATAATGTACTATGCCTTAATACAAACTCATTTAATTTAAGGTATCATAGTATGGGATGGAGCCACAAATTTAAACATGAGACACTTGGAGATCATACAAAAATGGATTTTAAAGGTAATCACTGGAAACGGTTACAGATATTCTAGTGATCAGCTTTGTAAAGATGATGAAGTAGGTACTAGATATTCATCAGTTATTTGTCCTGTATCTGGCATTATATCAACACAGAAATGCATATAACACGAAAAACATTGAATATAGTTATCCGACTAGATACAAAGAATTTCCCCTTAGTATACCCCGTATGCTGAAAACAATAGGACAGAAATGTCATTTATATCTTGCACCAAAGATTTATAATATTTTGCCATACTTATTTAAAATACTCAACTCGGTATCTCTATTCAAGTTCAAAGTTCGAAAATGGTTAATGAGTAAACCGTGTAATGCAATCCATAGTCTTATAGACCTAAAAAATAACTAACTTTGCGTTATTTACAATATTAGGACACAATCAAGAGTAATATTATTATTAATATTTTTTTTAATAATTATTAATATTAACATATTTCTACATCATTTATATATACATATTCATATTCATTTTAATTACATATGTAGTTACAGCATCAATCCATCGATTTTGAAACGATGATGAGAAATCAAAGTTGAGCAGATATTGTTCAGAATAAATTAGAGACACGTATGACGTGCCGAAATTTAAATTTTTAGTGAACTTTAATTGTTTTTATAGAACGAATAACATCTAAAAATAGTTTGTTTGGTTATATGGACTCTATTGCAATGATATCTTTTGATTCTCAATGTGATTTTCGTGATTAAATTTTTATGCAAGTTCCCTATTATTGCCTTATTCTAATCTACTGTGATAATAAAAAATAATACCAACTTACTTGCTAAACAATAATTATGTAAGGCAACAACATATAAAACAATCTATCATACTCTTTCCAGTATTGAATGTTTGAAAAAAACCTCTCACTTTCACTAACATTTTCTTTGGAAGCACTGATATATCAGTCGAAAGAGAAGTATTCCAGATTTCCCATCTGTGAATAGGTTGTCTTTATGGCTTTCCTATCTCAAATGGCACCGCTGCGATTGATGTTGCCGACAAGAGCGAAATTAGTTTGGCAACATTTACTTTCAACGCCGTAAAATATAAACGACGTCAAAGTCAAAGTTTGAACATCATGTTGCTGCATGAAATAACAAATCACACACAGAAGGCCCATTCCTCAAATTTCTTCCTGTGCTGTTCCATAAAGGAGCACTAATTAGTGATGTGAATAAAGTCAGATGGTTAATTGGTAAGGCTACAATTACGAGTCAAGGGATAACTGTTTTTCTCTTCAGATGAGACATGTGTGAAAGTTGAAGAAGGAGTATGAAGTGTGTGCTGCTGAATTTCAAAGTGAAACAACATACAAGAATTAATTGGCAAAAAAAGTTACTAGGGGCATACCTGACTCGGACCCAATTATCACTTCCGACACTGCGGATAATCATAGTTGACCGCGAACCCTCGAAATGTGTTCAGTACGTCTATATGAAAATATTACAAGACAATGCTTTGAAAGAAATTTCAGACGATATATTACATGTGATTGACTGTTTGTTATCTTTCTCTAGCTCTACCTTGTGTCTTGTTACCGTTTTTGACCACAATTTGTTTGAATAAAATCAGTTCACTCTGAACTAAGCGCGTTTTTTAACGTGATTTTTCCGGTTGGCCTATTCTACAGATCTGTTGTGATTCTGTTTGATTTGAAACTATCGAATTATGGAAGATATTGGTAAAGGTTGAAAATGATCAAAGCAGTGTAAATAAAAAAAATTGGTAAATTCATTCCTCTGATTTATATTTCTCTGATACTTCTACTTTCTCTTGTTCTTCTTCTGCTCCTTGTTCATCTTCCTCATCCTGGGTGCAAGTAAATTGCCTTAATAATGATACATCGCATGTCTCCTTGTTAGTATCAAGCGACTCCTCAAATGTTGGTGAGTTGGTAATTCAACATTGGAGCACAACCGGCCTTGTCAATTCGTACATGCTAGAGAACAAAACAGTCCAACTTTTTCGCAACCACATTAAGCAATACCAAAGTTTACCGAATACTATAAGTTGGTTCACTCCAAGGAATTCGTTTGTCGGTACGGCTCAGGATTGCATTTTTTGCGATTTCCATAAATCATATCGCCGACAGACGATGTCCGGAAGCCGCCGGCCGCATGACAGTTATACGAGGGCAGTTCCTATTCGCGATATCTACAGGGGACGTTCCGAAGTTGAAACTTCGCTTGCTCGGTTGTATCAGACAGATAAACAAAGATACGAAAGTAGTTGTTTGTCGATCAACTTCTAGAAACATGATAGATGAACTCATGAATAAAGATCTAAGAAACAGATCAGAGTGATTTACTGATGAAATGATAAACATACGTTCAGAAAAACATGTTTTATTAACAAAAATAATACAATTATATAATGTTATATGTTTATAAATGATTTAAAATATTCAATTTTACATTGCATGATTTATGTTTCCCAACAATCTTCATGTCCTGGTTCATGAATTTTAAAGTAAAGTATATCCGAACTCTTGTATATAAAGATATATAATAATCGAAGGGAATTTTTGACATGGATGTGAGAAAAGAATTTTCGAATATTTTGTTTTCAAATACTGTCCAATTCCCTTCTCACTGCCGATTTTATCAAAATTTTCAATGAATATGTTTTCCATCTCTATTACATGGTCAACAATATCTCTTGATGGTACGGTTAATCCACCAAACGATGATTTGTCGGTACTGTAAGCCTTTAGCTTACAGAAAATTACATCTTGATCAAGAAGGTTTTCTGAGGATTTGCTAAAATGTATGCAAATGTCACACGAATGTTGCATGAGACATTTTTTCATGAGGTATCCTGTGACATAGACAAGAGCGTTTCCTTCGGGACTTTTAAGGTTCTTATAATCTCGAGTGAAAACTTTCAAAGGAGCATAGTTTGGAATGTCGGGTGTAGCAAGGATGTATCGACATTGTTCAGTTAATTCTGGCGTCAAACTTAACAAAACGTCATTAACATCATCCATACAATTAGCACCTTCACTAGAATCAAAATATTTCAAAGCAAATATTTTTTTGAAAGCTCTACAAAACTGTATGGGTGTTGGATTCTTTGCGTTGCCAGAACAATTTCTGATCTGTCCAAAAAAATTCTCCAAACAATCTTGATTCAAATTACGCGTGAACAAATATTTATAATCACGTTCTTTCAACATCTCCCACAAGGCAAAAACTGCTTTCAAAGTCAACTTCCACCCAAAAATGAATTTCAATTGTTTCGTGACATTTTCGCCATCGTGTTTTTTTACTTGGAGATTTTGAAACATGACATAGGCTTCTTGAAGACATTTCATCTGCTTTTCCGTTCCCATAAAAGCCTGACATTTCTCAAAATTGCTCGAATTCAATAAATCAAAAAGATCATTCATTTTTTTAATGAAATCAGCAGTAACTAATGCTTCCTTGGACAAAATATTGAAGTCAATGTATGTGTGCATAGCCACGGCTACAGAGTGACTCAAAACTTGGGAAGCCAACTTGACTTTCATTTTTTGAAAATTATTTGGATAAATGTGGTCATTATTAAGTTTAGGAGCCAATTTATATTGTTTAGTTCTATCATAATTATACATTGTTTATATGTAATGTTTTTTTGTTTCTCCACCCAGAAGTAAAAACTGATAGGAAAACAAATTGTTTCGTGTCGACTTCAGTAAGTGCGGGATATCAAACAAATATACAAGTTTATGATCGTCTATCAGAAATATGGGATTTTCGTCTGTAATATTCAAAGTTTTCACCAACTTCTGAAAATTTGAACCCTGATCAGAAACCACCCCCATGACATTTGGCCTATACTTTTGCATCTTCGTACCGTTTTGAACAAAATATCTTTCAAATCATCAGAAGTTGCTGATGTCTTATAGAAAAAGTATGCAAGTGGTATTTCCCAATTGCTTGCCAAACCTCTGACCATTACTGTTAGAGCACTACTTGCTATGTCAGTAGAGGTCCCATTCAAACTCGTTTGGAAACCTACTATTTTGTCTCTGGAAATATCATAATAAAGATGAGATTTCGAAGATATTTCGTCTAGGCATAAAATACAATCTCTTTCTTTCTCCTTCATGAGCCCAATCCTGAATTCAATAACACGAAAAATAAAATCGTTGAAGCCTGGTTCAACAATCCAATTTTTCGTGAAACGATGAAGTGTACTTTTTGACGGTAATCTACAAATTGTTGAAAATTTTTTGTACGCTTTCGGACCAAGAAAATAAACAGTCAATGCAAACTGTTTGAATTCGTCACTATACCTGGACCCTTTTGGTGCTTTATTTATCAAAGAAAGCTGTGCTTTCAAGAGCTTACAATATTGCTCAGGATATTTTCGATCCAGAAACTTGAAAACATCATCCAGAGTAATTCCGGTTTCGTCCAGTGTTCTTTTCGATGTTGAAGCTACTTTTTTCTCTAGTGATACAATTTTTTTTCGTAATGCCACTTTTCTTGGAGTTCCCGAAGAGAGTTTAGCAGATGTTTGGCTGCATTCATCTAAAAGAAAGATGTACGTACTTTCAATAATTGTTTTCTTGTCATCGTTTTTGTTTCCGAAGCATATAAAAATAGATCAGGTAAGTATATAATATAACGAAAAGATATTTCACCTCGTGATCCTAATTGATCCGTTTGAACCTGAGAATCAATGTAAATAAAATCCTTGCTAGTACCGGCAATGGCATCATCATCTGGAAGGTTTAAACAACAAAATTGATATTGTAAATTTCATATGTTAAAAAGTGGAATAAGATTTTTTCATCATTTGAATCTATAAACTTCACTGAACCAACCTTTCTGAGAACCATCTTGAGGCAGACGCAATTGAGGAACAGCATAGCTATGAATACGAGAATTCACAATATCATCGGCTCTAAAATGTAAGCTGCAAATTTTAATTCTATTGTGACTCTGCTCTGGGGTAAGATTAGCATATCTATGATTCCCAATAAAGCCTAATACATTTTTCCAACGTTGACACCTAAAAAAAATTCAAGTATATCAATCGATAAACTGAACATTTTGAAAAAAGATTGAAATGAGTTTGGATTGGCAAATGCCGGCGGTATATTTCATTATGAATAATTTTATACAACAAAACCATAAAAGGTATAGATAGGTAAAATAAAAATTAATGGTGAATATATTGAATGCATACCTTTCACTGTACTTTGGGCAGCGGAAAAACGAAATACCTGGGCTTCCCACCGTACTCAGACAACCATCCACTGAGCAATACGTCGACATTTTCACAAAATAAATATTTCGAACTCCGAACGAACACAACACAATCACAATACCAAAGTTTACCGATTCTGTAGTCTTTGACAATACCAAACAATACGGACAACCTTTATATCTCGTGTGCCGACGAGAACTGGTAACTTCAAGCGACACACTGTACTACCTCGGCTGGTAATTACCCGCTGTCGCTAGCGGGCGGCGAGATTTCTCAGATGTCGAAAAATGAGCGAGTGACACGTCTTATAGTATTCTGTAGTCTTTGGCAATACATTCCTTTTTATAGTTGCAAACAATTTTTCCGCCGCAGGTCGCAGTAGAATCTGAACTGCTTATAATGTATGGTCAAGCTGGGTCTAGCTGGTAACCAAGTCACACTTGAACTTGATAATATACCTGTAAGAGATGTTGATGAGCAGCCGCTGAGGTCGGAGGAAGAGAAGCTAATTGCAATTGTTTTTTATTTCGCGTACTTTTAATGAAATATGCATATGGAAACTAATATCAACACGTATTTTTTTTTGGGCTCGAAGAAAGCGAATTTCGTTGGTGATAACTTCTTGTAGAGTCAAATTACTTTTTTTTTAAACTCTTGCTGACAAATGCAGATGCCATATCACAGCCAGTTATTTCGTGTAAAAATATTACATTATTTTGACACTTTGCCAAAATAGATAAACTTTTTGAAGAATATATTTCCGGTTGATATTAAGCCTTATTTATTTGTATCCAAACAGACCTATTGGTCTAATTACATGGGTAAATATACATATATGCATTGTTAAACATAATGAAAACACTTCGAAAAAATTCCATGTCAATTTCGGTGTTCCTAAGGGATCGAATCTAGGACTTCTTCTATTCTTATTATTCATCAATGATTCACCTTCGGTCTCGGTATTTTGACACTTTGCAAAAATAGATAAACTTTTTGAAGAATTTATTTCCGGTTGATGTTGAGCCTTATTTATTTGTATCCAAACTGACCTAATGGTCTAATTACATAGGTAAATATACACATATGCATTGTTTAACATAATGAAAACACTTCGAAAAAATTCCATGCCAATTTCGGTGTTCCTAAGGGATCGAATCTAGGACGACTTCTATTCTTATTATTTATCGATGATTCACCTTTGGTCTCACATCATTCACATTGTCTACTCTATACACATCATCTCGAAATTTTAAAATGTATTCAAGTTGTTTGAGACTGCGTATCACTACAAAAAGACATTAACAACATTAACAAACTACTTTAAAAGAATTTGAAAAGGTTCAAAACAAATTTCTTCGATATCTTTACTTTAGGAAATATCATAAATAGCCTGATTACAATTCAATGCAAACATTTCTATTAAGAAACGAATTCAAAATATTATGATTTGATCAAAGACGCAATTTGTCATCCCTACTATTCATATATAAAATAATCGATAATCGTATTAATTCCCCTGAAATCCTAGGCTTGATTTCGTTTCATGTTCCTTCGCGCCTTAACTCGACATACAACTATGTTTAATGTTTCTACAGTGCGTAAAAGTAAAATTCATTATTTCGGTTACTGTACATATTTAAAAAAAATCCCGAAACATGTCAAATGTAAAATATAATTCAACATTCAACTATGGGTGTTAACGAAGTCGATGTTCAAAATGTTCACCGCCAACGTCTTGGCAACATCCTAATCTCAAATAAAACTGTCTTTTAACATTATTCAACACATCAGGAGTGACCGATCTAATCGCAAGTGTTATTCGTTCTTTTAAGTCATTCAAATCTGAAAGTTTAGTTTTGTACACATTGCTCTATACATATCCCCATAAAAAAAAATCTAATGATGAAAGATCAGGTGATCGCGCTATCGTATTCACTAGAACTTGAGGGTTTCCTGGATCAGGTTATAAATTTGCAAAACTTAGAATGACATCATTTTGAAGTAGTGGCAAATAATTATCGCCATTCAGGTTGCCCTCAATGAAAAAGGGACCAATGATATTGGTTACCTACAATTCCTGCCTAAACATTAACCTTTTGAGGATATTATGTGTGTTCTTACCTCATCCAGTGAGGATTTTCCGTTGACCAGTAGCGGCAATTTTGTCGATTAGCATGACCGTGAAAAGACAAAATACACTCATCAGAAAACATAACGTCATCTGATTGGATGATATTGTTATCCAACATGTCCATCATTTGCTGATAAAAATAAGTTCTTCTCTCAAAATCGTCTTCCATGAGCTCCTGAGTAGGTATCATTTTATAGGGATGCATTTTATTTTCTTTTAATATGTTTACTATCTTTGTATGGTTAACATTGAATGTAGTGGATGGACAATAAATGTGGGTTTTCCCACATTATTATTAAAAGCAGCTGCTTTTTTTATTTGCCTCACATGACCAAGCTCGCGAAACTGCTTCTCTATTTTGCTTATTGTTCCTTGAGATATGAGTGGTAAATTAGGAAATTTCTCTTGAAATAGTAAATAAAACATATATTTTTCAAGTTACATTTACATTTTACGGAAGCATAGAAGGGCCACATATTTTTATTATTTGTTTCTTGGAAATTACGACTTTGAATCTCGAAATTTCGAATTCAATCTCGAAATTTCGACTTTGATCCCGAAATTTCGACTTTTATCTCTAAATTTCGACTTTTATCTCGAAATTTCGAATTCAAACTCAAATTTTCGACTTTAATCTCGAAATTATTACTTCAAATTCGAAATTTCGACTTTAAAGTCGAAATTAAAGTCAAAATTTGGAGATAAAAGTCGAAATTTCGAGATTCAAAGTCGTAATTTCCAAAAAACAAATAATAAAAATATGTGGCCCTTCTGCGCTTCCGTAACATTATCTATAATTCTGATAATGAGAATCCATGTAAGAAAACTAATAAATTTGTATGGGTCAAATAAATAAATATTAGAAATTAAAGTTACAAATTTTTGTATTTCAAGGGATATCAATCTAACAATTTCTTCTCTCTGACTTGTGGAATAAACGGGGTTTAGAAATCTCGTAATCGATAAGAAGCAGGGAGGTTGCTTTAAAATGGCAGGAATTCAGAGGAAGTGCTCGGTGAAATCGTTCCTCGTAATGCGATTTAGATTAGAGTCTTGATGTCATGTGACACACTAGAGGGCTTATCTCCGATTCCCATCAGTATACCGAAGCTCTTTAAATTTCAAAATCTCACTTTTATTCCTCGGATCTCTTGGTGTAAGTGTTCCGCTTAAGGATACTAGGATTTGTCAAAGAGACCGCTGGAGTGTGGGTTTTTGAAAGTCAAGAATGACGTTTATGGTCAAAATATTATCCGCCTGAAAGTAGTTCTCCTAACTCAAATTACGTTTTAGATTGAGATGGCGAAAAAGAAGATAACAGAGGAAAATATGTATCTGATTGTAATATTTCAACGTTTATTTGTCGTCTATTTCTAGCCTACCACTATAGTTCATCATATAAAGTTGAATCGACTTTAGAAAGGTTCTTATGTTTTATTTTCTTTTATTGTTCGATTGAAACTAGCTATTTGAAATAATAGCCCCTACATTATCAGTTCAAAAACAGTTACATGCTCGCTGCCAAAAGTTGTGGCATCTTGCGCAGTGGAGGATCCAGAAAATCATTTGGGGGGGGGGAGCAGTTTACGACTCAGAGTATGGGGTGTATAACTCTTTCATAAAGCACAGAGTTCTTGAATGATTTCTATGGATGTTTAATAGTATGCATTCAGGAACAGACATTTGAAAAAAATATAAAAACCATTGCTTATTTTTTAATACTGTATTATTACTAACAATAAGAAAAATATGTGTATTGAAATTAACCCTTTTCATCATTAACATTGAGCGAAGAAATGTTCAGGTACCAGCAATGAATTATAAAGTAGATTATAATGACTTTTTGTCAAGCAAATTCATTAATGGTCTCTCTTATGTATAGGTCCAAGACTCAGCGCAATACTGGAGCACATTTGTTCAATTTTTTGCCTGAAGACTTGAAACTCATTACCAATATGAAACATTTTAAATTATCTTTGGAAACATTTCTCATCCGCCATGCCTTTTATTGCAGTTCTGTTTCAATGTATTTTAACATGTGTTTATCTTTAAACATTTTATATTTTATTTCATTCTAATTATTCTCAACCAATTTGTAACGACTAGAATGTTTGTAATGTTTTTTTTCTTAATGTTTATATCTAATGAAAATATTTTCTCTCTTTATGTACTGTGACTTATCTCATGTTGTAAAGCAACCATAACAGATTGAATAAATATCTATATATCTATTCAGTCTTCATTGTATCAGAAATATCCTGGTGTACGTGCAGTAAAGCCAAACCATTCATTCTCTCTTCAGTCATTATATTGCGTACATATGTTTTTAAACGACGCAAAGCTGAAAAAGTTCTACCTGTCGTACTGGTAGTCACAGTAAAGGCTTTGGCACACAGAACGCGGTCTGTCGCGGCGGGCTGCTATCGCGCGATCTTCGCAGCGGCAAAGCGATCTATAATGCCACACAGGTTGCGAAATTATTATGTGTTCGGTTGTGCATGTGTTCGCAATGTCCAGCTCTGACGAAGAACTTATTCTCCTTCTCTTTGCTCTAAAAAAAAAGAAAAAGAAGAGACGTTGCTGGGTGCATCCCATCAATAAAAAAAGAGAACAATTTGGTGAATACCATCGTCTTTGTATTGAACTACAGTCGCATGAAGATAGATTTTTTCAATATTTCCGCATGTCGAGGTTGTGTTTTGAGGAATTACATGACCTTTTAAAGATAAATATTGCTAAGTGCACCACGAACTGAAGGAAACCAATTCATACAAGAGAAAGATTAGCCATTTGTTTAAGGTAAGTACTAAAAAACATACACTTTATGTGTGATATACAAACTACAGTTTAATTAACATGTTATGAATATTACAATTATAGTTTATAGAGTGTTTAAACTTGGAATGGAACAAAAAAATAAAACTCAAAATTTAAATTTAAACCAAAAAATAACATTAGGGTAAGTGTATTCATCCCTCGAAAAAGATCGTGAATGGGATGTGGATGCCTTTGGGGCTGATGTTGAGTGTGCTTCTAGCTCCTCAATTTCATTTTCTGCAAATAATGTGGCAAGCTTTATTTTCATTGTTGCCTGAGTCAATGGATTGAATTTTCTGAAGGTCGCAGCATAACTTAAAAACAAATGATCAATCCCATCAGGGCCCTGTTTGCTTCTTTTATTTGATAAAAAATCAATCACTTTGTCGACATCATCTGGGCAGTTTTCAGTTGATGAGTGACTATACGACTTCCTTTTTTTCTTTTTTTGTCGAGCTGGTAATAGTAAAGTCGCTGAAGAATGTTCGCTAGATGCATTTGTTTGTTGGGTATCGTCAGACATCAACAAATTTTCTGTTTCAGATAACCTGGTTTCTTCAGTTTCTGTTACATCTTCTGGTGGTATATTGCTACTATGCGAACGTGGTTTGAGGGTATAATCAAAAAAATTCATGTGGGTACTCCAAGGCCCCTTATGGTACTTCTTGGCCTGACCTGTTTCACCCTTTGTGAACTTCTTGTATCTCATGTAGGAATCACGTAAATTTTTCCACTTTTGTTCTGCTGTTTCAGCTGAAACAAAAATAAATTAATTAGATAACGTAATTAGAGACCTCTGAAGGGTTCAAAAATCAGTTTTCATTTTTTTTTAATCACATCGCCGCACAGCAAAGCTAACTGAACATTTTTCTTTTTCTTTTCAGATATTTGGCGACAGGTGACAGCCATCAGACTATCGCTTTTTCTTATCGAGTGGGACGATCAACTGTTTCCAAAATTGTGAGAAATGCCTGCCAAGAAATTTGGAAAACCCTACAGCCAATTTATTTGCCATCACCCACCAGACAGATGTGGGTACAATCTGTTGAGGATTTTTTGGAACTTTGGGGCTTCCCAAACTGCCTTGGAAGCATAGACGGAAAGCATATTAAGTTGAAATGTCCTCGTCGTAGTGGCTCAGCCTATTTTTGTTACAAAAATTATTTCTCCATAGTTCTCCTTGCTATCGTTGACCCATATTACAAATTTATGGTAGTGGATATTGGCATTATGGGCGTCACAGTGATAGCGCTATCTTTGAAAACTCAGCTTTCTACCAACAGTATATTGAAAATAAAACTATTTTAGCCCCGAAACCACTTCCAGGAAGAGAGGACCCAGTACCGCATGTATTTGTAGGAGACGAAGGATTTGCACTGCAAACTTATTTGATGAGACCGTACCCAAAAACTGGAGTTATCAATAACGCAAAAAAGAAAAAATTTAATTCACAGCTCAGCCGAGCGCGTCGTGTAGTCGAAAATGCATTCGGCATATTGGCCATGAAGTGGCGAGTTTTCCTAAGAGCCATAGTAACTGATGCTCAAACTGCTGACTGGATTGTGAAAGCAGCATGCTGCTTGCACAATTATATTGTAACGGCTAGTTTAGCGTTACAACAAAATGAGCATGACTATTCAGGAACACCCTGTACTAGCCATTGAACAAAATGAATTTGTGGTTGTCTACTGACAGTTGAAGATTGTAGGAAGTTCGGCAAGCAAAACATTCTACGCACTCCACAAAAAGTGTTAAATGCCAGGGGATTAAAAAACAACAAACAAAACGAGTTCTCGAAGTTTGAACGATAGAATAAGTCGAAAAAGTAGCGAACGGTTCACGAAGAATTTGAAGTGATTTCTTTTCATCCAAGTTTTGGGATTTTTCTTTGCTGAATCTTATGTTACACTAGTTTTCATGTTTTCTTGTGTAGATACGTTATAAACGTATTCGTGACATTTGGTTGAAAACTAGTACCTTGAGAGGGATTTACATTCGCTGCTTATTCCTGCAAAATCGTAAGTCGAAGATTTTCATACACAATTTTCTCGTAACTCGAAACCGAACGTTTTCAGGCAGCACTTCCCAACAAAATCGAGTAGCTGCCGAATTTCATATATGATCGTAGACCCTCATCAAAAGAGGTAGTTTTACTCTTATTAGTAATTAAGTAATAGGTTTCAATTTATTTTGTTGTGCATTCTAGGGTCTTACTCAAGGGTCTCACTCTAGGATCGTACTCTTACTCTTAGTATTGAGTCAGTCTCAGACAGTTGAATCCGTGACACAATTCTGATGTACCTCGATGAATTTGAATGAAATACCTTTTGTGCAGTTGGATTGGAGAGTGCAGTAATGCTGTTCACCCGCCGGTTACCAAGTTACATCTGAACCTGAATCCTGAATTATGTGACAGATAAGATGCATGATATTTGTTTGTGACTGTAGAGAAAACATATGTATTTATGATACTTACATTTATATCTATTATATAATTCTCCATATTCAACTATACGACATCTTACCACTCATTACGAATTAGCCTTAAAGTGTAAGCTTCACGTGCGCACGTTGAGTATATACATATATATATATATTTTTTTTTATAGCTACATCACTAACCCTATTTTGACTGATAGGAATTTCATATGTGGTAAACTCAGAAGTAATCTCGAGTATGATACAATGCTGTAATCAGTATTTACTCGTTACTATTAGAAATTAAACTTCTTCACTCAACTCACTCATAAATTAGAACCTTGAAGAATTTCAGTGTACTTATCAATAATATTAATATACCTATTTTTTTGTCATCCAAACATATATCCTTTTTTTAATTTTTTTTTTCCTTAATAAATAAGTGGTTCAAGGTGAAGCTTGCTATCTGTCTCTCCCGACAAATCATCATAGTCTTTCCAAACCAAATAAGCATAATTGTACTTATATCCAAGTTTTCAAAGTATAGTACAGGACGAAATCCAAAAGAACTGAAGGTTCCCCAGTTTGAACCTGCGAAAATAAACTGGTGGCGCCCCCTAGCATTTTCTTATATTTTATTATTTTTTTTTTAAACCCAGCCTACTCTCCGACTGCGCGCCGTGCATTTTTGGTTTTGCAGCGCGTTAACGCATTTCGTCCTGGGAAAACTGTTGAAAATTGAGCCGTTGCAAATTTGGCGCCCAACGTGGGGCTTCGCTTTAACTGAGACGTCTCAATATTTTGTGTTTATGAAATTGACCCTTAAATTTTCGCACCGACGCCAGGCGTCCTTTTGTTATTTTTGTTGATTTTTGAGTTTTTTTCAATTTCTCAATTGATTTGAACGCATTTTAGTGCTACATCCACCGACGCCGAGTATTCTTTTGTTATTTCAGTTTATTCCTAAGTTATTTCAATTTCTTACTTTTTTTTTTTTTGTTGTGCTTGAACTTACCACACATAAGATTTTTTTTTAATACAAATTATCCTACTATGGCAACTACAAAGATCAAGATTGATCCAAACCGTCTCACCAAAGAAGAACTGCTGTATGAATTGATAGTCCGAGGCCTGGATGGTACAAATCTTGTCGTCACGGAGTTGAGAGCGGTACTTCGCAATGCTTTACGTTTGGAGAAGACTTCTCTTGCTATCAAGAACCCTATATACCATTATGCTTTCTCAGAGGATTCGCAGTCACTGAAGAGTAACTTGGATACTATAGAATTAGCTATCAACGAATTCGAAGGTACTGAGCAAGATGGAAAATATAAAAGTATCACCTCTAAAATTGCGCACTCTCTAGGCCGACTGAACCGTGCTCACCCAGAAAGTGAAGTTGAAAAGAAATGCATTTCAGACATAAGGCTCAAATTGCTTCTGGCTTTCGATAAATTACAAGAGAAGAGCAAGAAATTTCGGAAAGGTAGGGACTCAACTGTGTTTGACTTATCGGTCATACGAGGTACTGTTGGTGATCCTGGAGCTCAGAGCTCTACTGTTGATCTGGACGGAGATTCAAGTGAGGAAGACGATATTATCACCCGGATAAAACCCGTACCAGTACGCGACTGGGGACTGAGATTCACTGGAAAGAAAGGAGACATGTCATTGAGTACATTTTTGGAGAAAGTCGACGAGAGGAGACGTTCTCGTGGTATTTCCCGAGCTGTATTATTCCGAGATGCTGTTGATTTATTCGAGGGAGACGCTTATATTTGGTTCAATATGGTGAAGGACTGGGCCACTGATTGGGAATCACTAGTAGACTTGATGCGCGAACAGTTTCTTCCTGATAATTTTGATCGTGATCTATTTGAGGAGATTAAACGACGTACGCAGGGAACAAACGAAAATATCGGTCTGTATATCGCAAGTATGAAGGGACTTTTCAAGAAAATGAGAAACCCTATTTCAGAAGAATCCCAGCTGGAAATTATTCTTGAAAGAATTGATCCATATTATCATCCATTCTTAGCTTTCGGTAATATAACCTCCATAGCTGATCTGCTGGAATCTTGTCGGAAGTTGGATGCAAAAAGACAGTTAGCCAAATCATATACTCCACCACCGCATAAGAATAGAAGTCTCATCCCAGAACTAGCATATGCTTCCACCAGTGAGCACCATTCTTCCCCAGCTGAGAGTACTATGAGAAGATATGAATCAACGAAGAGGGGTGTAAACAGCATAGAAAGTACAGATGTTTCAAGAACTGACGGAAAACGTTGTTGGAATTGTAGAGAATTAGGGCACCTTTCGACTACCTGCCGACAACAACAAAAACGATACTGCTACAAGTGTGGTTACCAAAATGTCACGGTGCGCAATTGCCCACGTTGTAATAAATTGCAGGGAAACGATCAATCGAGGCGCTAGGTACTGACCAAGCCACGCCTCGAAGAGAAAAGTTGGTCGATGATTCGTGTAATTCGGTCAAGTTCGTTTTAGATTTTGTTTTATCTCATGCTAATGGTGATGACCGACCTTATGTGAATGTTTCAATTTTTGGAAAAAATTTGCTTGGGTTACTGGACTCTGGAGCAAGCAGAACAATTGTAGGGAATAAAGGGTGGCAATTACTCAAAAGCATTGGCTTAATTGATATACAACCTGCTGAGTTACAATCAGTAACGGTGGCAAACGGAAACAATTGCAATTGTCTAGGAGTCCTTAGGGTTCCTATTAAACTTCGGGAAGTTGAAAAAATTATAGATGTTTTGGTGGTTCCCGATTTGAATCATACTCTAATTCTTGGGATAGATTTTTGGGTTCGCATGGGAATTATTCCTGATCTACGATCAAATGAATGGAAATTTGGTATTATTGACGCTGTTGATACTAGTCCATCTCAAGAAACTTTACGCCCACTTGGTTGTTTGACTCCGGAGCAATATAATATTTTGAACAAATTAATTGAAGACACCTTTGAAAAGATGGGTGATGGTATAGGATGTACCGATGCTGTGGAACACAATATCGAAATTCTTAATAACGTACAGCCAATAAAGCAACGCTTTTATCCAGTATCTCCAACTCTGATGAAGTACATGGATCAAGAATTACAGAAAATGCTTGAGCAGGATATTATCGAGCCGTCAAATAGTCCTTGGAGCAGCCCAGTAGTCATGGTGCGGAAGAAGGATAATTCATATCGATTTTGTGTGGACTACCGGAAGGTAAATAGTGTTACAAAGCGTGATGCATATCCGCTCCCGTTCATATCAACTATTTTGGATCGCCTCAGGGATGCCAGATTTCTATCAAGTTTGGACCTTAAATCAGCCTACTGGCAAATACCAGTTGCCAAGGCATCTCGGCAATATACCGCTTTCACTATACCGGGAAGAGGACTTTTCCAATTCAAACGACTACCGTTTGGTCTCCATACTGCACCAGCTACTTGGCAACGACTTATAGATAGGGTTATAGGAGTGGATCTTGAACCATATGCTTTCGTTTATCTGGACGATATCGTTGTTGTCTCTGAAACGTTTGAGAAACATGTAGAAATACTTTCTAAGATTTTTAATAGGCTCATGTCCGCTGGTTTAACACTAAGTAAGGAGAAATGTCAATTTTGTCGCCCAGAACTACATTACCTTGGATATGTTGTTGATGTGAATGGACTTCACGTAGATCCTGCGAAAGTGCAAGCAATTTTGAATATTCCTTCGCCCACTAAAGTGTCTGATGTTCGTAGTATCATTGGTACTGCCTCATGGTACCGCAGGTTCATACCGAATTTTTCCTCTCTAATTCAACCTTTGACGGAACTTTTGAAAAGGAATGTAAAATTTTGCTGGACAGACCGACAGGAGGATGCGTTGAAACTCATAAAGGAACGACTGATATCAGCTCCTGTGTTGTCATGTCCTAATTTCGATTTGGAATTCGTCATTCAGACCGATGCCAGTGCCTATGGAATTGGAGCTGTCCTAACTCAAACATATCCTGAAGAAGGTGAAAAAGTCGTGTGCTACCTTTCGAGATCTCTAACTAAGCAGGAAAGGAAGTATTCCACGACAGAGCGTGAATGCCTGGCCGTGTTGTGGAGCATCGAGAAGTTGCGACCATATATCGAGGGCTCTCATTTTACAGTGATCACCGATCATTGGTCATTGTGTTGGTTGAATAATCTTAAGGATCCGACGGGACGTTTAGCGAGATGGGCGCTGAAACTTCAACAATATAATTTCACGCTAGTACACAGAAAGGGAAAGGAGCACGTTGTCCCAGATATGCTTTCGCGATCTGTTCCAGTTGTAGATACCGTCGAAGAATCTGACATCAAAACTGATAGGTGGTACTTGAAAATGCTAGATAATGTTTCAAAAAATCCTCTTAGATTCCCAGCCTGGCGTATCGTGGGTTCGAACCTTTATAAGGCTGTTGATGCCAAGTGTAAATCTTTGGAACTAGTAGATGAAGGAGACAGATGGAAGCGCGTGTTACCCAAAAATAGTAGGAAATCAGTGTTAAAGAAGTGCCACGACGAACCAATTTCTGGTCATCCTGGTGTATTCAAAACTCTTCGAAGAGTTGCGCAGTATTACTATTGGCCCAAAATGAAATCGGACATTTCTAAGTATGTCCGAGAATGTGTAATTTGTTGTCAAAATAAACCGGAACAAAAGAAACCTGCTGGTTTACTGGTTCCCCGCAAGGTGGCTGACAAGCCTTTTCAAATCGTGTCTTGCGATCTCATAGGACCGTTACCTAGGTCGAGTCGCGGATTTAAATTTATTCTAGTTATAGTAGACAATCTAAGTAAGTTTACCATTGTAGTTCCACTTCGTAATGCTACTTCAAAGTTGGTATGTATGGCAATCGAAGAGAATCTTCTCTTAATGTTCGGGCAGCCGGAAGTACTCATAAGTGATAATGGCCCCCAATTCAAATCTAAGGAGTTCCACAACTTACTTGAGTCATATAATATTCGACAGTCTTTTACTGCTTTCTATCATGCTCAAGCGAACCCTACAGAGCGTGTCAATAAGACATTAGAAACAATGATCCGGTGTTATATCTCTGAAAACCACCGAGAATGGGACAAGCATATTTTTAAACTGGCCTGTGCATTACGTACGCAAGTTCATGAATCCACGAGACATACGCCGTATTTCACCATTTTTGGACGAGAAATGCCATCGAACTTATTTTCCCAACAGGGTGAGCAGCCACCCATCTACCAAACGGAAGGAAACACATTAATGCAGGATAGGAGTAAAATGTTTCAGGAACTCTATGCAGATATCAAGAAAAGATTGGTTAGAGCGGCAGAGAAGAATAAACGTCTTTATGATTTACGTCATCGTCCCGTCACCTATAATTGTGGGGATCGTGTTTATCGAAAAAATTATGTCCTATCAGATGCGGCGAAGAATTATTCGGCCAAGTTGGCACCAAAATACCTGGGGCCATTTATCATTTCAAAGAAGGTCTCAACCTGGACATATGAGCTGAAGGACTCCGATGGAAGATTCAGGGGAACTTGGCACGCCAAAGACTTGAAGGCGTCACCTTAATAAGTTAGTCATTTTTTTTTTTTTATTTATTTATTTTTTTTTTTTTAATAGGTTCAGGTGGAATTTGTAACGGCTAGTTTAGCGTTACAACAAAATGAGCATGACTATTCAGGAACACCCTGTACTAGCCATTGAACAAAATGAATTTGTGGTTGTCTACTGACAGTTGAAGATTGTAGGAAGTTCGGCAAGCAAAACATTCTACGCACTCCACAAAAAGTGTTAAATGCCAGGGGATTAAAAAACAACAAACAAAAAGAGTTCTCGAAGTTTGAACGATAGAATAAGTCGAAAAAGTAGCGAACGGTTCACGAAGAATTTGAAGTGATTTCTTTTCATCCAAGTTTTGGGATTTTTCTTTGCTGAATCTTATGTTACACTAGTTTTCATGTTTTCTTGTGTAGATACGTTATAAACGTATTCGTGACATTTGGTTGAAAACTAGTACCTTGAGAGGGATTTACATTCGCTGCTTATTCCTGCAAAATCGTAAGTCGAAGATTTTCATACACAATTTTCTCGTAACTCGAAACCGAACGTTTTCAGGCAGCACTTCCCAACAAAATCGAGTAGCTGCCGAATTTCATATATGATCGTAGACCCTCATCAAAAGAGGTAGTTTTACTCTTATTAGTAATTAAGTAATAGGTTTCAATTTATTTTGTTGTGCATTCTAGGGTCTTACTCAAGGGTCTCACTCTAGGATCGTACTCTTACTCTTAGTATTGAGTCAGTCTCAGACAGTTGAATCCGTGACACAATTCTGATGTACCTCGATGAATTTGAATGAAATACCTTTTGTGCAGTTGGATTGGAGAGTGCAGTAATGCTGTTCACCCGCCGGTTACCAAGTTACATCTGAACCTGAATCCTGAATTATGTGACAGATAAGATGCATGATATTTGTTTGTGACTGTAGAGAAAACATATGTATTTATGATACTTACATTTATATCTATTATATAATTCTCCATATTCAACTATACGACATCTTACCACTCATTACGAATTAGCCTTAAAGTGTAAGCTTCACGTGCGCACGTTGAGTATATACATATATATATATATTTTTTTTTATAGCTACATCACTAACCCTATTTTGACTGATAGGAATTTCATATGTGGTAAACTCAGAAGTAATCTCGAGTATGATACAATGCTGTAATCAGTATTTACTCGTTACTATTAGAAATTAAACTTCTTCACTCAACTCACTCATAAATTAGAACCTTGAAGAATTTCAGTGTACTTATCAATAATATTAATATACCTATTTTTTTGTCATCCAAACATATATCCTTTTTTTAATTTTTTTTTTCTTAATAAATAAGTGGTTCAAGGTGAAGCTTGCTATCTGTCTCTCCCGACAAATCATCATAGTCTTTCCAAACCAAATAAGCATAATTGTACTTATATCCAAGTTTTCAAAGTATAGTACAGGACGAAATCCAAAAGAACTGAAGGTTCCCCAGTTTGAACCTGCGAAAATAAACTGGTGGCGCCCCCTAGCATTTTCTTATATTTTATTATTTTTTTTTTAAACCCAGCCTACTCTCCGACTGCGCGCCGTGCATTTTTGGTTTTGCAGCGCGTTAACGCATTTCGTCCTGGGAAAACTGTTGAAAATTGAGCCGTTGCAATATTATTACAAAAAATAGGACCAAATAATATACAGCCATGGTACTTACCCGTCATCCCTCGCGTTTTTGCTATTTCGTTCCATGCTTCACTTTTTTTTTAACATATTCTTAAATTATGCATGTGTATGGTCATACAGGAACACATAACTTCTAACAGCTTCTGTGAACAATTCAGTATCGCGCGAAAATCTGTAAATTTGTACAAGTGTATCGCTCGTCGTCGCGATCTAAACTAGACCGCCGCGATTGACCGCCATCAGTGTGACTATTATAATATACTTTCGTGTAATATAGAATTATCGCTTTCCCGCCGCGTTCCAGTATCGCAGCCCGCCGCGACAGACCGCGTTCTGTGTGCCAAAGCCTCAAGAGTGCACAGCAGCTGCAGTAATATCCTGATGTTTGGTAGACAATTGGCAAATTCGTAAGTTTGCGCCGAGTGTTCGGGATTTGGTTTCCACATTTGTTTACAAATTAGCAACTCACTTTTCAAGGCCGACAAGCAAGGCAAACCTTCATTGTATTTGATTGCCTATTGAAAAATGTCGCTAATGTAGGCATCATTCATATCTGGTAACTGTTATTGCAGCTTGTCTACACATTCCATCTCATTTTTGAGGAACCTTGCTGTCACAGTTCATTCATAATGAAATCAAGAAACTGGATATACACTGAGACCTTAGCTCCATTAGGTCGATTTTTTGTCGAGTTGTTGTCCTAGGCATTTGAATTACTGTGCTCGTTTTGCCTGATTATAAAGCTCCTTGAAAGTTTCAGAGATGTTGTCTTGTTTCTCCTGTATGCTTTAATTGTAGCTTCCACAAGCTGCCAAGTTTGCAGCACATTCATGTATTCCCAGTATACACCAGCCAACACTACAACACTGATTGAAAAGAATAGAGTGCAGAAAAGCAAATACATCACTTCCTCTACTTTCCGGTGAACTAGCAATGGCTTCTAGGACAGTGGGAAGTGCAGGAAGGTGTTCCATGCATGAACGTCAACACGGTTTCGTGCCTTTCTATTCATTCTGTTCCACACAGTTTTTTAAATCATGTTTTCCTGGCTAGAGGTACTACTTTTTCTGCATCTTTTCTTCCAAAGCTTTGAATCTTGCAGCGGAGTCAAGGAAAAAATTGTCAGGAAAGATATAACTAATGAAAAAAGAGAATTGAAACTTTCCATGTTTTTACCACTTTTATTTGTAACTAACGTAACTGCAGTTTCGTCCTAGAAGAATATTTTCAAACTTATATGTATAAGTTTGAGAATGACTTATATGTTTAAGTTTGAAAATGTCCTTATAGGACGAAACTGCAGTAACGTTAGTTACAAATAAAAGTAGTAAAAAACATAGAAAGTTTCAATTCTCTCTTCTTCATTATGATTTCCTACCACATAGTAACAGCTACATCCATCAATTTATTGATGTGAGTGAGATCTAAACTCGAATATAGTTCTGTGATTCGGAATGGAGACTACCAAACAACTTCACAGTAACTGGAAAAAAAAACAGAACAAATTTCTAAGGTAGCTATATTATAAGAAATATCGTAGTAAACCCGATTACAACAGCATTAGAACATCACAATTGAGAACTCAATTTGATATACCCTTCTTAGACTCTAGGTGAAAAATCTTTGCACTAAGTTTTATATACAAAATTATCAATAACAATATAAATTTCGCAGGATTATTTTCGCTATTACCAATTAATGTACCTCCCAGATCCTCGTACTATCCTCAACTTCAACACTCCCATCGTGACTGTTACTTCCACATCCCCCCTCTTAATCATGTTCCGTCTAGCAAACGACATAAATTGATTGGTATATGTCTATCACAAAATTTAGATCTTTAGTTTGTAGACATGTTGAGAATTTATCAGTTTAGCAATTGGTTTTTCTGGTATTTCTTATTTTATTTTTCTGGTTATGTGTTGTAATAAGTAGGTACTGCTCGTTGTTAGATAGTAATACATCCCCATTTTATATTATATTGTTTTATATAACACATCATTTCTAGTGCTTGTATATTCATGTATATTTCTTATAATCCATCCTTGTAATGAGGCCACCAGACCTGTTAGGGTGAAATAAATAAGTAAATAAATATAACTCCCATGGTATTTCTGATACAAGCAACAGAACAAGCTTTGCTCATAGCCAAGTTTAGCCTATGGTTGGAACCTTGAGTATATATTGCAAGAGGCTGAATCTAGGAAATGCGAGCTTGAATATTCCATACATATTGGAGGATCCATCAAAAGCTTGTCCTCGGCAACTAGCCAAATTATGGACAAGTTTATATAGCTTTCCTAAAATTGTGTGAGATAAGTTTTAACTACTGAGATCCACCACATCATTAACTTAATGAAATCTTCTTTATCCTTGTATTCCTTGGTGTTAAAATACCCTATGCAAATTGTTAGTTGTTCGTTAATAGACAAATATGTGGTCTCATCTGCCATTATTCACAATCTTATCAGTGATATCTGTGTTGAAAATGTTTACTAACTCCAACTGTCAACTTATTTGCACACCGCTGTTTCCGGTTTCAAGGGTGGAAATATTCGAAAAAATGCATGATGTCAGTGCTTCAACAGACCCTATCAATTTTCTATATCCCGGCTATGATTTCCACTCCCAATTCAGGCGTAACTTTGCAATATCTCTTTTTATCAGAAGCGATCTCTCCTGTCAATGAGAGGAAATGCTGGAACACCAAAACTTTGATGTTATGTGGTTCAAAATAATATCCCAGAAGATCACCAAATATATGTTGCGTTTACTGACCACCTAGCGATACACACTATAGGGAACTATTCTCTTCACTTGCAAACACCATTGAGTTTCTGCAAGTCAGTCATCCCATTGCCAAAATTTCCATATTCGGTGACTTCAATGTCCACAATATAGAATAGCTCAAATTTACAAATATCAACGACAAACAAGGTCGCGAAGCTGAAGCTTTTGCAATGAGCAGCAGACTTACTCAGATTATAAATGAGCCAACCAGGATTGCTGACTGTGATAAAGAATATGCTATACCTAACAACCAATCCAGAAATTTACACAGTCACCGTAAGGTCTCATTGGTATCTTCTGACTACAAACTGATTTCAGTATTGAGTGAATTATCGATAACTTTTGGGAAACAATCTGAGCCGCGCAAAGTTTGGCATTACCGAATAGGTGAATGGAAGGATCTTCAAGACCATTTCTGAAATTTCCCCTGGTTAGATGTTTGTTTCAGCTCAATTCCCCAATATATGTTATTTGCACAAATTTCAATAGCATTAGTGCCCATGGTGATTTATTCTTCACTATCCTTCATATCATTATTAGAATTGCTAACATGTACTTGAGGTAGGTAATGAGAATTAGTTTTTTTATATCATCCTGTGAATGGATAACTGTGAGACAATGAAGCTATTTTTTTTCACCGTAGTGTGCGCTGGTCAGGCCCTATCCCCCGAAGCCCCGATACATTCGGCAGGGCGCGCCAGCATTATCAACCAATGACCACTCCCCACACCGTTGGGTAAGTGATCATTGGGTCCGAGAATCATGTGCCCTGAGCAAGCGCAGTGAGCCAAGATTGACAGCCTTCTGCATCTGTGCGGCAAGCCGGTATGATTTTAAGATTCGAGAGTCGTGAGGACATCATTCCACCAAGGACTCCAATAATCAGAACAACCATCTTGACAGAGTGATCTGGATAGAGTCTGCGGAGTTCGAAGAGAAAATCTCGAAATTTTATCCGTTTCTCCTCCTCTTTTCTGACGATATTCGTCTCGCCTGGAGCTGAAAACTCCACGACAAATATAATTTTGCTCTGGTGGTCGAGAAGGACTACATCAGGCTTATTAGCTTGTATGAGCCTGAGGGTTGGGAACGAATAGTTCCAATAAATTCGGCACTTCCCCACAACGGATTCAATATTCCCCGGAGCGTAGGGCAACACCGGTGTCTCGTCAATACCGTAAGACTGCCGAAGATGGTAATATAGCACTCTTAGGGCCGCGTTATGTCGATGGATATAGGCCGAGACCGAATATGCTGGATATGCTGATAGCAAGTGCATTAGGGTCTCGGGCGCCTCGCGGCAGGCCCTGCACCTTGTGTCAGGAACCTCTATACCCATCACGCGACTGCGGTAGACTAAGGTGTTGAAAACACCATCCTGGCAAGCCATGATGAACCCCTCAGTTTTCGACTTCAGCCCACTCGACCTGAGAAAAGCGAACGTCAGGCGCTTTGATAAGCCAAGGTCTCCAATGTTATTGGAGACCTATTATCATGTCTCCAATATTATTATTAGGTTATTTAATATAATAATAATTATAATTAAATAAATTGATAGGTTTAATAATAATTATTAAGTATTAGCCATCATTATTATTATTATAAAAGCATCAACTTTTGCTTTTGAAGTCACGCAAATCATTCTAACGTCCATGGATGCATTTCTTTTTCAATGAAACTACCGGCAGTGGTGCCGAAAATCAAAACAGGTTTCTTAATGCTCACAACAGCTGCCAACTGACAGGCAAAGAAGTTCATAATCAGAGAATTAGGGATAAACCCAACGGAACTAGATCCTTCTGGTCGGTAGCTGAAGCTGTTAATCCAAATCCACAATTGCACCATTAACACAGGTGGATAGTTAAATTGCAACAACAGCCATAAAGAAGCAAATCTACTAGCTGAACAATTTGCGTCCTACTCCACAGTCGATTTTCTGGAAAAGGCACCATGTAGTATTTCTACACTGAAATCCATTATGCCGGAAATTACTTTTTGACAGCGTCTAGTCAGGCGAATTTCGAAACAGCTCAATATCAACAAGGCGTCTGGTCCGATCTGAAAATAAATTGGTATATCTCTTTGGAGCCACCCAGTAAATAGTAGTTTTGTATTATTTTCTCTTGCCGACAAAGGATTTGGGTTTAGAAATCTAACCACAATTACGTATTGATTTGTTTCATTACAGTATTTTTTGAAGGTTTACAAAAGTTGACAGAAACAACCTCACGAATTCACATTAGAATACAGGTTTTCGATTTTATGCGGCACTCTATAATTCATGTCTTTGCCACTCCAGAGATTACCTGCTTAGGGAGAAAAAGAAGCTGAGCTGAGGGATTGATAACTCACCTTCGTTTCAGGAGCTGGGATTTATTGACAAAAAAAGAAGATATGAATTACATCTAAGGTGAACCAATTGTTGACTAATTGATTGTTGCTTCGAAAATATTAAATGAAAATTGTTCAAACGAAACATCAATCTAGAAACGCATTTAGACAGCATACTAGTAGTTGCCTTTCAGTAAAAGCTGTTGAGAGAGACAGAAAACGAATCTCGTCGGAGGTCGATGTCAAAGCTTCACTTTGCAACTGATCGCCTTGCAAATCAGTCATTTGTGGTTCAGCATAGTACCACTGATGGTGGGTCGAAACAGCGCTACATGATGTTGAATCATGGATGGGTTGTGTTTGGGCTCTGGTTTTCAACAAACATCATTTGTCGATCAAATTAACACTGATTGTTCAATAACAATAACATTTTGATACCAACCGCTGGATGAGATATTGCTTGAGTTTTTTTGCAGCTTCCATGCGAATAGACAAGTAGGTAGTACAAGAGTCCGGAAACATTAAGTTCATATTCGAATAATGTTTGCTGTCAGAAATTATTGGAATCATGAGGAGGAGAGATTAGGTTAGGTCCAAAGTGATTGGGCCTATTCGACCCTCCACCGTAACCCGTAATTCGTGATTCGGTCCACAGCGGGGCAGGCACAAAGTATGTGCTGTATTATTTCCTCACTTTCCAAATAGAGACGACACACACTGTCTTCCGACAGTCCGAGTCTCTGCATATGATGATTCAGATGACAGTGACCCTGTAAGAAGGCCTGTTAGATAGACATCGTAATTCATCCCTACTGAAGTTCAACAACTGTTTGGTATCAAGCTTCGAAGGGTGAATAAACGCCTTGGAGTGAGCCAATCTTGGAAGATTCTGCCAGAAGTCCATAAATCTTCTTGCCATCCAGGTGTTCAATCTTTGTTTGGCAAAGCCAAAAGCGATGCCAATGACATGTTCTGGTCCGACTCCTTTACAAGGAAGTCAGCAGCCTCATTGCCTTCCAGGCCAGTAGGGCCAGGAATCCAGACCAGAAACAATCTGTTTAGTCTTCCTATCGAGGAGAGTCTTTTTTGGCAATTTGCTACCAATTTAGATGTTTCTTATTACGGATGTGCAGTTGGTTAGTTCCTCGTCCACTAGATGGAGTGACATTTTTGATGTTCGCTCCAACTTCGGAAGAGGAATGAAATACTCTGAAAGAATTCCGATTTTCAATTGTGGAATATCATTGACTTTAGGTCGATGATGGTCACTATCTTGCACTGATGAGTGGCTAATAAGCCCGAAACCGGTCTGCAAGTGTGCCCGTTCCATAATTGAAGGTCGACTCTTTCAGTTGTATTGCCAATTGCATATGCAGGACATTTTCTGTGAAGATTCCTGCACTGACGCCTGTCTGATATAATCCAACGCCCTTCGTGGTATTAGCCAGGGGAGTAGTTGTTTTCTGATAGGCGTCAGTCCATTAAACCTACTGTGTAGGTATATAGAGACTGGCTTGAACGTTTGAAGTTCCATTTGCTTTAGATTAATTTAGATGTTGTCGGTAGGAAGCAAGAGCTTCCAACGCCTCTTGAGTATCCGAGAATATTTTCATTGACTTGTGTATAAGGTTGGATTCTTCCATTCTCTCAGCACACAATTAAATAGCATAAATTTCCGCTTGAAATACAGTCGCATATGTTCCTAGACAGGTTGATGTCTCTGTCCTGAGTTTTTGACTGAAAACACCTGCACCCCCAACCAGCAAAGTTGTTTTATAATTCCATGGTGTTGCAACAGTTTTATTTTATTAGTATTTTATAATCACTTCCAAAATGCTAATTGATTATATTAGATGATCGGTGAACACAATACAGTTGTAGGCAATAAAAGTGTTTTATGAATTTGTCATAGAAACGTTTATGAAATAAAATTAAAAAACCATTATAAAATAGTCAGGAACTTATCACAGAAACGTTTTTGCAACTAATTTATAAAACCTATTTTCCTATAAAAGTGAATTGTTATGTAGCAGTTTTATAACACTTTTCTGTGAGATTTTTATGATAGCTATAAAACTATCTCAAGCTTATTTTATAACTGTTTTCTGTAGCTTTAATGAAATTATTTTATTAGAATGCTTTCAGATACTATTTTATTTTCATTACCATATTGTCACTTGAATGATAATTTCGCAACTATTTTATAGTATGGTATATTTACTACAATTCAAAAACACCAATATAAGTGTTATAAAATCAAACTGATTTTGCTAATATATATTTGCTGCCACCAAGAATAAAATGCAGCATTTAAGAACAACCAGCTGACATCGACAGCTTTGAAAAATTCTTAAAAATGTTACTTATGTTTAGTAAGAATATTTTTGTTTAGTTATTCAAGTGGGACACCATCGATATCGTGGTGCAAATTAGTTCCTCAGCAACTTATAAATATTTGATTTTTATTGAGTATAGGTACCCCATAAGTAAATTCAATATTTTTAAGGCATTGGGTTTAGTAACTCAATCTTATTATTCACAATTTGGAAGACTGTAAAATACAAAGGGTTGGCAATTTCAAGTTTCAGTTTTTAGTTATATATTTAGAAAACCTGAATATTTTGTTCTCTGAGTGAAGCAGTTTCATGTTACAACCCTTTAAATGATGATAAATTCAGGTACAGCAAGGTACCATAAACCACGGTGTCCCATAAAAGATACATAATTCTGGCTTTTCCATACTTTCTGTGACAACTTGTTTGAATGAAAATAACCCTGCTTGCTTTTTGGGTTGCATAGAATTGATAATTTCTTCTTGTTCTGTATCGTCATTCTTCAGCTTTCGCTCTAATAGTTCTTCAGCAATTTGGTAGGTCATCAAATGACTTCGTTTTAGTTTATGAATTCGTATAAGCTCATCAGCATCAATTTTTGGCCATGAGAGTTGGTTATTAATTACCCATGACAACGGAACTATGGTGAATATATATATATATATATATATATATATATATATATATATATATATATATATATATATATATATATATATATATATATAAATATATACCTAAAACGTAGATAAAATGAACTTCAAACAGACAAAACTATCAAGTAAAAATATAGGCCTGAATTATCAAATATCTGGTCAATTATTGAAGCTAATTGAAAGATATATTTTGACATCAAAATATTCACCCGTCATTTCCTCTAAACGCACGATAAATTTAATATCAACAATATTTCATCGGCGTTCATATAGGTTATGTTTAATATTCACCATGTATTTAGCATTAGACAACGGATATTTATCATAAAAAAAGTAATATGTGATGAATATAAGTAATTTATATTATAAGAGTCACCAAAGTGTCGTTTATTAGCAAAAATGTTGCCAACTAACCTATAACTTATAGTTGTGTTACAACCCAGAACTAAGTGTTTCTTAACAGTTTTATAGGGGTAACGTAGTAGCTAAAATACGTTGAAATGCTTGCTTCTGATACCAATTTATTTTATAGAACGACGCCATTTTAAATGATAGAGATCCGGGATACTGAAATTAGATGAATTGAAAAAATGAAATACCGCATATATTATTATTTAGAATAAAATGAGTTGGATTTGCGACTAGAAAATTAATACGTCGACAGAGTGAATTTTTATTTTGCTAATAATACGCTATATATTTGTCAATAAAATTTCATTTGCAGTAAAAATATCAATCTTCAAAACACAAACAATGTCTTTAACAGTTTTATGACTGCAAAAGTGAAATTTTAAAATGGCTTCAACCTTTCTGTTTGTTACTTTTCAGTTGGTGACATATCAATTATATTTTACTAGTGTCCAATACAAAATTACTTCTTGCATCTTCAAGAACACATTTCCAACACTGTTTTATTTTATTGTTATCGTTTTTGGCTGTATTATATTTTATAACGCCTACTTGGAACTACTAAAAAACTCTTATAAAACTGTCTTCTGATTATTTTATAAGTATCGCTTAAATATGTTGCAAAAGTGCAGTAAGGAAAGTCTTTACAAAACTACTTTTTAAGAGTGTTAGACAAATTTTATAGTTATTGCCAAAATGTTTATAAAACTGTTTTGTAGTGTTTGTAAAAGGCCTTACAAAATATTGATAATAACTATAATGTTTTATAAAACGGTGCCAATTTCCTATTTATAGCAGTTTCATAAACATATTGAAAACATTTCTGGGAGTAATACAGTTTTATAATTTGTTTCTACGAAACGTTTCCGCAACTATTATAAAATACGAAATTGCTAGTTGGGCCAGAAACGGAAGGTGTTTTTGATCCATTCGTAAACCAACAACTATCTGCTCTTAATATTTCTTTCTACCGAAGGATCCAGTCCTCTCTACTCGGTAACAATACTTTATATAATTCAATATCAAACGTGGTATCATCTAGGGTAGTATCTGCATGCGTAAGGCGACAGGTCGCAATGCGCAAGCGAATGTGTAATTCTCTTCCCACTGGTTCGGCGTAACGCTATCTCTCCCACCTCACTGAAGTCGGATACCTATAGTATATACATCTGTGCTTACTACAGTATACACATAACCTGTGTTCAACTGAATAAATAATTCTTAAAAGAAATTAAAAATTAAATATGTCTGACACTGATAATTTAGAAAGAGAAAGTGATCAGCCTTCTGTAAATATACACCATCAAGTCATCAGTGAGTTAATTATATTTTTATATTTTATAAATAAACTGTGAATTTATCTGTGCATTAAGCCCGCTTATATTTGGACTGTCTCAAAGATCAGTATATGTAACATCAACTCTCTTGGTAGATTACAATTCACACAATTTTCAAAGCGTATAACATTTCCAAATGAATTACTAATCAACCTTAAATTTATTCTTTCAAAAAATAAAGCACTAAAGCACTTGTTCGAATAATAAATTTCATAAAGACCGACAAAATTGCATTTCAAAATCAACAGCGAGTAGCGCACGAATTCATTACCTATTGACATTTATAATTTGAGATCTTTAGTGATATATTGCAATAACTAGCTAAGATTCTTGAGTTTACTAGTAAATTAAAGCCACTTTTTTTCAAGTATATTTTAATTCTATGTTTTTAAATGCCCAACAATCATCACATCAAGATTCACCATCTTGGTACACAGTAAAACAAAGCAAAAAATTGTCCAAAAATCATCGGCATACAGAATAAACTAACAATTAGAACATGTAGTGCATATAGAACTATATCTGCAGAAGCAGCATGTGTTATTGCTGGAATTCTGCCAAAAGAGCTTCAAATCATCAAGAGGAAAGAGAGAAATATGCGGGAATTTCCAAGGGAATCGCCAGGAAAAACTTTATGAATAGCTGGCCACCACAATGGGACAACGGTCAATACGGTAGATGGACACAGCTACTAATACCTGCAATAGATACTTGGTTGTATCGAAAATATGGAGAGGTGGACTATTATCTCACCCAGGCATTATCGGGACATGACTGTTTCTGTCAGTATCTATATGATCGCAGAAGAGCAATATTTTCAGATTGTATCTACTGCAATGCTGACGATGATGTTGTTTGTATAAGATGGAATAATGAAGGACTTCTGTACATACGTGAAATAAATATAATATTCAATGCCGAAAATATAATGGAAAGCCTCATATGTGGTGAAGAGACTTGGAATGAAACCTATAGAACGATAAGAGCAATGATCGAAAATAAGAAGAGAGAGAGAGAGCAGGCCTGATACCCAGTCGTAGTTCAAATTAATGGACAACTGTGATAGCTGGAGAATCATGTGATAACAACTGTGATATATGTTTTGGATGTAAATATGTGAAAGCGTCATTCATCTACTAAATGCATTTTAACTGTCTTAGACAACAATACCAAGGGCATACATACTTACCGAAGTAACGCCAGAGCGGTTTCCGGTACGTGTTGCTGAGAAACGGGGGAGAGGTTTTAGTCGGTATTCCTCCGTAAGGAAGGATGTCATCGCCTTTACAATATGAATAACATCACTTCATTATTGTCAATTGAAATACCTAAATTTGAAACAAATGTTACTAAGACCAAGCAAATATATTTCAAATAAATCAAAATACGAACAATAATTTCTGTACTATGTAGATCACAAGCATAATACAAGACTTAAAACCAATGCGCAACTGAACACGACATGCTCAACAAAAACAATCGTTCAGAGAACATAATATATTCATTCATCTTGCAAACCGGCTCTACAATTACTTACCTACCTCTGAAAACCAGACTTGCACCGACAAATATTTCATTCAAAAAAGATGTCGAATATTTCATTTCAGAAACAAATAGAATTTCTATACATCGATTAATAGATCCCTCGAATGCATGGAATGCGATTATTTGCCTTACTATACTTACCCAGAGAAAATGGGATCATGTTCATATTCCTTATATTTCTGTATATTTTTTCTTATGTTCCTTAAACCGCATACATTACTTAAGTGTTCCTTAAATGCTGAAAAAATGTGTATAAGTCTACGAGTCACATACACTATTCAATGTCTAATGTTACTAACCCACTCTTTTTTTTTAAATATTACACCTATAATTAATCAATGAACATACACGATGAAAGAACACCCACGCCCACGCCTTCATCACTAAAATTATTTATACCACGTAAGAACACTGTTAAAACTACCTACTAAAATGGAAACTAGTGGGATTTATGATTCTATAAGACTCTTTCCATCATATATTGTAAAATCATGGGGAATAATGGCACAATTTACAGCCATTTATAACATTTGTTGCAATTTTTATACTTTTTGAATGTTTGCATTTTCATTTTAAAATTATCCATTTTTACGTTTTTGCATTTCATCATCCACATCTCTACATTTTCATAACCTGAATTGTCAAATTCATTTTACTTTCACTGTTCTGATTTATACGTTGAATATTGTGAATAAAACAGTAATAACCACGCACAGGGTGTTCTTCGTGGGTTTCCTGAACTTGTTCAGATTGTTCAAATTGTTATTGACTGATGCTTGTATTAAAATTGAATGAATTTATATTATTATTATTATTATATATTATTCTATATAATCTTTCAATAAATCCGTTTAGACATGGTGATCAAGTGAAAAATATATACGCTATGAGCTGTTTGAATGAAAATATAAGAGTTACATGTCATAAATGATATTCTTCTATGTTCTGAAATGTGTTTCCATATTGAACCGAAACAGTACAGTTCCCATCCAGTATCATAAATAAACGTCTGAGTAGTCTTCTTCATAAATAGGCGGCCATGAATCAAAGCTCACTGAGCTGAATCCATCCATTAATAAAGAGCAGAATCGATAATTCACAATAACCACACTCGCTCATTTCTGAAAGGCAGCAGAACTTATTGGATCAACATTTCAACAGGCTCTTTGAAGTCGAGACTCCATTTACAAATATAAATGAAATAATATTTCATTACCTGTCATGAAGGCCTGTCCGCATGAGCTCCGATTATTTATGGCAGGCGAGCTGCTGAGCCGAGATTTACAGTTGTATTCTTGTAAGATCTGTTTAACGCTGCAATAAACATTGCGAAAGACTTTTGGTTCATCTACCTTTAGTTGTTGTGACTGACAGCCAGTAGTTTATTTACGTACTTCGGGATCAAAAGAAGACTGTTTTATGTTGTAATTTATGAGTAATTAGCCCGATGAATGTTGAAGCGTGGGCTGCACTGAGACAGAGGCGTGCTCCGGAAGAACAAGAAAATGTAAAGGGTCAAGAATTACCAGGACATAATATCCAAAAATCAGAGACCTGTTGCTGATTACTATTGAATGAATCTAAACTCAACATTTTGATGAGAAAATAATTAAGGTCTTCGCGGCCGAGTTAATCTCCTATGAGTGGATATTACAGATGCATAAAGCATGTTTATGGTGACTCAGGTAGTTTGGTTTAAAAATCTGTTTAAAATCTGTTTAAAATCTGTTTTTCCGTTAACCAGCTGTCGCACCCCTACGAACGACAACCCTCAGAAGTCGAAACTTGTGCGAGCTAAGGATTAACGAGGTCCTACCTTTTAACGTGTGATTCCTAACACGGTGTGCCAGTATATTCGAAGTTATCGGTATAGTAATCTTAAAGCTATCGGCGTACTCAAAGGTCAAAAAAACCAATACAAAGGAATAATGCCGCTACGAATTAGTCCTCGTGGACTGAAGAGTTGGCGGTTCGTATTGGATAATTTTTACTAATCGAGTTTTATGATTGGCTGAAGAGTCATAAAATTGAATTTGAAGTCATATTACGGTGACCAACAGAATTTGAGGATGGTTAGAAGACTCGTGTTGTCAATGTTCAGTTCAGGAACTGATCGCGATTTGAGTGTTGAAATTCGATATTGATGAAACTATAATTACTTAAAATTTTTGTCATTTGTTCAAAATGTGGCGTCCATGATCAAGTACTAATAGTAATAACGAGTGTGATAACAACGCAGACTTTTTCCTGTGTAGTGATTCCAATAGCGCTGGTGAACAATGCGAAAAAGAGATAGCAGTAAATAAGATTCGGATGCATTTGAATACTGAAACACAGAGAGTATGTTTCAATCTATATAAGAAACTACATATCAAGTTTGGTTTCGAGCGAAAAAAATGATTACAAGCAACATCAGATTTGACCGAAATTCCGTCCTCAACTGTACGTAAAATAGAAGAAAACAAACGTTATGAACGCAAGACGAGATTTGATACGGGATTACCAAAACCTTTAGATCTTCATCTAATAAAATCATTAAATAAAACAATATACGACTGTTATAAAAGCAATGAGATTCCTACAATTGAAATCATAAGTATGAAATTGAATACTTTCGGCCATAACGTGAGCTGCTGTGACAAAACTCTTCAGAATTGGATAAAGATTTGAAATAATAAACTAACATCGAGCAGTTATGAAAGCAAACGAACAGTGGAATTGCGTAACAAATACTTAGAACAAATAACTAAATATAGACAAGAGCAACGGCAAATTTTCTATTTGGACGAAACCAGGTATAACACTCACGACACAGTTACGAAAGGGTGGACTGATGGTTCGAGAATGTGTACGCTTAACATGCCTGCAAACAAAGGATCGCGACTAATCATTGTGCATTGCGGACGTAGTGAAGGATGGGTTCCGAATGCTTTGAAATTATGTGAAAAAAACTTGAGGGCTGCAATGTTGACTATCATAACACAGAAGCTAATATTTTTGAGGAATGATTTGAAAACACATTGATCCCAAATTTGGATGCGAATAGTGTAATAGTTTTCGACAACGCTTCCTATCATTCGCAAAAGTACCGAATAAAAATTCGGGGATAACAATTTGTATTTTGAACTATACCAAAAACCAACTACTTGAAGTTTTATAGACAAAAACATTTGAAAAAGTGTATGCCCTTGAGAGTATTGCTGAAAAGTATGGACTCACCATTTTGAGACTTCTCCCCTATTTTTGAGGAGAATTGAAACAAAGCATCAGGCGTATATATGTGAGTAAGTAGTTAGGTTAGGTTAGGTCACAAGTGAGTGGTAAATTTGGGATCAATGTGTTTTCAAACTATTCCTCAAAAATATTAACTTTCATGTTCTTATGATAGTCAACATTACAGTCCTCAAGTTTTTTTTCACATAATTTCAAAGAATTCGGAACCCATCCATTACTTCCTCCGCAATACACAATGATTATTCGCGATCTTTTGTTTGCAGGTATGTTAGGCGTACACATTCTCGAACCATCAGTCCACCTTTTCGTAACTGTGTCGTGAGTGTAATACCAAGTTTAGTCCAAATAGAAAATTTGCCGTTGTTCTTGTTTATTTGAATTGAAGGGGTTATATTTTTAGGAGTGATTAATTTTTGGGTAAGAAAGTTTTTTGCTTTCTACTACTCCATCTGATACAAAAAAAAGGGGATGAGAGAATCTTCCAACGAAAGGAAGGAAGTAAACAATTTGAAAATAAGTAACTCTATACATGGATGTGTAGATCATGCAAAGAAGTAACTTTCAGACACAAACTGAAAGAAAGTCCTCCTGAAACAGTTACTTTCATATAAACATCTTGTTTATATTTAGTTATTTGTTCTAAGTATTTGTTACGCAATTCCACCATTCTTCTGCTTTCCATAACTGCTGAACGTTTAGACGTTTGTTTATTATTTCAAACCCTTATTCAATTCTGAAGAGTTTTGTCACAGCAGCTCCCGTTATGGCCGGAAGATTTCAATTGTAGAAATCTCATTGCTTTTGTAACAGTAGTATATTGTTTTTTTTAATGATGAACATCTAAAGCTTTTGGTTATCCCACTTCCAATAGCGTCTTGCGTTCATAAGGTTTGTTTTTAACTATTTTACGAACAGTTGAGAAAGGAATTTCGGTCAAATCTGATGTTACTTGTAACAGTTTTTTTTTTCTTCGAAACCAAACTTTATATGTAGATTCTTCAAGGTAATACTCCTTATTGACTGTTCGACCGTATGGCAAAAACTCCGGATGCACTACGAAACAATAATCGAAGAATACAATGACCAAAATCCCAACGTTTGGTCGAACTCGGCGTGCTATTTTGGTCTTGGCTCTTCTGGGCTCTTTCATTGGGACAATTGGACTTTGGTTTCGATATCAGAACCATATACCCATGATTCGTCACTAGGTATAGCTCTTTCGAACAAATCTGGATCGCCGTTGACATCATTCAACAATTCCTGAGCGATGCTCATGCGACGGTTTTTTTTTGTCAAAATTCAACAACAATATTGGAAGCAACTGCCACACGCTTGGTGCCCAAATTTTCCAGAAAAATTGCGTGGCATGAGCCAGCCGATATGCCGACACCTCAGCAATGTTCTTCACTTCCTCAATTTTTCATAAGTTATTGATGTGCTGGGGCCTTAAGGGCGAGCGTCGTCATTCAAATCTTCTCGACCTTCTTTGAAAACGTTATACTGCTTGTAAACCTTTTTCTGACTCAGGGTAGAATCACCGTATGACACTGTTGATATTTCAAGTATTTTTGAGGACTCATGTCCATTTTTCACATAAAATGTGATGCCTCATTGATTAACACGCTTTTATTAGCTCCATCTGTATGTATGTATGTTTGTTTGTTTGTTTGTAACTCTCAAGTTCGGGATCTGCATTTGACAGAATTATCAACATTATTGATTGATCTATTCGCGAGCAGATGGCGCTGTGCGTAACCTCCTTGATATAATTCGAACTTTACATGTATTTCTTCATTTGAAAATAGTATTTTTTTTATTACCTAGCGCGCCTGCTGCCTTATTTGTAACCCTCCTTTGCGCGCCTGTTGCCTTGAGCTTGGTAGCTGATTTTCAGACTCCCTCTCCGGAATCGGAAAATATCAATGGTAATTTTTTTTAAACAATATACGGTTGATTTATCCCAAAATTCGGATATGTAGTTTAAAAATACTCAAAAACACGCTTTTATAGCATACGAAACTAAAAAATTAAAAATGAATATAGTTTAAATATAGTATAAATATAGTTAAAAATATAGTTAAATTTTGTAGTTTTGTATCAATTCAGCAGTTTTGTAGTTTGTCTTTTTGTTTGTTTGTTTGTCTTTTTTGTTTCCAAGAAAGCCTATTATAACAAGTTTAAATGAATTCCAGGCATTGTTTTCTTTTATTTCCATTGTCGTGACAAAGCTTTCATCTTTTAACAAGTTTTATCATGTCAGACCCAACGAAGACTCTTTCTTTCAGTTTAGCATCGGATAGACCAGGAAACTCTTCAGAAAGATCACAACACAACAAAGTTTTTGTTTCGGGGTTGAAATTAGATGATTTTAATGTATTTCCACGTGTTAAAACCGAAAGTGACCATAAAAATTATATATTAGCTCTTGTTTTCAAGATATAGTATCATTATATTATATATATGTATATTGAGTTTTCAACAAATGAAATATTTCATCACCAACAGTTGGTACACATGTTTGTTTACATAACACCCCTCTCATCAGCTGTTCTTAAGTAGTAAACATAACCTATGTGAGTTTGTCAATTGTACGCACGTGGTTGCTATTGAAATTATCGTGTGAAGTTGATTTTTAAATTAATTTAAGTGCTGATCTGAAATGCCTCGAAAGTGTGTGAATTCTGTCGATAGATTTTGCTATATATGTGGTGAAATAACATTTAAGGCTCAGAAACGTAAAATGACACCTATCGTTAAGACAGCCTATGAACATTATTTTGGTGTGAAAGTTGGGGACCAAGATAAATCATGGGCTCCTCATATATGTTGTAATTCTTGTTCCGTCATATTGCGAGAGTGGCTGAAAAATAAAAACCGGGCAATGGCTTTTGCAGTACCTATGGTTTGGCGTGAGCCTACCAATCATACAGACGACTGTTAGTTCTGCTTAACTCCTCCCATTAAGCAAGGTTTATCTATGAAGAAAAGAGGAACGGTTAAATACCCTAATCTCCCATCTGCTCTTCGGCCTGTACCACACTCAGACAATTTGCCAGTCCCTTCTCCACCCCAAAATTATGAAATTTTAGAGGAAGGTGATGAAGACTGTTTAGAAGGAGCAACCCATCCTTCTACATCCTATGACCCTGATTTTGAGGTAAGCGATAGGTCTAGTGATCCGCACAGAATTAGTCAAGCAGAGTTGAGTGACCTTATAAGAGATCTTCGCTTGTCTAAGGAAAAGGCTGAGCTGTTAGGGTCAAGACTACAACAGTGGAATCTTTTAAAACATGATGTGAAAATATCTCAGTACAGACAGCGTCAAAAAGATTTGCTTCCTTTTTTTGAGAAAAAAGAAAACTTCGTAGTTTGTTCTGATGTTAATGGTTTGATGGACTGCTTGAATTTGGATCACACTCCATCTGAATGGAGACTGTTTATAGACTCTTCAAAACTAAGCTTAAAAGCTGTACTTCTGCATAATGGAAATCAGCTACCCTCTATTCCTATAGGTCATGCAGTTCACATGAAGGAAACGAATATAAATATGAAAACACTTCTCCAATCAATCAAATATGAACAACACAAGTGGCACATCTGTGGTGATCTGAAAGTCATTGCTATACTCCTAGGAATGCAATTAGGGTTCACCAAGTACTGTTGTTTTTTGTGTCTGTGGGACAGTCGGGATAGAAAATCTCACTATAAAAAAATCAACTGGCCTACACGAGACCTAAACCCTAATGAGAAAAATGTAGTTTACGAGCCTCTTGTAGATCCTAAGGATGTTCTCCTTCCCCCATTACATATTAAGTTGGGACTAATGAAAAACTTTGTGAAGGCCATGGACCAGGAAGGACAAGCTTTTAAGTACTTGAGAGCAAAGTTTTCCAGGATGAGTGATGCTAAAGTCAAGGAAGGCATCTTTATTGGGCCTCAAATCCGTGAAATCGTAAATGATCCTGCTTTTGACATGATTTTAACAGGAAATGAAAAAAGAGCCTAGGAAGCCTTTAAGGGGGTTGTACATGGGTTTTTAGGTAACAAAAGAGATGATAACTTCACAGCATTGGTTAAAGATCTTCTTCAAGCTTACCACCAACTTGGATGCAACATGTCCTTAAAAATTCATTTTCTTCACTCTCATCTTAATTTCTTCCCACAAAACTGTGGAGCTGTGAGTGACGAACATGTAGAAAGATTCCATCAAGACATTGCCTTAATGGAACAGAGATATCAGGGCCGTTGGAATGAAGCAATGCTTGCAGACTACTGCTGGTCTGTGTGTAGGGATGCTCCAGAAGTGTTTTATAAAAGACAAGCTAAACGACAGCGATCTTACAATGAATCGGATGGACTTAATTGAAATTTGGTGGTACAAACTTCTTTTATTTGTCAAAACACTAAGAATACTGTTTTTTTTATTAATTTTGTACTTAAAATATTCTAAAAGAAACATAACAATATTGTTTTATGTACTTTCACTTTTCACGTATAGTATAACTACTCTTTAAGATTAAGTACTGTGTATCTCAAAAAGCAGAGCTAATAAAAATTTTTCATTGTTATTTTCGTTTTTATCACCCCAAAATTAGTAGAAATTGACTAATTTAGTGTAAGAAACATTCAAAAAATATTTTTTTGTTGTGTTGTGATACTTGAAATGCTTTCACAAACTGCTTCATTAGCCCCAATTTGATATGGAGTGATGGAAGTAAGATTTTTTCAGGATCCGATAAACTTCGTTTTTCAACATTTTTAACTCTAGGAATGAGACCCTTTCTCATTGGCCACACCTACTTGGCATAGTGTTGTTTTCTGTCACGGCTATCCCACTCACATAGGAAACATGGAACCACTTTGTTGACCCAGTAACATTGAAATAACTTTCAAGTCTCCACAAATGGTCCACTTATGACCAGAGTAACTGAGCTTATTAAGAACAGCTCTCAGCTCTCAAACTTCTTTTTGATGAATCGATGAAAAGTCTTCATTTCTCTGGTTCATGCGTTATTATGTTGAACATTTCCATGACGTCGGGTACATTGTTGCAGAAAACTAGGTCACCCTCTTGTGTAAAAAAGGGACAAATTCCCTTTCAAAAAAAACTAATCAATAGAGTTTATTGTTTATTCAAGCATATCTTGAAGAAGCTATTGTATAGCGAAACACGTGTCGCGGTTTTTGTAAAACCCTTATAGTGAAAATCATAGAATAAACTCTACTGATTAGTTTTTTAAATATGGATTTTCATCAAGTATCGGCCAGTTCTATTCAAAAATTCCCTTTCTCTAAATCGGTATAGGCTATTTAATACAGAAACATCGAACGCATACCGAACCTAAAAACACATTCAATAAGAAAATTTCAGGTGAAATTGTGACTTACCTACAGGCGATAACATTTTTTTTTACTATTTTTTCCGTAATCTGCACACAAAATACTGTTAAAATCACTAGTTGAATATCCTACAATTTTTTCATCACAGACCTGTGAAATCTAACAATTCCGTTGTAACCTATCAGCAACGTTCCGATCACTACAAACGGCTGCAGGCATTCAATTTGATAGTATGTCTCGTTGATCATTTGTATGTGTCGAATAGTTTCAAACTGATTGACTTTGCCTATTTGATGCGGGGGGTAGTCATTCCCAACAGTTCTTATAGATTAAGACACATTGCATACAATTTTTGGAAATAAATTGTTATTGTCGAAATTCTCTTTCGCTTCGTGTCTTCGTAACAAGGGGCCCTATTAAAAATCATCACAGAACAAAATATCCTTAGAATAGTCCAAGAAATAGTCCCTTGAATTTTTGCCGCATTTTTAATAAACACCCTGTTTATTTTCAATTTGAGACTCATCGATTCTATTAAAAATCCATAGAAATACTTCATAGCTTTTATTTAATGCGATACGGTGCAGCTCCGCTACTGATGAGAGGAATTCATAAGGTTCATAAATATTTTTAAATTATTATCTTTTACAACTGCCAACATAATTCCTGTTCTCGGCTGATGATGCCATAAAAGTAATAGTGTAAATAAAACATGAGAATGTAATAAACTACTTTATCCGCTTTGAAAGAAATTTGTGACATTTGTAAATACTTGGTAGGTATTATTTGACAATTGTGGAACACTGAACAATATTCTAAATGATTTGTAAATATTTTTCAAACCTCCTGAGGCAAAGACCTTTATTTCAACAAATAATAGAAAGTAAATTGGATAAAGGAATTAACAAAAAAACATGGAAAGGCTTATATTTGCTTGGACCTCCATGAACCGTGTTACTCATATACGAGCTCGTTAAGTAGGTTCTTCCATATTTTAGATTCCATATAACCCACATATATGATTTACTTTCATATTTCATATTGAAACTGCCGATAAAGTAGACCAGCCGAAAGTGTCTCTTTGTCTAAACGTTATTAAACCCAAAAACTACCGAACGTTATTTCATGCAGTTCACACCAAAATACAGAATTATTCAAGAGGAAGCTTCACGTGTTAATCGAAGGAATCTAAGAAAAACTCATAGAATAGTGGAAGAGAAAAGGTTGATCAAACCTGTATAACAGGGGTCGGCAAGTAGTTTTAGGTGGGTTCGGATAGTGTGGGAAAATTTTGATGACGTCCAGAAAATACAACTGATAAAAATTGAGACCTACCTATGTATTATTTTGATTACGAATCAATTTCTGAATTATAAAACACAAAACCTGAAATTATTGTGAGAAATTACACCGACGGTCTTGAGCCAGTCTTTTATAGTTTGGTTCTCAAGAGAAACAGCAAATTAGAAGTGCGTCTTCTAGGTGGGCGTTCGTTGATCTCGAACGATATTTGTTTTTCGAAAATTTCATCATTGCGAAATATGTTTCACATACGTATGTCGAGCCAAACATAGTGGCCAAATTCACAGCTAGTTTCTTGCAATTTTCATATTTTTCTGGGACATGTTTTTCCAAAAGTCTTCAATGGATACCGGTTTATCATTTGCAAAGACACATCTTGCAAATCAATTATCTCTATTTGAAGTGATGCTTTTGACAGATTGAACAACTTGGCAGCCACATCTGTCCATTCTGCTGCTACATCGACCTCAAATGGCGATTTAAGAAACGGATAGCTAGTCCATCTCTACAAAGTATTGGAATCTTGTAGCAAATTCGTTTCTGAGATCGGCCAGAAATTTTATAATCATTGCAATGTCTCCTTCAGATTTCTTGTTATATTCAAAAATTCTTGGAAATCGAATAAATTCTTGTCTTGCAATATCGTTTTCAAAGATATTCAACTTGCGACAAAAAGCAGACACGCTTTGTATCAGATCAGATATTAATTTACCATTTCCTTGTAATTCTGTGTTGAGCGCATTTAAATATTTCAAAATATCTTTTAGAAAAGCCACGACCAGCATATTACGCTTGTTTGTTATGAACTCAAAGTGCTTTTTAGCTCCCTTTGTATCTAAGTTTTGCAAGAAGGAAGTTACTTATTCTTTCATCAGCCAGAAAGGTTCAATAACTTGACCTTTGCTTAGCCGTTTTTGCTTCCGTTTTTTGTGTATATCTTCTCGCTGATAATGGAATACTTTGAAATACAGCAATATCTTTTTTGTCCCCACAAAGTTCCGTGACTAATTTCACCAACCCCACTGCCAAAAGGAAAGTTTTTGTGAAATTGCTTATGAGTGGTTTCGTAGTGTTGCTTCAAATTACCACCAAATTACCAATAGCAAATGTTTTATTGCATATAAGACACACTGGAACCGCTTGAGGACTATTAGGCAGCGTAAAACAATATTGTTCAGAATGATTTAGACTTTCACGGCTGAGGTTTTCAGTGTCATTTCTTTTCGAATTTGAAAGCCGTGAATTTTTGGAATTTCTTCCTAAATACGATTTACGAAGCCGAAAAGGTAGTCATCGGACAGCAAGCCATGATGGCTAAACCTCTGAAGAAGCTGGCCACTCGCGCCAGCGAAACGTCAGGAAGAAATTCCAAAAATCCACGGCTTTCAAATTCGAAAAGAAATAACACTGAATATTATTCAGTCCATTCTGCCAGAAACCTCCAATTTTTACTGTCCACTTTACCCTTTCTAGGATCCATATGAGCATAGGAATGAGTCTGCTTTCTCCCGCTCACACGCCCGCACCTCCGATTTCGATACTCGCTCGCGCTTGTTTCAACAAAGCAAAACAGTCGCAAGCGCGCACAAATACACACACACAGGGAGGATGAGAAACTAATAAAACCATATTATAGTATTTCCAATACCAATTGGAACAGCACAGAAAAGGAATTCCCGTCTCGACATAGGCGTCGGCATATTACTTATTCTCAAATCATAGCAATTGATCACCCCTTGGCAAAGTTATCTCAACTGAATTTTTCCATCATGGGTAATTATGAAAAACTTCAAAATTTAAGGTAGTTGATTTCCGAGTCGAAAACTCTAAAATACAATGAAAACACAAATAATCACACCAAATTCTCGTCAAACATATATTTACATAGAGGCCAACAAAACTGCTAGAAAAATAAAAATTCTTCTTCACTATATTCGGATGAGGATGAGGAATCATCATCGGGTTGAATAAAGATCGAATTTATGAAACTTTGCACATAATATTTGTTCTCTTCTTTTATAACGTGGGCCACACAGTTTTTCCACACATCACTATTACCTACTTCATCCACCACTCGCTTTATATTGTCAAGCACTACAGCATTCAAAGTCGGTGACTGATTACATTTCCGCAAGCTTTCTTTCATTGTGGCCTAAACCATTTCAATTGGATTGAACACATCATAGTATGGAGGCAAACGTATGAGAATATGACCACGTGTTTCACACATTGAATCAATAATATATTCTTTTTTGAAATTACGTTGTTTTATGGTCGCCAGTAATACCTTTTTCGTTGTAATCTTTTCGGGTATTTCCATGTCATGATTTCGCATGAAATCAACAATATCTGCTTTTTTTATTGTTTGGTATTGTAGTCAATAACAGAGAATGATATACGAAGCGTTATCCATAACAATAACCGAGTTTGGAGGAATATTTGGGAGAAGCTGCTCACTGAAGCAGGTTTCGAATAAAGCCGCAGTCATATCATGGTATTCAGCAGACGAATATTTTATATTTTTGGCCGACAGAAGCAAAGCGTTAGGTACGAAACCACTTTCATTCCCGGCATGCAAAATTATAACACGTTTTCCCCTTGAAGAAGGTGTGTTCAAAGCACAATACTCAGTTCCGTCTACCCAGCTATATTTGACAACATCATGGGTGTCAAACCAAGTTTCGTCGAGGTAGATTATATGTCTGCTGGATTTTTGGTAGCTATTCATTCGCCTCAAATATTCTTGTCGGAGTTGAACAATGCGTGTCGATTTCATTATAACCATCCGATTGTTCAGTTTTTTATATTTGAAACCACAAGACAATAAGACACCTCTTAGAGTTTCTAAAGATTTGTAATTGTAATCGGGATAGTCGAGTAATTTATACCAAATCATATCCAAGGTTGGTACTTCATATTTTAGGTATATACCATAAATTGTTTGCCGAATCACATCTTTTGTAGCACCATCAACGCTTGCGAATTTTTTATTCCTCTGTTTTCGTTTCATTGCATGGTTAATGACATCCCCTATTTTGATGACTCGAAGAACTGTCGAACGAGACAGTTTCGTTAACTCACATATTCTATTCACAATAGCATTCTGTGAAGTGTGACAGTTTTCCTTCTTCAAGCATTCATGAATATTTAAAATTACCCGCTGAACTTGAACATGCAAGTCCTTATTTTCAAATTCCGGATCCCTGTCTATTGACACAGATTCCTCCACAAGTAATGTTATTATTTGTTTCAAAAGGTATCCAGAAAGCCATATTGACGAAAGTACCCAAAAACACTAAGATTTTAACAAAAATCGGTTTAAACGATGAGATTGGAACCTTTGTTGTAAAAGTTGAAAACTTTTTCTAGAGATCAATTATCCTAATACCAAACTGATATTTTTGCACTCGACGGGCGTTTCGCTAACAAGGTTAGCATCTTCAGGAGAAGCAAATTGATACCGAATCTAAAGACAAGGGTTAGCTGTTTATATACCTGAAGTTTTTTGGTCCGATGTGGACTTTGTTTGTTAAATGATGATTATCCTTATTGATTTTTCAGTAATCAACTAGTGGAACCAATACCTACAAATTAATTTGTCCGCTTTTTAATCTATTGTTGACAAATTACTCACTACCTCACCTAACCCCACGAACACTCGGCACTGATAAAGAAATATTGTGAAACGGACAAAAAATTAGTATTCAGACAGTCCAGCTAGCCGAGCCTTTAATCCTCAACTACATTTGATAGCACGTTTACTAACTATCTGGGCGACTAGGGGCCACAGGCAAGAAATGTTTTTGACAGTACTCTTATTTTTATTGCCGTTCCAATTGGGAATGGATAGACTATAGTTGCAGATACAATATTTGGTGGTCCGAGGTTCGACTTTTCGTGGTCCGCAAACGGAACGCGGTCCGCAAACGGAACGCGGTCCGCCTGTTGCCGACCGTTGCTCTATAAGATGTGTTGGACTTCTTGGATTCTTTTAAATTTTAATAGCCAGGGAAGAAATCACAATCAGCCCATGAGCTGCAGTGTATTCTGGAGACTTGGAACGAATGAACGAGTCCCCAGTAACCTACGTTTCAAAATATTGTCATCATTCCAAGTTGATTCCAAAGTTCTCATTTGTTTCCATCGCCACCTCGATGTTTCAAATCAGTGTTTTTCACTTCTTGAAACCAATATATTATCAGAACCATTCATCAAGATTACATGAATCAGTTATTTTCATTCGTGGTATCACTTCCATGATCGATGCGAAATATCAAGTGTTTTCAATATTCCGCTGATCATTACTATCGATCAAATAATGGATTAATCACGATAACTTGTAATGCGTCTCATTTGTGAAAGGGATTTTTCTGACTGAAACCTGTACCAATGATTTCACGAAATGATTTGATCAAACTGAACTAAGACAATATGTTCTTTTTTTAATATACTAGGGATGTAACCAGATGTGGTCAAGATTTTGACCGGAAATATTGTGATTGTACTAAGAAAAATTTAATTGCTACTATGATTGAAATGAAACAAGCACCATCATCACTCACAGAGGTTTTTTTGCTATACACAAATTACTGTAAATGTACTACGAACAAATTACTGAACATTATTTTTTTTATGATTAATTTGGCCGTTAATTGAATAAGATCCATAGTAATTTCACCTTACGATTTGATCTTCACAAACCCTTTTTTGGATTGTGATATACCATTATTTGAATTCCATTTTCAACGAAAGTCGTCTCTTGTGGAGGAAAATCAGTTTTTTATCGACCTTTGTGGGTATTTTCATCTTCCACAATCTGAAAAATAAGAAAATTATCATGGAGAACTTTATACAAGTGTAGAAAGGCCAAACTTTTTATTTTACCCCGACAAGTTACTGCGTAAAGTCACAATAAAAAATGTTCTATTCATCAGTAACTTGTCGTATTTAACAATTTTTTCTATCAAAAACTATTGCTAAGAAATAATACTACTTATCTTAACGTTTCGGAGGCCAAAATCTGCTTCCGTCTTCAGAAATGGACAAAAAATTCAAAGACATTTGCAGTTATTACTTTATTGATCATTTATTCCTCAACTTCTTCGACAGATGTCAATGAAGTTTTGAAATGTGAAATTATGTTATTGTTGTTGATTGACAACTGAAACATTTGATGCAATACAAGGTGCTCTCCGATATCAGTCTGTTGCCATTTCGCCACTATCCAAAATTTCCTTCAAGATGGATAGCCAAGTAAGATCTGTTCCTAAGAAGCTGTTCGAAATACAATTCTTTCCAGATATGAGAATATACGCTGATTCTTTTAGCCTACGTCTCTTAAAGTGAGGCTCATTGGTAATCATTCTTGTCTTGTTCCATTCCACTCGATGTTCACCGTCTGATTTTAAAATGTGTTCTGATAATTTAGATCCTGTCAATTGTCTATTTTTTATGTAATCTCGATGTTAATTCTCACGCACTTTCAATGGTCTCGAAGTTTCACCAGTATACCTTTTACCACAAGAATAAGGTATCTCGTAAATGCAATATTTTGTTTTTTCTTCAGTGCTGTTGGGTTTCGTATGTGTGACTATACAGAGTGTAACTGAATAAGTGTAAAATATTCAAAGAGGTGATTCCTCATCAAAAAAAGGTTGGATCTTTTATATAAAGAAGTTTCATTGAAGTATCCCTTGTTGAAATACAGCCCGTTAAAGGGGGTACATAAAGTTTGTATAACAATTTTTTTCACAAGCACTAAAAAAGTTACAATACTAAAATTAACCTGACGTTTTGTACTACCGAAAAGACACTTAGCCAGAAATTTATTTGGTTTACCCCATGGTTGTAAGGGGTGGAGAACGCAATATAACTTTTTGCCTTATCATTTGTTTACCACTTAAAAATTCATTTCCGATATTTTTTCACAGTAGGTTAATGGACTGACACCTCTCAGAAAACAACTACTCCCCTGGCTAATACCACGAAGGGCGTTGGATCATATCCGACAGGTGTCAATGCAGGATTATTCACAGAAGTTATTCCTGCATATGCTGTTGGCGATACAACTAAAAATGTCTCTTGGGTTTTTTGCCCAAATGAACCAGTTCGCAGCAAAAAATTATTTTACGAACAACTACAGAGATACATCGTCATAAATGCGAAAATACGAAACTAATCTATCTAGTAGGTCGCTATTAGCGATAGTGACAATTAAATTGATATGACGCTGTCAGTTCGTGAATTTTCGAAATAGAATCAATACTAATTGTGGTTGTTGTTCTGTTCTTAATTTGTTACTTCAATAATTCAATGGTTATTAAAATGGCATACAAAAATGAGAAAATGGCTGATATGCATTACGTTTACGGTCTGTCGCAGGGGAATGGGTTAGAAGCTTCTAGAAGATATGCTGAAATTGATCCTCAACGGCAGCATCTTTCACATAGAATATTTGCTCGACTCCATCAACGATTACGAGAATATGGTTCATTCGACAAAAGAACGCAGGATTGTGGTCGCCATCGAGAAGTAGGAACACTACAGCTTGAGGAAGCAGTACTTAATTTGATTGAAGAACAACTTACTACCAGTACTAGAAAGATTGCTTTCAAGCTAACTGTTGGTCATATGACGGTGTTTCGAATTTTAAAGGAACAACTCTCACACCCTTACCATCTGCAACGAGTACAGGCACTGTTACCGCGAGACTTTCCGAACCGTCTTGAATTTTGCAATTGGATGCTGAAAATGATTAGAAGAAATTGTGACTTTCTGAAGACGATAGAATTCACAGACGAATGTAGTTTTTCTTGGGACAAGATTATTAATTTTCATAATTACCACATATGGGCTGATAAAAACCCTCACGCTATTGTCGAAACTAACCATCAAGAACAGTTTTCTCTTAACGTGTGGCTCGGAGTTATTGGGGATGATTTAATTGGGCCTCATTTTTTACCTCCTCGATTAAATGGTGAGGCATACGTTCAGTTTTTAAGAGAAATGCATCCAGTACTGCTGGAGGAAGTTCCTTTGGGCGTCAGAAGGGATATGTTTTCTATGTATGATGGGGCTCCCGCCCATTTAAGTCAAGTAGCACGTCAGCATTTAACTGAAACATATGCAAATCAGTGGATAGGTCGAAGAAGACCACAGAACTGGCCCGCTCGATTCCTTGTTTTATTGGTATCTTGGAAGTGTATCCCATCCCGGTGTAACAAAGTCGGTCTACAGTGACAAATGTTGAAAACGGCTATAGTTATTTCTAAAAACTTCTTATTACTAAACTTCTATAAAATATCAAGAAACGACCTGCCCCCTTGCCTTCGCAAATCCAAAGCTAGTCGTTCCAACTGGGTACATGTACAGTTATTTTGCTTTCTATTGAGGAAAGAGTAAAGTAACGTTACAACCTCTCTTCATCCTACTCTAGAAATATGCATAACCAAATTTTCCTACTGAAAGAAGTTTGCTATATGGCAGGTATTGAAATAATCATCATCTAGAATTCTGAAAAGTTCAAAAACAGTAGGTACACTTATTTGCAATTTGAAAATTATCAAAAATAGATTGTCACTAGTTTACAGCATATTTATGTAATGCCAAAGGAAGTTCTTTGTTAATTTTTGGTCCCTAAATGCGAAAATAATAGTAAAAATTTCCTAACACGTAAGATTTTTGAGTTATGATTTGTTTAAAATTCGGCGTCTGAAACAAGTTTAAAAGCCTTTCTGCTTCATAATGGTAACAAAAGAACCTCTATTCCTCTTGCACATGCAGTTGCCATGGAGCAAACACAAGAAAGTATGTCACTTATTGTAAATAGAATAAGTTATAATACGCATAAGTGACAAATATATGGTGACCTAAAAGTCATTGGACTATTACTAGGTCTTCAGGGCGGATTTACGAAGTTTTGGTGTTTTTTTTTGCCTTTGGAATAGTAGGGCAACACAGAGTCATTATCAAGTAAAAGAATGGTCTCCGAAAGATAAATTCATTTCAGGTCAAGCTAACGTGAGGAATACACCTCTTCTTAATCCAAAAAACGTTTTGTCACCTCCATTACACATTAAACCGGGGTTAATGGAAAATTTTGTAAAAGCATTAGACAAAGAAGTTGATGCTTTCAAATATCTTAAACACGTTTTTCCCAAATTAAGTGATGCAAAACTCACACAAGTTTCGCTTCTGAGAGTTGTCGTTCGTAGGGATGTGATAGCTGGTTAAAGGAAAAAAATTTTTTTAAACAGATATTTCATATATGCTACTAGCAACACATCTGTTCTTTCTCGCCACTATTCAACTGAAAGAAGGAAATAGACCCAGCCTCATATCAACAAACTTTTCGACAGAAAGCATCGAAATTTCGAATTAAATGGAAACTGACCTCATTTCAGTGCCTGAAGCTAACAAAAAAATTAACATCTTGTCATGCTTCCTTCTAGTGTGGTAAAAACCACAATGAACTAAATATCAGAAACGAAAATGAAGAATTCATAAAATAGTAGGAGCACCTGTCTTATCGTATATTATTTATGTTTTGTTTGAAGATAACATCATATTCGAAATTGTTGATCATAGGATCGTCCATACCAATCTTTCCACACCCATCTATTGGCAGTAATCTTTTCATACCGAAATAGTTTCGCAGTTGAAAATATTTTCGTATGAATTTTGCAATGGAGTCTAAATGCAATGAAATCTAAAGTAACAAAGGTATTGAATGCAATAAAGGAATTAGCATGGAATCCAACCTTTTTTCTCAGTAGATGGTATCTCTTCTGCGAGCAAAAAAACCGTTCTCTCGAAGCAAAACACAGCAAAGTTCACAAGAACTGTGGGGTGTCAGAATGGGAGTTCTCTCTCAGTTCCACAAAGTCGAGAGGATATCAAGTTGCCGGAATCTTTTACACAACTTGACAATAAACAATTTTTGTCTCATGGCTCTGGGGCTACTTCTGATATTACAGTATTCATCACACATGAATATCCAGTTCATCTTCAATTACGCGACATTTTAATAGTAGATGGTACCGTCAAATCTTCGTCAACATTGTTTGATCAAATATTTATTATTTATGGCAACAAATACAAGATGTCGTTTCCACTTCCATCACAACACACTGGTAGATTTCCAGACAACTTAGGTAACTACAACCGGTATTAAAACCGAAGACCAACATGAATGAATTCGTTAGGGCTTCAAGGCTCCACTCCAGAAGTTCCCGAATTCGAAGGGAAACGTTTATTTTTTTCACTTTAGGCAGTGTATTCTCTAACTTAGCGTTTCCCAACCTGTGGTCCGCGGACCCCTGGGGATCCGCGAGTATATGTATGGGGGTCCGCGGTGTCTTCTCTGGACCATACATAAATCGCTCATTAAATACAAAAGGGCCGCAAAACGAAAAATCAGCAAACCAGTTTTATTGGAAAAATGTGATCTAAGCACACGATATTTAAAAAAATTAAAAAAGATGCGACCAATGATGTAAAACACTATTATTAATCTATAAAGAAAAAGAAAAAATACATAAATTGGTTTTTCAAATTTTGTTTTGGCTCTCCTGTAAAAAAAATATATTATGGATTGCGTCCCTTTTGCATTTAATGAGCGAAATGCTTGATTTTTCGTAATCGCCACGCTTACGTAGCACGGCGAACGTGCGGTGAGCGAGAGCGAATGAATGATGTGAGTGAATCAAGTGCGTGCCGGCGTCGCACCGGGCCCGGACTCTTCCCCCACCGCACCACACTGCTTGCAAATTACGCTTAAACCCGCCGCCCGCGATTAGTGCAATTGTTTTGATTTGTGTTGTGTTGCGTCCGAGATTAAAATAGTAAAATTACGTTTTTCAAGTTATTGTGACCTGTGAAATTGAAACGTTGGTTAAAACCAAATGACTCCGCTTTGGACGAAGCAAATGAAAAACCTTCGACTTCATAGGTTAAACGTCGTAAGTTTTGCGACGAATACTTAGCTTTCGGTTTCACAAGTACCAATTTAAACGGGGAAGACAGACCTCAGTGCGTCATATGCTACGAAGTTTTGTCAAATGAGTCGATGAAACCGGCCAAACTCCGACGTCATTTAGAAACAAAACACCAGGAATATCGTGACAAATCAAAAGCCTTTTTCAAAGTTAAAGCCTCGCAATTGGAACAAAGCAAAAAAACAATGATAAAGACTGCTACTGGGACCAATAACGAAAGTGCTATATTAGCGTCCTACCAAGTATCTTTGCTAGTTGCAAAAAGTGGTAAGCCCCACACCATTGCTGAAGACTTAATTTTACCGTGTGCTAAAATCATGGTTTCTGCTACGTTAGGTGACAAAGCTTCAAAAGAATTGGACGTTGTATCGTTATCAAACAACACAGTGAAGAGGAGAATTGATGATTTGTCGGGAAATGTTAAAGAACAGCTGATTTTCTACGTTAAAGCAAGCAGATTTTATGCTTTGCAATTAGATGAGAGCACAGATATTAGCAATGATGCAACCTTGCTTGCATATGTTCTTTACGAACACAACAACAGCATAAGTGAGGATTTTTTATTTTGTTTACCTTTACCTTCGCACACTACAGGTGAAGCAATATTTGAAGTATTGAACAACTTTATGTCCACTCATGAAATTACATGGGACAAGTGTGTGGCAGTTAGCACCGACGGTGCTCGGGCTATGACCGGGACACGAATAGGGCTGCAGGCGCGCGTTAAGAAGATGAATCCAGCTATTATCTGGCATCATTGCTGCATTCATAAGGAGGCATTAGCAGCTTAAAACATGCCAGAACAATTAAAAACAGTGTTAGACGACATAGTGCAGGTAGTGAATTTTATTAAAGCTAGGCCTTTAAATTCCCGTATTTTCGGTTTCATTTGTGAAGAAATGGGAAGCATTCACAAGCAGTTATTATTGCACGATGAAGTCCATTGGTTATCTCGCGGCAAAGTTGTGACGCGTGTTTTTGAGCTGAGAGATGAGATCAGAATGTTCTTTTTGAAGAATTCTGGACACAGCGTCAGCAAATATGCTGATCACTTCAATGACTTTGGATGGCTTACAATGGCAGCATATTTGGCTGATATATTTAGTGCCCTCAACGAGTTGAACTCAAGTCTACAAGGGAGAGATACCAACATCTTCCAAGTCGATGATAGAATTGAAACGATGCTAAAAAAACTTGACCTTTGGATAAATCGTACATTTCAAAAAAACTATAATCACTTTCCAACACTGTCAGCGTTTTTGAAGTTCTGGTAAAGCAATATTGCCAGCACAAGTACAAGATGAAATGGTGACACATCTACGCATTTTGAGGTCTTCGTTTCGGGATTATTTTCCAGTACCCGACAAAAATAAAAATTGGATATCAGACCCTTTCAACACAGATGTTTCTGATATTACTGGCTTGACAGCGGCACAGGAAAACCAATTAATAGAAATATCCTGTGATTCAGCATTGAAACGCAATTTCAACGAATCTTCACTATCAAGTTTTTGGGTGAATGTAAAGACAGATTATAAGGAGATATCGGATGAAGCACTGAAACATTTACTGCTTTTTTCAACCACATACCTATGTGAAAAGGCATTCTCTACTCTTGTGTATACAAAAAACAAATACAGAAACAGATTACAAGTAGAATCTGATTTGAGATTACATCTTAGTAGCAACATCAACTGGAATATTCCTGATTTAGTTTCAAAAAAGCAACACCAACCTTCAAATTGATTTTTTTTAGAGATTTTTTAGGAGATATCGGATGAAGCACTGAAACATTTACTGCCTTTTTCAACCACATACCTATGTGAAAAGGCATTCTCTACTCTTGTGTATACAAAAAACAAATACAGAAACAGATTACAAGTAGAATCTGATTTAAGATTACATCTTAGTAGCAACATCAACTGGAATATTCCTGATTTAGTTTCAAAAAAGCAACACCAACTTTCATATTGATTTTTTTTATATATTTCCCATAATAAACAGTTATAATTACCTCCTGTATTTGTTTTTTTTGTATCTGTAATAACTAAAATGAATACCTAATCCGTTTTTTGCTGTTTATTTTTTTAAGGGGGTCCGTGAAAACTGTGCTTGATTTCCTAAGGGTCCGTGGACTGAAAAAGGCTGGGAAACGCTGCTCTAACTCATTCAAAAGGATAGGGATGTTTTTAACATTGTACCAAATACACAGAATGTTCTTCAATGAAGAAACACTTGGTAGCTCTCGCTTTTTTTCGAAGGAATATATTATTGAAGTGTACGACAAACTGATTTAAGAAGCATTTTTGTCACAAATTCGTATATATGTTAGTGGACTACAATGAATACTTTGCGAATACAATGCACCTGGATCAGAACGACTGTTTGATGTAGAAAAGTAGAATCGTTATTCGTCATCTCTCTTTGGAATTGTTTCAAGTTGTATTGATACATTTTTCGAAAACAAACAAGTCTTATTGAGCATTTCATCATGCTTTTTCGTCAATTTTATGCACTGCTCATCCAACTGCATATAAAGTTATGAATAGACCTGGGTTCTTACAGAGTGAAGATCCGACAGATTTTCACTGAAAACATTGCAACGCATTTATAGGAGCTCTTGAGGAACACTGTGGAACGGTACTTAAGACTAGAGTAAAAAGCTAACAGAATGTTCGCACAGAATCCTTTGCTCACATGAATTTACAGTGTTTAATTAATATCTATGACCATGATCCTTGTTTTCTTTATAGGTAACCCTGAACATATTATGAAAACATCCTGGTGTGGAAAGATGGGTAGGAAAGTATTTCAGTTTGGAAGGAATATAATAGGTATTAAAGGTTTGCTGCAAACAGATGGGTATGGAAAGATTAGTATTGAGGTAATGCTCACAAAAATTTTGACTTATTGATGGTAATCAATCAATATAATCATGAAAGTGGCATACAATGCCACAGTAGAAATTCTGTATCACGAAAAACCACTCATAACCAGTTGCAGACGGGAATTGATGATAGGAAGTAATTGGATGATAGGCAGTCATTACTCCGTTACAGGCTACGTTCTTTGACAGACCTGCGTTCTAACTGATGGCCATCGTCGATAATGTTATGCTCGCTTGTCCAGCGGGGATATTTCCTATCATGAGCCATAAGCCATGTAATAATTATGGTAAAATGATGTGTATTCTTGATGTAGGTGCTTCGGGACAGTGGCGGGGAAAAGGAGCATATGATGGGTATATGATTTATTGTGAGAAACAATTTATAAACATTCCTTGAAATCAGGCACAGTTTCCATATATAGTGCATTTCTTTAATGTCCCGTCCCTTTTATTTTCTGAACCGGTCAACTCAAAAAATTGAAATTTAAAATAATGAAATTAATGCAGGAATAAGTACTTTATTTTGAAGTGAAATTTATAGATGAAACTTTTAAGATGACGACTGGGCGCCATCTGGGAAAAAATTAAATGGAAAGGGGGGGCCTTGTAACACTTCATTTTGAAGCTCCTGACGAATACTTTACAACCCCACAATATGAAGTCAATATCTTCACCTACTACAAAATGGCGGAACATTCAATAATTTCCTGAACACAAACACATTAATATCGATATTTCCAGAAATATTCCTTTTTAAATTGGTTAAGGCTTTCGCAGCCGAGATTTTCAGTGTTACGATCTTCGTTCGGGTTTGAACGTCGTCGTGGTTTGGAACTGTATCCTAACGTTTCGCCAGCACGAGCCTGGCTTCTTCAGAGGTCTATTCATCCTGATGGTTCACCAATGACTTCCTTCCTTCTTCCCACATTTTTCTGTATCAAGATGGAGTCACTCCTAAAAATATAACCTTTTCAAATGAAACAAGATTCCTTTTGGCTGGGTAGGTGAATGGATGTCATTATGATGCCATCGATGACAAAAATAGATCAAACTCATTCCCTGACATAAAAATCGTAATTTATGAATGAAATGTGTGTTTTTTCTTATATACAGTGTTTCATTTAGTACATAGTGTAGAAACCCTGTGAATGACATCTGATTCAATCTCATAACGGATGTTTGGAATACAAACTGGGTAGAAAAAAGTGTTTTCTGTATAATTCAGTGTTCATATAAAAGTATTCGTTTCGAAATAATTTTTCTTTCGTGTAATTCAATGTTCATGTGAAAGTAGCTATTTCAGGAAGCCGTTTTCTTCCAGATTTGTGTCTGAAAGTTACTTCTTTGCATGATCTATATATCTATGTATAAAGTGTTACTTCTTTTGAAATTGATTACTACCTTCTTTTCTTTGGAAGTTTCCCTCAATTTTCTGTATCAAGATGGAGTAATAGAAAGCCAAATAATTTCTTTCCCAAAAATTAGGCACTTCCAAAAATATAACCCTCCCAAATTGAACATATTTATATTATGATACATTGTACCCATACATTTTCAATGCTAGTATACTATAGAAGTAATGTCAGAATAATTTTTAACATACAATTTACTTTTTTATATTATTTTGAGGTTATAAAAAATGAAATGATGACAATTTCGCGAAATTGTAAACAATGAAAATAGTGTTATTTTTACATTAACTTTCAACACCCACCAAAAAAGTTACATTTTTCTGTGTGTCTGTCCGTGGCATTGTAGCCCCTAGACAAATGGTCCTATTGTGATGAGATAAGTGTATTTTCGTTTTAGATTGATGTATCTGTGCAAAAAAAAGAGAAGTCCAGAAAACATGAAGGCTGCACTTGATGCTACACGAAACGGAAGTCAAATAAAAACAATAAATTGATGGTGATCCTACGTGGTAGGAGATGATAATGAAACATTGGAATAACTACTTCCCATGTTTTTTTACTAATTATATTTGTAACTACCGTTAATGCAGTTTCATCCTATAAGAACATTTTCAAACTTATACATTGATGTATAATGAGAAATAAGGAATATAATGTATACATTATACATATATAATACATACAATACATGTATACATTATATACATTATACTTTCTGGGAAAGAAAGTTTTTGGCTTTCTACTACTCCATCTTGATACAAATAGGTGAATGAATGTCATTACGATGTCATCGATGACATAAGCAGATCAAGCTTATTCCGTGACATTAAAAAATCGTAATTCATGAATGAAATGTGTGTATTTTCTATAATTTTATCCAATTTGGTACTGAAGAGCCTTGGGGCAAGTGTCTTAAGGCGAAACATCGGTGTATACCAGTGAGGATGGCAGTGTTCTATGTAAGTGCAATTTGTTACCATTCATTTAAAGTAGAACTCATGTGAATGATATCTGATTTTTATTCCACAACGAATGTTTGAAATACAAACTGACTAGAGAAAAGTATCTTCTGTATAATTCAGTGTTCATATAGAAGTATTTGTTTCGAAAGAATTTTTTCTTCCGTATAATTCAATGTTTATATGAAAGTAGCTGTTTCAGGAGGACTTTCTTTCAGTTTGTGTCTGAAAGTTACTTGTTTGCATGATCTACACATCCATGTATAGAGTTACTTCCTTCCTTTCTTTGGAAGACTCCCTCATCCTTCTTCTTTTTTTTGTATCAAGATGGAGTAGTAGAAAGCCAAAAACTTTCTTTCCCAAAAATTAATCACTCCAAAAAAAATATAACCCTTTCAATTCAAATACATTATACATTACAGGACCTTTCGTCCTTATATAGAAAGAACTGAAGTAACGGTAATTACAACTAAAGGTGCTAACAAACATTGGAACTTTTAATTCTCAGTAGTTGTTTACAGCTGATTCTCGGCCTCCCCCCACCACTATGACGTATTAATTGCTTTTTTTATTGGTTGTTGTTTGGTGAAGTTTTTTTGTTGTGCAGTGAAGTCAAGGCATTGTGACCTTGAAGTGTCTGGTGCATGGATCGTTCAGATTTTTTTTTCATATGAGATTTTGTGTGTTTATGTGTGTGTGTAGGAGAATGCACGGTACAGGGTTTCATCATGTGCTTGTTTGTCTATGTACAAACATACGTCTGCATACTTCGAAGATCCTCCAAGTAATAAATGCTCCATCGGTGTTAGGGCACCAAGTTAGTAGTGGAGTGACGTCACAGCAATAACCGTTCAACGGCTAGAGAGCGACATGTTCACTCCACGACGTGTGGCAGAGTAATGCGTATTCATCGGTCTGCCCTCACCTCTCCTGAAGCGATGAAGGTTCGCTCTAGCCCCGCTATCGATGGTGACACAACGGCAGCCGAGGACTGTTTGCCTAGCGTCTACCCTCTCCGAGACCGCAACGACCACTGCTTGCTCGTACCGGCAACTGTTATCGCATCAAGTTGGGAGATGGGCTTGGCTGTGACGTCAGGCATCTCTAGTGGATAGCAACTAGCAATGTGAATCTTTCACGGTTTCATGGTGGGGGTGACTCACACTGTTTAATATAAAAGAAATGCCTGGCACACTATGAAATCAGTAGACGAATATATCTGCAGCAGTTAGCAATTGGTAGAGTGTTATTCAGTTCGTAATAGAAGGAAGACGGTGAGTGTATTTGTCTGTTGGAAATTGTTTATATTTTCATATATATTTTCATCATGTCCGTTTCAAAAGTAGACTTGAATAAAATTAATAATTTGATTGTACAGGAGGTTGAAATACTAGAGCAAAAGGCCTTATCATCATTGCCAATTGATGAAGTGTACATAATTAAAAATATGTCAACTTATTCTACACGATTTGGTAAATCAATTTTATTAACTTTGCAAGATGTGAGCAATGATAAATTATTTAAAACATGGCTACCAAAACGTATTTCGTTGCAATTCAGTGATGACGATATATCTTGTATCAACTCATCAGGTGGTAAATATACGATGATGTATTTAGGACAGAGCCAACAAAGTTTTGCTGGCATGAAAACGCGATCTCTAGTCAAATTCAATATGATTGAATAATAGTAATAATTTATAGTGAATTTCTTTAGGTCATAGCTTACAAAGTTTTTTTTGGTGTGAAAACGATAACTCTAGTCAAATTCAATATGATTGAATAATAATAGTAATTATAATGAATTTCTTATTGTTTTATTAATATTCATATATTAGATGATAATTATATGGAAATATAAACATTACTAACTTAGTTGAATACACTCACTTTGTAACTACAAGTAAAATGGGAATGTGAGTATTATATCACTGAAAAATTGGAGGTTGCTTATTGTTTTTTTTTTTTGTTCGATTTCAGTTCCACCATTTAAAGATGTGGATGCAGTACGCAAGTCAAGATTGGGTCGATATTGTAGATCTCAAATCATCGGTTCAACATTTGTCGTCTAAAATGAAGGTGTTGGGTGATGGAGCCGAACATGCAAGCGTTTATGATATGAGTGTATGCTATGATGAAAAACAAATCGAATTATGCCTTCGTGATGCTGAGAACTATTGGAGTGGTGCAGAAGTTTGCAACAAATTTTTGGATAATGAATTGGAATTGTGGCAACTTTGTGAGGTTATGATTGAACTGAACCTAAGAAGATTCCTGTATAGCCTCCAACCATACTTGCCAGAATGGATTATTCATCACTTTGAATTGAATGATGAAAATCGAGAGGAAATTGAAGATGGTCGCGAAAATGATGATTATGAGGAAGAAGTTATTTTAGATAGTCTGTATGTTCCTGTGAATCATAAATAATGTCAAATAAAAAACTTTGTATTATTTTCATGTTTTATTTATTTAAATCTGATGAAATACAATAGAAAATGATTACAAAACAATAAATATGATATAAAATACAATACATGATATAAGTCAGTTACAAATAAAAAAAAAAAGATCATAAAACAGTACATGATAGAGTGAAAAAAAAGTGTCAATATCTGCTATGAACTGAACCATCCAATGCATTGTATGTTAAAACTGTATCATGCAAAATTAATGCATATACTTTAGTGTTGTCTGGAAACTTGGTCTTCCTCGTCTCAAACTCAATCTTTATATCAATAGTTGATGATTTTGTTGCATTCGGTTGATGGGAACAATCGATGACGAATAGTGGATTCTCTCTAAATTGTCCAATGTCCATCAGAGGTTCACTCATATCTTTATCATAATAACTTCGCTGGAAACTCTCAAAAGCATAATAAGCAGGAGCATCAAGTTTTTTATCGAAATTCAAATTCCAACGCTCATATGGATAAACTTCAGAATTCAAGTATACTCGAATACTATTGATATCAGCAGTTGTGAATTTTGTAATATCTTGTGTTCTATCTTCAGATGTGGTAGTACTTTGGAATGCGATGATGACAAAACGAGGAGTTTCCAATGCGTTAGTTGTTTTGATGGCCCATATGTCTGAAGAAGTCCCACGTAATGATGGTAGTTCATAGAGGTCCCACATACGATACGCCAACTTGATTTTGGCATTCAGACCGCTTTTGTTTATTCTACTCAAAAGTTTGAGCTTGTGTTTATCATCTGGTACAATATGCCTTATTTTCCATTCGATTTTATTTATTTCCAAATCAGCATCAACCTCACCTATATATGAGTTTTTGAATGATCGAGCGATAATCAAAATCAATTCCTGTTTGGCATTCAAGATACTTTTGTTGTAATCTTCAGCAAAACCCATCAAATATTTCAGTGGTAGTTTTCCACTAAAAACATGACTGTTTGTATCCAAGATATCTTGCTTCAATTGTGAAAGTCCCCAACCAGATGTCAATAATGTGTTAGCATGAGATTGCCCAAATGATATCATGGTTTTCATTGTAGATGTTATCCCAGGTTTTCTAACAACAGCCACTTGTTCACCTCCCATTTCATAACGAATTTCGTCAAAGAGAAATGCAATTGCATTATTCGAGAGATAGCATGTTTTCGCTACATCTTTGGGGGTGAATTTACCTTCTATGTAAATGAAGCTCTCGGCAATATCTAGTATAACATCTTGATTATTGATTGCAATTCTGATTTCATCCGAATTCCTGAATAGCGGTGATCCATAGGGCTTATATGTGTGCTCATGTAAACTTATGAGAGAATGATCGAGCACTGGTTCATTGAATATATTCAACTTTTCATTGTTTGTTTCGAGCACCATTGTTATTTTCTCACTTTCAATCCAATCGATTTCAAAAATTTAAGATCACTCACAGACAGAGCGTTATGTGCTAACTGTTTAGCATACACTTGTGGAATGAGCTTCTTTTTATGCACACCTTTCTTTTTGATAGTGCAACTCGTTTGGGATTGTTCAATGCGATTTTGTCTATTATAAATGAAACCCATAACAACAGTTATTCGATTTTCTTCAATTCCAAAATAATGAAAATCTCTTCTTCACTTCCAAAATCGATAAGGTTATTTTTTTCATCCAAAATACGCACTGTAATGTTGTGAATCAATTGACGACCTTCTGGACTGACAGGCATATATATAATACTGTGTGGTTCTTTAGTAAGATTGTAGCCAGGTTCAACATCAATATCGAATGAGAAAAGAATGTGGGATTCTTCACCATTTATATATGAACCAGATATTATATTGCAATCTAAGCGGATAAGTCTCACAGTTGTAATGTTTATTGGTAATGATGATTCATGTATCTGATTTGGTGGAAATATTTCATGAGCGAACCCCATCATTTCTGCTATTGAATTTGGATGTGTCAGATCAATTTCATATTTGGATCGCATTTCACATTTGAATGTATTATTATTGGCGTGTAGATAGAAAATATCATCTGCAACGACATCATTTGGTTTTTTATCATGAAACAATCTGAACATGATATGTTTCTGTATGACGGCATTGATCTCTTCTATTTCATAAGCACCACATGGAATTTCAATTGTCAACTTTTGGGGTATCGATGAGTTGTCATTACTGATTCTAAAACTAACTAAGTTATTAGCTTCAGTTATATTATTGATTGTATTGCATCCATAGAATCCCAAAAGTCCTAATCCATAACGACTGTTCCTATCCAATTCAATTGGTGGAAAAAAATCCGCACTCAAGACACTTGTCCCGACAGCTTGTAGCTCGAACTTTCGTGACATGACTGATGAATATTTTGAAACACATTTCAATTTATTATTGTACACAGCAACAACACATTTGAGACAATTTACACTTTTTGGAAGGTGTTGTATTGTAATAAGTATCATTTTTATTGATACCAATATTCACATCCTCTATATTACAAATACAACACATAGATTTCCGAGGTATAGGACCGTCATTAACATCCGATTCTGAATTTTGATCGTGGTGGTGGTGCTCATAACAATATCTATGTTTCATTATATCGATGTCATCTTGCAGATGCTTAGGCAACTTTTCCCAAACATATGCAATCTCATGTGCAACACATGCAAGTATCACTTCCTTAGGCATATTTGCAAGCATCACTTTATCCATTTTTTTCAAGGTACCATATTTTGAAAACATTCTAAGTGAAAACCCCATTCCCTTGATAGCCTCCCGATCCAGTTTTGGTGTTGAATCCATTTTTATTTGGAAAATTATTTAGAGAGAAACTGCAAGCACAAGTGACCACAGAGAACTGTATTAAATTTCTGTTGTCGATCATAGTTATATTTGATTTTTACATTCGAACATTTTCGAAAGAATCGAGTCAATTCCAATGGTGGGGGTAGATCTCCAAAACTATCGAAATATGTGACTTCTTTCCCACATTTTTTATATGCCACCCAATGTGTTCCTGGTCCACTTATTCCATCTAAATTAACAATAGCTGTCTCGTTTTGTTTTGGACCTGAAGATGGTAATCTATCACGCATAAAAACACCACGAAAATGTGGAATTTTCATTTTTTGTGCATAATAACTGAGATCGAGATCAGTAAGAGGCCTCTGAGGTAGGGGTTCAATTAGTTTTTTGTTTTGTTTGTGGCTTTGTATGGTTTTAAATATAGTCCTAAACCTTTACGGTATGGTTTGAGATATATTCCACTTCCGCGTTTGCCTAATGCTACAGCCTCCATGGTTTTATTGTGACGATTGGCTTCCATTAAAGCCGCTCTGCTGGCTTTTGCCGAATTCACGGCCTTGGTAATACCAGCAGCAGCTCCCGCCAAACTTCCTAGTGCGGATAGTCCAGCAAAAATTGGTATCAATGGTAAAAGTCCACCGATCTTGGGAACAGGAATTATGCGTGGTGTGCGGATTTTCTTCTTTCCACCGGCAGCTTTAAGGTATTTACGTGCCGCCTGCAATGCCACAGTGATAGCTTTTTTGCTATTATTCGTCACAAATTGATTCCCACCAGCTTTCTTCAATACATTTCGCACTTTATGGACTATCCCAGCACCAAATGCAACTTTTTTAATTTTATTTTTCTTCGTTTGTTTCCTCTTACATTTTTTCTTATTGGTACTACAACCCATGCCCATATGTCTTTTCGCTTTCATAATGTTGGTGACAAGTAATGCAGCTGCTCTTTCCCCAATACTCGCGTCCTTCGATTTAACCCTATCCCAAGCGCTGTATTCAAGTTCTTTGTCGGCTAAATGTCTTGCTGCAAGATCGGATGGATGCTTAGAATATTGAATATCGTGTTTTTTGCATTCAATATCTAATTTATTGATTCCAGGGTCGTTACGAGCTAAACGTTGTTTCAATTTTGTACCCGGTCCACAGTATTGATAACCTCCGGTAGATGTAATTCGAAAGGAAGTTTGTTTATTAAATCATTAACAAAACCACAACCTCTTTTAATTTTACGATCACTTTCAATACGTCCGTATCGTTTGATGGTACACATTGAAATGAATAAGCTAATAACATTTATATAGTCTCCAACCACGGCACGATGCGCATTGTAAAACAGAAAGAAAAGTTTGCTGTAGATAATCTAGATGAGAAATTTGGTTGTGGATTGAATGGACAAAGGGTATTCAGACATGGTCCACTACTTCCATCATCAGTTCGAGGACTCATTATAGGACCTTCAAATTGTGGAAAGACGAATGCAATGATATCACTATTAACACATCCACAAGGACTGAGATTTAGAAATGTGTATCTCTATTCGAAATCACTCAATCAACCTAAATATCAGTACTTGCGAAGTGTTTTGGAACCTATAAAAGGATTAGGTTTTTATACATTCAGCAATAATGCAGAAATAGTGGAACCCTCCGACGCTAAGCCTAATTCTGTTTTCATTTTCGATGATGTAATATGTGAAAAGCAAGATATTATTAGATCATATTTCTGTATGGGACGTCATAAGGATGTTGATTGTTTTTATCTAGCACAGACATATTCACGGGTACCCAAACAGTTAGTGCGTGACAATACCAATTTCATTATAATGTTCAAACAAGATGAGACGAATTTACATCACATTTATTCAGATCATGTTTCACCCGATGTAACATTCAAACAATTCCAATTGATGTGTGTTAAATGCTGGGAGGACCAATATGGATTTCTAGTCATTGATAAGGATAGAAAAATAGATGAAGGTAGATATCGCAAAGGATTCGATAGTTTTATATACCCATGATCTTGTTTTTGGAACTTATTCGATCACTGAATATTGTAGTGGTCACTTCACCAACGAATTAAGCTTTAATTCAAAAAAAAGGGCATTATGAATACAAAAAAAGATCCTGAAAATAAAAACAATGAAATAAATTTGAAACGTCAACTAGTAGAGACAACAGAAGCTGTCAGGCAGAAATTCAACTCTATCAAGAATGATAATATTGAAAATCGTACGACACTTGAAAGATTGTATGAGCCCATAATGAAACCATTGAATGTTTTATCATCAAACGCTACTTCTAAATCACCAGTGTTATCACCAAATCATGGAACTGTTCAATCTACTTCAAATTATCCCATGAGTACTCCAATAGGAAGAAAACAATCTTTTGGTAGTGTATCATCTGTGAATAGTGACACGAGCACACTTCAAGACGATATGAGAACAACTCTATTCGAAACACCATCATCGTCCCACATCGATTCCTCGGATCCTGACATCTCACCTGTTATGAATGAAAGTGGTGAAGATGTTTTGATGAAACATTTGAATAATATAAAATCTAGAAATCCAGCATATGATGGAACATTTGGCGTACGTATGGATCCAATTACACAAAAGCTGAAAATGGGAAGTCTAGTGGTAAATTTCAAAGATGGAAACATTTCATTTTGGGATGCTAATAAAGTGAAAAAATATGAATGCGCAGGTAGTCCAGAATTGTATGATATGATTTTTTTGAAGAATCCACAAGATGTTGATAATGAAGAAACTCGTCAAGTATATTCCAAAATATTGAAAATAACGAATGCTCCATATAAACAATATCATCTGAAGAATGGTTTTAAAAATACAAATTCTAAAAAATTTCGTGAAGTTATCAAACCTCTATTAGACTCACGACAATATCCAATAAGAAGTAGAAGTAAAATTGGTGGAGCACTCAAACGAGTGAAAATGGAGAAAATATATAATTCTAAACCTGTGAATTATGTGTACTGGAATTCACCGAAAGAGTTAGTTGCTCGCCTACGACTATTGGTAGCTTCAAAGTCAGCCGGACATACCGGACATGATAATGAAATAATTTCAATAATTGAAGAATTACGTGAAGAAGGTATAATATATTAACATATTCACATGTAATGATCACTGTCACATCATCATTCAATGCAGTAACATTATCACCTTTTCTCTTTAATCATATTGAAATAGAATGACTAATGAAATAAGTGATGTCAAACGACAAGTTGTTAATGAATTACATAAACCTGCAAGACGTAATTTTCGTAGAAGAATAACCACCATCAAAGGTTTTGCAGATCTATGGCAAATAGATTTAGCTGAACTGCAACCTTATGCAAAAAGTAATGAAGGATACCGATATATACTTGTAGTGATAGATTGTTACTCCAAATATCTGTGGACTGTAGCAGTTAAAGATAAAACAGGTAGTACAGTAACTAATGCAATGAAACATGTACTGAAAGAAGCCAAATACTCCCCCAAACACATACAAAGCGATCAAGGGAAAGAATTTTTCAATAAAAGCTTCTCATCTCTCATGCGAGAATATAATATCAATCATTATTCAACATTTAGCACAAAGAAGGCAGCTATAGCAGAAAGAGTGATTCGTACAATAAAGGCATGGCTCTACAAGGAATTTTCGATGAGAGGTCACCACAAATGGCTTGATATTCTTCCAATTATAACTAGTAGATATAATAATAAAGTTCATCGTACAATAGGTATGGCACCCATCAATGTTGATTCAACAACAAAATTAAAATTCAAGGGTATCAATGGAATTGGAGGAAGACAAAGTAAACCCAAATTCCAATTAAATGATATTGTACGTATAAGTAAATACAAACATATTTTTGAAAAGTCTTACACTGCGAATTTTACCACGGAGCTATTCAAGATTGTTAAAATTAATAAAACCATCCCAACGACTTATAATCTTGAAGATATGAATGAACAGCCGATTAGAGGATGTTTTTACGAAGAAGAGTTATTACGAACCGAGAATCCTGACGTATATCTGATTGAGAAGGTGTTGAAGAGAAGAAAAAATAAAGTATATGTAAAGTGGTTAGGCCTTCCTAGCGAACAAAATTCTTGGATTGATGAATCAAATATGGTTTAAATGTATATAATAGTGACTTTTATGAATAAAGTAATATTAAAGTTCATTATTGTTTTCATTTCAATTATAAGTATGTGAACTGAAAAATATTGCAGCGGTAAACATTGCCCCAGCCATTCGCAATGTTCTGTGTATACCAAACCAAATTAATTGTATACTCCATTCCCGCTTATATTTTTCAACTCACGATATTGAAAACACATTATCATTCCCATAACTAATCGCCGTCACTTTGAAATGCAGTATCCAACTCTTTTTGCCAATTATCTCTCACTGATAATGCTGTCTCATAAAGCTTAGTCGACTCCTCAAGCTCAGCCTGAGCTTGCATTCTCGAACGTTGATGGAATTGCTTATCTTTACCAATTTTTGAACGGAGTTCATCAGCATCTTTAGACATTCTAGCCAATTCAACCTTCGCTAATGCAATCTTGGCATCTAATGCTTCAAGAGTTTCATTATTAGCATTAATAGCTCGCTCACTCTTTTCAAGTTCAGCAATAGTCATCTGTGCCTTTACAAGACGGCATTTTGCTTTCCTTTTCATTTCCCCAAACCGATGGAGGGGGCTGAAAGAAGATAGCGGTTCAGCTTTCAAATCACTCTTCATTTCTTTAGGAGTACCTTTTGGCTTCCTCTTCGATCTGTCACTTTTCGTTGCGGGTTTTTTCTGTCGCACAACACTTTTGGATTCTTTCTTTTCTTTAAAGTCAGTGACAATCGATGAAGATGCCTTAGTAACCTTCCTCTTGATTGTTCTAGATTTCTTATCAACACCAAGAGGAAGGGTAGATGAAGAGTGTTTGAGTGATGATAATTGCGAAACGATCGGATTTTCAATAATAATTTGCTCATTTGGTTCTGGCACATCTGCAAAGTTAACGAAGTCGTTAATATCAAAATCATTTATCGAATCTTGACTCGATAAATGTAATACTGGAATATTTTCAAAATCAGTCTGATCGATATCAACAAGTGGTGAACCATCTTCAGCAATCAATAGCGGCATAGAGCTCATGATTATTAAGGTCTGAGGAATGATATGTGATAGCAATAGAATGTGGATAGGAAAGGTGATGATGTTACTGAGACCTCACCATTTATAGAAGAAAATAAACTAGCGCATGCGCTCTTTCATCAACTGGCACATGCGCTCTCTCACTAAACTATTCACGCATGTAACAATCTTTGTCATTTAAGAGGAAAACTTTGTGTTGCATGCATGTATTTTTAAATGTTAGAAAATAATACAAATAAATTCAAAATATATATATATTTATTAATAATAGAGGACAATAACGATAATAAAAAATGAAAAATGTTAATATGTCTCTGTGGATGTGGAACGTTCTTTGACTCTATTCCTCAATAGTTGTTGCTCGTGCGTCAAACACCAACATTGAAAAAAATGGATTCTCCTATTGGGGTAGAGTTGACCAACCTTCTCACACAGATCCCAAGTACTTCTACATGCATTGCATACATGATTCCAACAATTCATGGAATATGTATCACAACGCAAACAACGTTGCAGTGGAGTTGGAACGGCAGCACAGATACCACAAATATTTCTACAGATACCTATATTGTTAAATATTATAGGTTCGGAACACTTCAGACACTGTAACTGTTGTTGACGATAATCCGATTTTGTTCGCTTCGGTGGATGAGAAGGAGGCGATAGTTGAATCCGCAACACGCAATCACTACACATACCAGTACATGGATTGATTGAATCCTTAGGTCTACTTATTTGACAAAAGTAGCACACAATAGCCCCTGCAATCATCATTGGGTAGACACACACTTTTGGTTTTTCATTCCACTCTTTTGGAAACGGCATTTTACTAATTCGATTAGAAATATAAAGAGATGACTTACAGAAACTCTGAATGCTCTCTCCTATACCTACGATCTCTATTTATACAAATCAACATCATGTGGAAGTATAGTGGGATAACTTCTCCTACTATTCCACTCTAAACGAGTCAAGTGGGAGTCGCATCACCTCCTATATAAGTTGACTTGCAAACCTAGAGTTCATTCATTCACTCTCTACAACTGTGAGCAAACAACAACAAGATGAATTCTGCAAAAATAAATGCTGCATTAAATAGAATAGCTGCTGTTGATGAAAACAATTGGATAGACGAATCAGATGATGAGGATGTCAATGTTCCGCTAGAGGAAGTAATAGTTGAAGCAGAAGATGTTGGAGTCGATGAAGATGAGATAGACGAAGTTGAAAACGAGGCCAACCAAAGCGACGAAGATGATGACGTGATGGAGTTTGAGAGGGTCATGGATGAAGAAGGAGATGATGAAGGGATAGAAGCTGACACAACTGAAGGTGATGGTGCTATGAGGATCGGTATGCGAACACTCAATGTCAGTGAGACACTGGAAGATCCCTTGGATTTGTATTGTGCATTGGATGCATACGTATTGATCAGCACAATAGATGGAGAGAACAAAAAACTATGTTGGTGCTGCTTTCGGTTTTATTCGCATAGAAACAATAATGGAGGGTGGTATGCCCATGTCAACACCCACAACACTGTCTCAATTATGGAAATGGGACAGAATTGGTGTGAAGCTTGCGAGAGGCCACTAACAAACTTCACCCGAGTATCTACATGTATTATATGTAATAATGTCCAACCTGTGGCACAATAACCGTGGACCTACTGGTCAAAAAAAAAAACAACAGCCCTTTTCAGGGCTACATTATTCACACAAACAGTAGTTAGTTGTATTAGTATTCATAGATTATGTGACAAATGAATACTTTGATTAATAAAAGTCTAAGTTGGAAATTTGTTAGTCTTTGAATATCTATACATTATATGACAAATAAATTACTACTTTGACTGAAAAGTCGAAATTTGGAATTTGATAGTCATTGAATATCTATGCATATGATGAGTACTACTTTAAATGAAAGTTGAAGTTGGCATTTGTCAATCATTCATATGCATATAATGATGAATACTTTCACATACATATATTTCGTTTGAGATTATAATGTTAACATAATGTTAACAATGGTATGAATCTGTTTCTGTTTGAAAGTATAATGGTAGCTCTGAAAAGAGCATTTTTTTTTATTGTTTCAGTCTTTAATTGTAGCCCTGAAAAGGGCTGTTATTTTTTTATTAATCCATGCAATGATATGGACTAACGCTCCTCATCATCAGAAACAATAATTATGGTATCGTCATCTGAATCAGATGATATACTAATGATATCATCCTCATAGTAGTCATCTGAATCAGATGATATACTCATGATGTCGTCGTCGTCATAATCAGCTGAATCAGATGATATACTAATCACATCATCCGCATTATTATCGTCAACAGCATCTATGTCGTCCTGAATACCTTGTTCCACTCGTTCTGCGAAATCATCAGGAAGATCATAGATTCGCTGCAGAAATTGAGCGAAGGTTGTACTCAAATGATCAGACGTTGAATCTATTTCATGTACTTGGATGGGTCCTGTACTCGACATTGTGGAAGAATGATATAGAACTGGGATTGTTGCTATATTTATATTGGAAGAAATGAAATGGAGGGGGTGAAATGTAGAACAGTGTTTGAGATTCGAAAACATCAAGAATGAAACTCTGAGCGATTATTAGGAGAAATTCTAGTGATTATTATGGAAAAAAAACTAATAAGAGGGAGAGGAAGGGAGGAAGACACTGCCCCAGCCTCGCAGTGCCTCGTGTACACCAACCAAAAAGTGTGTACTCCGTGGAAGGAAAGGAAAGGAAATGATGGACGAGTAGATGATTATATGTCATCATCGGAATTGAGGACATCATCATCGATTAGGATTGGGGATGGCGGAGGACTATCCTCGATGAGGATAGGGGATGGTGGAGGACGTCTAACGTCAAGCTCGTCATCAGCATCATCACCAGAGTCGTCGTCGTCATCATCGTCGTCGTCGCTACTCATTGGGACAATGTCATCATAAGCAGGGTCCCACCATCCGTCAGGATCTGGATATTCCGAGTCATCCAAGTGTCCTTCGTCACTGCCAGTGACATGCTGAACTTGCATCCTGATGTCGTGATCCCGGTATTCGTATGGCGGACTGTGGGGTTCCGTGGTGGAAGAGACAACCTGTACCTGGCTGTTATCCCAGTAATTGAAGTTGTACCCCTGATCCGGGCAGCTATAGGGTTCGGAGGTTGAATCGGGTTCCATCTCGATGCTAGCTGATCAACTGAATGTTTCATCAGATGATTTCTACTTTTATACTTTCGAGAGGGAGTGGGAGAGGAGTGGAACATTGAGTAGGGGTAAATTGTAGTGTGACATAAGACATATTCAATGAGTAGGGGTAAATTGCAAAGTGACATAAGACATATTCAATGAAAGAGATACTTGAATGGATAAAATACAAATGAAATATACTTGTCGATTTCACTATGAAACATGTCTATTTTTTATTTTTTAAATTTTCTTCACATGAAATTATTTACAAGTGATTAGAGAACACAAAAATTGATGTGAGGTATTTGTCTAGAAGAACTTGGAATTGAAATAAAAAAAATAATAATAATAATAAGAGGAAGTGAAGAAAAATGCTCCAACCATCGCATTGTTCAATGTGTACCAAACCAAAAAACAGTGTACACCCTTTATTTCACTTCCTTTTCCTTTATTCAATATAAACTTAACAAATATAAACTTAAAACTACCATAATTAAATACTCCTAACTAACCTAAAACTAATCTTACATTTACACTTCATCTACAAAAAGAGTGTCCATAACTGTCACTATTTTTTTGTACAGCTTTATCGAAGAGGTCTCTGCTTTACACCTTTCCTGCAGAGATGCATAATTCCGATCTATTTCGGCCATTTCCTTTTGGATTTCCCTCCGTCGGTTATCCATTTCAGCCATTTGTCGCTTCATGGTAACCAACGCGGCCTCGCTAGATCGGGCAGCTCGTTCTGCTTTCTTGCATCTCTGCAGAAAAACACTCATCTTTTCACTAACCTCTCCGATAGGCTGTGGCACCAACACCTCAGGATCCGCCGGTGTCGCTGGCAGCGGTGGTAGTCGCGTCACCAACGGCGACAATATCACCAACTCCGGAGAAGGACTCCTCGGAATTTCCACTGCTGCTGGTGCTGCTGCTGGTGTGGAGGCCCTCTTACGAGAGGTCGAAAAACTACCTGCATAAGGATTAGTCCTATTGCAAGTAGCTCGGTACTTTGAAATAGGACCAACCTTTGCTGCAGGTCGTTGGCAAACCTTCTTCACAGCCCTGACTTCCTCCTCCTCCTCGAATAAGTCAGGGCTAGAAGATCTGCACCTAACTCGCGAACGCGAAGTGGTTGGCTGGTCAACCGTCACCGCTCTCGAAGATGCTGCCTCCTCCTGGTCAGCGGACACCGGCAGAATAGACGCCACAGCATTATTCACCTCCTGTGTATTGGTTGCCATTCTGAAAAAGAAGAAATAATACAAAGTTAGTTGATATAAAAAATAACATTCCTAATTTACTTACTCAAATATCAAGTTGGTCGTTGGAACGTACTGCCTTGTTGTGGAGTGGACTGCTCTCGATGAGATGACTTCTCGAACTGAATGTTGTGGAGTGCTCTCCGGAGGGTATCGACTTCGATGCGTGAGCGGTGGGAAAATGGTGGGAGCGCACATGCGCGATGAGGGTAGGGGTGTACATGCGCAAATGTTGGGAGTCGGGGGGCGGGGCTTCGGGGAGGGGAGGGGCGGGGCTTCGGAAAGGGGGCGGGGCTTCGGAAAGGGGCGGGGTATCCAAGTGAACATAATATGCAACATAATATGCAACCGAACACCTAACCTAACGTATTAACGTATTAACGTAACCTAACCTAGTACGCTAACCTACCGCTATGCAACCGAACACCTAACCTAACGTATTAACGTATTAACGTAACCTAACCTAGTACGCTAACCTACCGCTATGCAACCGAACACCTAACCTATCGTATGTATTAACGTAACCTAACCTAGTACGCTAACCTACCGCTATGCAACCGAACACCTAACCTAACCTAACCTAACCTAACCTAACCTAACCTAACCTAACCTACAGTAACTATTAACCTAACCTAACGAGGGAATACTAACCTAACACCTAACCTAACGTAAGTATGCAGCTAACCTAACGTAGCTATTAACCTAACCTAACGAGGGAATACATTCACCATGTTGGTTCCATTAATACATCATCAGTTGGTTTTGGTTTTGGTTGTATTATTCTATGATTTGGATTAATGTTCAGTCCTGGATATCCCAGTCCACCTGATGATGATGGCCTGACTTTATAGTTTCTCTCCAAAACTTCTTTATGGTTTTTCTCCAATACTTCAACTCTCTGTTCCAGTACATCATACTTTTTCATTGTAGTCCCTGTTATGTTTGACATAGCATCAAATTTTTTATTTGTAGACGCTGTTATGTCAGACATTTTTATGTCTACATCACTTGTAAGTTTGTCAAATTTACGAGTGAAAGTTATCCGAGCCTCTGCAATTTTATCGTCAAATGCTTGCCGGGCGTCCCGAGCAATATTGCCTATTGTGGATTGTATTGCAGCTTGTAGGGCTAGAAGTATAACTTCCTTTGCTCCATTAATTTCCCCCTCAAGATATGATACAGTTACACAATCACTCTTGTCAATTGGTTCACTTGTATTTTTCAATATTTTCCTTTGCATGTCATAATGACCATCTTTTGTTAATTTAAAACCATTCCCAGGAGGACCTCGAATGACATTACCACCCCATTTTCTTTTTCTACCAAACTTATCGATTGTTTTAGACATTGTGCACTCTACGATGATTCTCTTCAAACTGATATTTCTGTCATTTACATTATACTATATATTGCAGTAATTGATTAGGGAAATAGAAATAATACAAATAAAATTTTAATCATTTTATATTCATTACAGTAATACATATACATACATACATAATACATTAATATCACATTACTTCTATCATATATTATTAATTATAAATGGCTACATAAATATCAATATTGAATTTTCCGGTTTTGAAGATATTGAATGATATTTCAATCATTGATCTCGGCAGATAATAAATTAATCAATTGATCCAATGGAGTCTCCTGAGATTGTGATTGTTGAATAATATTACTTATCCAACGAATGTTCTCATTTGGATCGTTTTCATAAAATTCAATATCATTATGACCCCAAGGAAGAGTGTGGGTAGTATTCGGAATGATAAATCGTTTATCATCGTGATATGATAATGCAACTTTATTTTTCAATTCAGTATACATATCATGTAACACGCTTCTAAATGAATTCATCTTTCTGAATATCATACCACCTTGTTCGACGATTTTTTGATAATCTTCGCATGTCAATTCATTCTTTATTACAGATCGTTTAACCCCTTTGGCTTTCTTAAATTCACCATCAACAGATTTCACATAATATGCTTTAGCACCTGTACCATAAAAACTCATGATTGGATCATTTGGAAATTCATCTTTGAAGTTACCCAAGACTGAACTTGTTACTGGAATATTGAATTGGTTAACTATACTGTAATTGGATGTATCAAATCTACTTATGTTAGTTTTTATGAATTCATAAAAATTTTCTGTGTTTACTTTAAGAATGAGCGAGTCGGTATCTGTGTAAAGTAAAGAGACATTTTCATCAAAGTGTTGTTTGATGCATCCATAGAAAAAGTCATACATGACTGTTTTAGATAATTCTAATATGGAAAATCCCAAATATAATGGTTTATCGTAATGAACCTTCACTCTACCCAATTGAATGGCAACGAAATTATCAGTGAAAATTGAACAATTTTTGAAATTTGGTTTGGCTATGAGAGTGCTGGCACCTATATTTTTCTTTATATTTTCCCAATGTGTAACGAGTCTAACATCAATTCGATTATCTACATTCTCCATTGTCTTTCCATACACCGCATTATTCATTAGTTTATAGAAATCTTTAACAGATTTGTTGTTAGACCTATTACGCATTTCAGTATTAAGATCTATATAGGGTTTCATCCAGCATGATTGTTTGAATTTCAATACTCTATGTGTATTCATTACAATCAATCCATTTTTGACAGCTTGCTGTAGATTCCTATAATGAACAATATATTTTCTTTTATCATTCAAATTTGGAATTAATTTGGGAATTTTCGATTGTGTACGAGGTGGTATTATTTTTTCGACTAAAAATGGAAGGTCAGAATGTTTATCATGCAACTCTTGTGGATAATGAATGTCCACTTCAAATACATACCCATACGGACTATCAGTACTCACATCCATCACATCGAGATTAAGAATTTCATTTGGTGTCAACCATGTAAATTCACTTGTTGGTAGAGGTTGTGACATACTGTGACCGTATAGATTTGTTGCATCTAAATATGTAATGAATGTGGAAGGTTCGTTGGGATTATAATTGGGTAAAAATCTATTATTTGCTATATGTTTCCTCTCGCTACATTGACTAATTCCACCTCGTATACCTTTTTGAAAAAAGTGAATCATATCAATGTCAGTTAGTAATTCCAATTCAACATTAGTGAACTTCAACATGGCATCCCATGATAATCCAGGTGCAGTGTAATATTGTGCCGGATCTAAGTTATATATCTCTAAACTTGTGGTGCGGAAGTTTTCAAAAATATCACATAGTAGCAATACATCCGACTTCAAATACAAATCAGAGTATTCCCCCAAATTCTGACACTCGAATAAATTCCAAACTTTTCTAGCCCTATCATAATCAGTTTCCGATATATGTTCACAATTGAGTGTGTCATAAAACTGATTTTTTGTCGGAAGTAATGGATAATTCAATTTGTCAATGTCATCAACAAAACTATATGGAAATACACCTTTCTGTCTCATCAAATTGAATTTCTCAATTTGTGGGAAATGTTTGTGCATCTCCAAACATTGATCGGAGGTCAAGTTTGCACCCAACTTCTCCAACGAATTAGTCATAAATTTATAACTATCGATAAATCTCATTTTGAGATAATTCTTCCTAACCACACCATCTTTATCGGTATAGCTGTGTGTAAAGAGATGCTTCGTGAAAGATATATATTTCTCTTTAGTTTGCGGGATAACATCAACTTTCTCTTTATTCCTATACAATTCTTTTATGAATAAATGACAATCATAACCACTTAAATTATGAAAAATGATAGGTATGAAGTTTGGTATTTTGAAATTTAAATTACATTTCGAGTGAGCGGCATGTGATCTTTTCTTTCCTGTGACATGACAATGATCTCTTACTTTGACGTCACCATCAGTAAATGCTTTATTACATATACCACAAGTTCTGGCTGCAACAAACTGTTCTTCTTCTTCGACAGTTTGTGTATCCATTGGTTTAGGGTTTCTGAGATGATTTTCATGTATCTCTTTCAAATCATCTTCAATGCTACTCACAAATTTCTGAGCTGCATCTACACCCCTATATGTAACAAATTTTGTCAAATCATCATTATATGAACACTTTATCAAATAAGCAAATGAATATGGGGCATGTTTGAATGTTTTAATCGTGTATGAACTTCCAGGATTTGGCTCATTCACATGAATCGGTTTAAGCACTGATTCAAAATCAGCATACACTACAAATGGCACCCTCATTTGCCTCTCAAAGTTTTCAAACATTAGTTTATTTTCCGCAACCATTCTACCATATTTATTGATCTTTAAATTAGTAGTTGGTGTTGTGGTACTAATGTGATTACAATCATACATATTATGACGTAAAAGCAATCTCTCATCAGAAAAATATATCAAACATCCGTCACAAAAATATTTTTTCTGTCTATGAGCTGATAGTTGATTAGAAACTAATCTTGAAAGATCTTTGATCCAACAATAGTGACCATTACCGGAGTCATCAGTTATAAACAACAAATTGACATGTCTCCGGAGTCTTCTCTGTGAGTATCGCAATGGACCAATCACTTCATACTTCATTTTACCCTTCTCAAATGTACTCTCTAAACCGTAAACATTAATTGAAATATCATTCCTATCTTCGAATATTTCGATACTCTTATTATTAACTTTAACCGGAAAATCCATACCTGTGACATCTAAAACAGTGGAAAAATGTGGATATGACGTAAGTTCGGACACTCGACTATCTGCAGGATATAATGCTGATGTTATAGCCCAAGCAAAACAATATTGATCTTCATTACGAACATTCACAACAGCTTTCTTCCATTGAATACATTGAGGCAGCTTCACATATGAACGTCCTTCCAGTGGACTGTATTTATTAATGTTGACCTCGAGAAACAATATTTTTTCACAAGTCCAACCTGAATTATAAAAAAAAAAAATATTACTATTCAATCTTATTGAAATTTTTAAAAAATAAATACCTGAGTCACGATCCTGGAACTCAGTCGTTTGTGCCACAATTACATCACGGAATCCATCAAAAACAGCATTCAAATCTGAAGATTGGTCCACTATTTTATTTTGGGAATTAAATGACTTCGTGTCCCTCGAATCATCAGTCTGAAGAATATAATTCCCAAAAACTTCCATATTCACCTTGATGCTTTTATGGATCCTGATGGCTGATTCCAGTAATTCAATGACCTTCTGCCTAATCTTATTGAAAAATGACATGTAGTCACTGGTTACAATCGAACTCTCCACCCTGTATGTAGCAATGCGGCAATTGAATGCATTCGTTATAATTTGAACACCGTCAGACAATTGAACACATGCATTATTTTTATGACTCATGGTTCTTCGGTGAGAATTCACTTGGCTCATAGGAATTGTCACATTACAACAATTGCACGTATACATAGGTGTTGCATTATCCACTCTCACCCGTTTCACTGCAGGCCCTCCTTGGCAACTCTGGAGCTGATGCCGACGAAGATTATCACTACGAGTGAAAGATTTACCACAGTCACAGGAATACATTTTATATAATAGTTCTCACTAACTCACTTGATGTAAACTGACATAGCCAACACTCGTACGCTTCTTAAATACACTCTGATAGGACCCGTCAAGACGTCATAGCCAACCCCACTTCTCAACTACATGCGCCAAGATTACCTCCCAACTGAATGCGATAACAGATGTCGATATACGAGCAAGCAGTGGTCGTTGCGGTCTCGGAGAGGGTAGACGCTAGGCAAACAGTCCTCGGCTGCCGTTGTGTCACCATCGATAGCGGGGCTAGAGCGAACCTTCATCGCTTCAGGAGAGGTGAGGGCAGACCGATGAATACGCATTACTCTGCCACACGTCGTGGAGTGAACATGTCGCTCTCTAGCCGTTGAACGGTTATTGCTGTGACGTCACTCCACTACTAACTTGGTGCCCTAACACCGATGGAGCATTTATTACTTGGAGGATCTTCGAAGTATGCAGACGTATGTTTGTACATAGACAAACAAGCACATGATGAAACCCTGTACCGTGCATTCTCCTACACACACACATAAACACACAAAATCTCATATGAAAAAAAAATCTGAACGATCCATGCACCAGACACTTCAAGGTCACAATGCCTTGACTTCACTGCACAACAAAAAAACTTCACCAAACAACAACCAATAAAAAAAGCAATTAATACGTCATAGTGGTGGGGGGAGGCCGAGAATCAGCTGTAAACAACTACTATTCTCATTCTTCATAAAATAAAAACAGTTGCAAGAAACTCTAATATACCTGAATCAACAATTATAGAGATCGACTTACGTTACGAGAAAATTATAAACCCCCCATAAGGGAAGGAAGGTCACATTTTCAAAAGAAGAAAAGTTTGAAATGATCTCAATTATTACTCTAATGGCAAATAAGTTTTACTCAGCAACAGTTGCGTAAATTGGCACATGACTTTGCCGTTGCAAAATCATAAAACATAATTTCTCGTCCGTGAAAAGAATGGCTGGAAAATGTTGGGTGCATACTTTTTTGAAAATAAATCCCGGAATTTCTTCAAGGCTCCCCGAGTCAACAGGTTTTAACAAGATTTTGGGATTCAATGAATCAGAAATAACCTTTTTTTGCTAACCTACAGGCACCCATGACAAAGCATAATTTTTCAGCACATCGAATATTTGATTCAAAAAATTACTAAGGCTTCTGGCTATAAAGAAAATGATATATGTTTATAAGTTTCACTTACTGATACGGTAATACTTTATATAGTGATTATATTTCTAGAGATAAAAATGAGTCTCCTTATTTTCACAAACATGAAATTGTATTAGTTTTTTCATTACCACTATAGTTACTTATCGAGTTGTACGTTTTCAACGTGGGCACGATTTAACCAATCCTAGGCACAATATTATCCGACCAGTTTGATAATACCACGCCTTTTCAGTTTTTTATAATTTCACAATGATTGCTTTTTGTTCAAACTTTTGATCTTTTTGTTATACGATATGCGTAACTAAATTTTCTACTGATCACTGCAATTTCTTTCTATTTTTTTCTATAATATCAAACATTGTCCTAATTATAAGTCCAAGTCCTTAGGGGTTCGGTTTTATCCATATCTCCCCTTCCACTGACCACAAGATATTTTTTCATATAATCTGATAACGTGTGTGTTGAATTTAAGTCTTTTGGGGATCACAAAACAGTGATGGTTGAGTAGAAGATTAATTAGGCAATGTTGGATATCACTATCATTATGTCAAAAAATATAATCTACCTCTTCTACTTATACAGACAGCAGAAACAAAACATTAAATTTTGCATTTTCAACTTACCTATACCTGGTTTGATTGGATAGATTTTCAAACTTCTACAGTTTGACTTTTGATGTGTAATCGAAATGCGCTACAGACAGTATTTCAAATGATTCTGCATTTTTTGGATCCACCCCCTACTTTGTAGTTTGCATACAGACCTACATGTTTTTATAATAATTTCAAAAATCTAAGGAATATATTCAATGAACACGAATCATTTTAAATTTCAATGATGCAAATTATATTCAGTCGTCATTGGTGATGAATAGATCTCATGTGAGTATTTTGAAATATATTCTGACAAATATAAAATAATTAAGGACTCGCAAAACGGGTTCTATTCTGGGAAATCTACTGACACAGCTATTTGTACATTTGTTGAGTACATCTATGAATATCTCTATAGAAAAAAACTTGTAGGTGCCCTTTTTTTCGATCTCACGAAAGCTTTTGATTGCCTAGACTTAGATCATACTGAAACCAAACTGTACTCACAAGGAATTCATGGAAATATATTGAAGTGGTTCATGTCATACTTGAGGCACAGAAAAATTATTGTGAAACTCAATGGAGCACGATCTGAATTGCATAACATCAATCTAGGAGTACCACAAGGATCTATACTGGGTACATTGATTTTCCTTATGTTCATCAATAATCTGCCAGAGTATATGAATGCCGATTGCGTAGATGCCGATGATGTATCTGTTGCATTTCACAATGAAAAAATGTGAATTTGATGAGAAAATTACAAACTTCATAACAAATTCAGTAACTGGTGTGTCTCTAATCGATTAATACTTAACCACAATAAAACTATTCCTAAGCAATACTCTGTAAAAATCAATAGTATGGTCCCGGAAATAAGTATACGTTACGGGACATTGATTATATCAGAATTTACTAAGTTTTTAGGCATGCTCTTAGACTCCAATCTATCCTTCAGAAATTGTATCGATCATATCAGCAAGAAAGTAAATAGTGGGTATTATGCCATTTTGCAAATGAAGAACATCTTCAATAAGCTTCAACTCATCAATATTCACTAGGCCCTCATATATCCCCGTATATCCTATAAGATAATTGTCTGGGGTAATGCAGTATCATCTCAAAGATTGCTGATATCACAAAAGAAAATAATACGCCTGATTTTCGGAATTAAACGTACAGATTCTTGCAAACCCTAATTTATTGAAAACAATATCCTCACTGTGCCATGTAAATACATACATCATGAAACCATTATTGGCAATTAAATTACAACTCTCTAACCTCTCGACAAGTGGTGATAATCACAACTATAATATCTACAAGATGCGGTACTCGCTTGCAGATACCACAGCATAGAACAACCCTGTTCGAAAATGCCCCTTCCTTTACAGGGGTTCAACTAAGTATACAATACGCTTGCCTGAGAATATTGTGAATGAGAGGAATTACAGAATATTCAAAAATAAATTGACAAAGCTTCTAATTAGTGAATGTTAATATAAAGTAGATTAATTTTTTATTGAGGGACTATGATGCCTGAATGCATTTTAAATGTACATATTTTAAATATGTATTTTATACTCTCAGGTATATGACCGGTGATAATTATTATGAAATTTACTATTATTCATGTGCTGTGTTCTCTTTTTGTGACTGTTCCAATATCATTTGAATTGTGATCTGACTGTAATGAAATCATTATCATTATTGAATTATTTCATAATACTTCACTTGTATTGAGAAGTTATCTAGACTATTGCCAATAAAGATTTTAAAAGACTGATCATTAGAACTATTTCAAAGTACGACAAATTTCAAAAGACAAAGTCAATAATTCGGAAAAGTCTGAAATTCACGATATTGGATGTAAGAACTGCGATGCAAAATATTATGGACAGACAAAAATATCTATTAAAATAAGATATAAGGAATACTTAGCATACTTAAAATATGGAAGACCAGAAAAATCAGCGGTCGCCCATCATATTTTGCAATAAAACTATTCCATAGACCTGACTTCATTAAGATTAGTCAGATAAGTTAACAAAATCATGTATCTAGATGCCTCTGATAGTGCAGAAATAAGTAAACATAATAATATCATGAATAACGATGATGGACCAACACCTAATAGTATACTTTATAGCTTGTTAAAATAATATTTTAATTATTAGATTTACCTAACTGTTACATAAGGACACATTGTAACATTAATTTGAAACTATTACATAAAGCAATTAATTTAGGACACTTAAGAAGCAGGTACTTAAAGGAGGTATGTATGGTATAAATGAGGATAACATTGTAAGTATGTTTAGTTTGATCTTCTTCCTGAAGATGATCAGTTGGTGATCGAAACATATGTCGAGGTGTTAAAATAATGGTTTGGTGTTGGGAAAAACTCCAGTAATATTCATTACTACACCAAAGATTCCAAACAATGCGTCACAAGTCTATATCTAAAGCGAAAAGTGGACTCCTATACTGCTAAAATCAAACCAACAAAATTTCGCTTTCACATTCCAACACCAATAATTTTTATTTATCAGTTCCTGTTGAAAAATATATAGGACGCTTATGCCATACCACTCCTGAGCTGACCATGTTGTTGGCTTATATAGAATGTTGAAATTATTTACAAGCAGATATGTCAGACTACCGTCATTAATTCTACCTATAATTTATTTTGGGTGATTTGCGAATAATTAATGGCGGACATAACTCATAAATTCATGTTGATAATAACTATTTTGATTACGCTGCACAGTCTCTTATAATTAGAATGGCCATTATAATATACTCAATGGGTTTTACTGTCTCGTTGCGTGGTTTACAACCAAATGACGATAGAACGACGGTATTTATGCATGACATTCACGACTAGCGAAATGTCACAAGTATGGGTAATCGACAAATAATGAAGTTTTATGATCAATGAAAAATATTTGTTAACATCGACACCTTACTCTAATACCTAGAAAAAAATGGAAATTTTCATGACATCAATACATTCGTCAGTCAGTAACGTATACCATAGATCACAGTAAAAGTAGTTAAAACATGATAGAATATCAATTACTAAGGTATTATCACTTCAGAACAGCAAGTTTTAACTTATAGACAGGATAAATAACATTTTATTGAGTTTTTCAGGAATATTTATTGAATTATAATACAGGAAACATTCATATTTTCAATAATCAGAGTTGAACTAAACTTGGTGGTGCTATTTTTCGAGGCCTAAAGCGAGTGCTGCTCCGTGAATGCTCCGAAATCTGTGAAAAATCTTGATCATCTGCGTTATATGCATTACGTCAAGTCTACAAAACTTATTGAACCTGTGCAGCTTTCAAATATTCCACCAACAAGTGCAGCTGCTCATCAATATTTCAAACGTGTGAATTATCAAGTTCAAACTTGGTTAGATCATGATTTGAACCCCAGGTATGAGGTTGGGCAATGCGAAACGATTTTCTGGAGCCTATCATAACAATTTTACCCCTGCTCCGGAAGATTTGCTAAATACAATTTTCTGCAACTGCAAGAGTGGTTGTGGTTCGCAATGCGGATGCAGGAAAGCGGGCTTGCAATGCTCTTTAGCTTGTGGCCAATGTAATGGGCAAGCTTGTCTCATGCTCTACCATATCAGAGCGACATTATTGAAGATGGAAACTTTGACCCCGAAATCATGGAAGAACTTGAGACAAATGTCGTTGAAGACGATAATGAAGACCAGTTTGAAATTTACGAGTAGCCGGAAGACGACGATGAAGAGAAAGAAGATGATTAAAATTATAAATTGTATTTTTTGTACCCTTTATTCCATTTTTTACTATTAATAAAAATAAATGGATTGAATGATATTTTTTGATAAAAAGAATAATTCATAATTTATTTGTTTTTTTTTCATCATGTAAGAAGTTATTAATTAGTTTGAAATTCAAATATAATTGCTATATTTTCATTAACAATTCTGTAATTACATGGGCAGGTAAGTGTTGTTAAATAAATTAATACTAGATAAAAAGTGGATAGGTTAGGAAAAAAATTATAAAATATAATATACTTAATAGTTTATAAAAATTGACAAATATTCATAATCATTGATTTATCGATAGTTCATCAACTATATATGGCGCGTTTTCGACCGGAGGCATCGGTTGACCTGAAGTGATCCTGTAACGCTAGTTGCACACACACCGATTTTGGACGGCCAGTATAAAATCGGCCGATATTTTATTGGTAGCGGGTGCTTGCACACTCACCGGATATTTATCGGTCAAACAATCAGTTGCTTTGTTGTCGAAATTAGCACGCACTACCAAAACGAAGTTAATGCGTAGTAACTACAATTTCACCGAGCATTCGAGACTGGAATGGTCGGTAAAAAACCGGTGAGTATGCAAGAGTGTATTTAGTCATGTACGCCACTACTTCCCGGTACTGCCGGCGATACAGTGGCAGTGGACGGCTGCTCACCGGTATTTTACCGGCGACGATCACCAGTCGGCGTGTGTGCAAGGTCCCGTTCCCACACGTGGTTCACTATTGGAATTTGGACGACCAGTACAAAGTCGGCCGTCCAAAATCGGTGTGTGTGCAACTAGCGTAACCGCGCGCTCTCCGCCCTCTATCTCGAAAACGGTTCACCGTATGAAACATTTGTAGAGAATTCTGTATTTTACAATATTGATAACAAATACAAATAGCAAAAAACCTATAGGAAATGAGATATTTACAAAAAAGGACAAAAAAAACGATTTTTGTGACCTTTGACCCTGAAATTCAATAGTTGCGTGCATCCTACCATATGTAGGTTTTGAGACAACTTTTATGGTGTCAATATACAAGTATTTACAGACTTACAGCTGGGTATCTCGAATTCCTAGGTGAACTTACTATAATGACTGGACTAATCGGTTGTTGATGTCTGGAGCATTCAGGACAACCATAACTGTTATGCTTCTCACCAATGAACTAAACATGCTGAATAGCTGAAACTGTGGACATATGTTCGAGACGAGTGTACCAACAAAAAGTTTAAAAAATCATATTCTAAAAACACTTCATTATGAGATTTTTACTAGACAGTTTTACAAAAACACAACACGTGTTTCGTCATACACGTTAAAAGGTAAGACCTCGTTAATCCTTAGCTCGCACAAGTTTCGACTTCTGAGGGTTGTCGTTCGTAGGGGTGCGACAGCTGGTTAACGGAAAAACAGATTTTAAACAGATTTTTCAAACAATAGTTTCCCCAGGCGTGTCTTCACTTAAAAAATTGCTAATCGAATGTACTGTTGAAAAAATTTGTTTTTCCGTTAATCAACTGTCGCCCCCATACGAACGACAGCTCTCAGAAGTTGAGAAACTTGTGCGAGCTGAGGACTAACGAGTTCTTACCTTTTAACGTGTGATTCCTAACACGGGATTAACCGTCAAAATTTGAACATACACCTTATTTTTTGAAGAGACCTCGTACATCGAAACTGGTACGTAGACATTCAATTACAAATACAAAAATATGTATTTCAGCACTTTTCCGAATATACCCCTCATTCCGTTATAACAGTTAATGAATATTTGTATGAGTGGCACACTTCAACTGTAAGGAAAAACATATAGAATTAAGACATGTATACCTATACGCCCTAACGTAATCCGCTATGAGAATTGATAAACAATTTAGTTTCGAATGAAAAATATTCAATTTATTACAACAAAGTTGTAATCCATAATATTTTCAAGATCTAACCCCTCGTGACTGATTTCTTGTGTCTACTTTTTGAAGAAACTCTTGAAAATAAGAAGATATCATGTCAAAATATCCACACAAAATAATAAGTTTTTATCCTGTCCTGAAGACTTGATGTTTGTATTAATAATGTATGCAAACAACACTCAAAAAATAAAATTATCTCTATTTGATAGAGTTAAATAGGATGTCATAAATTTTTCTCTCTCGGTAATTTTCCTCGTATCCTCTTTCTACAGATAAAAGAAACATATGCCGCCATAAATCCATTTTTCAGCTGAACATACTAGTACTTCATAAAACGGAAACATCGCAATAAATACGTTCTCGTGTTTCTATAAAAGTTTATTTTTGTGCGAACTACAAATCGTAAAACGCTCGACGAACGTCTATATTTCAATCAAAGCAGTTTATCCAATAAGAAAAATCACAGAAGACGACCACTGGGACGTATTAATGGTCTAAAGCGTTGAAATCATTATGATGATTAGATATGAGTGTATTTTTCAGCTTGATGCCACATGGTAAATTATTCTAAGCCTTGGATCAGCGATATTTTGAGTCATATTCGATTTCAGTTCATTTTAAGTATTAGTCCGGTCAATTTAGACATACTAAGCTACCTAAATTTCCACCAAGCTGAATATCAGTAAGATTGTTTAAAATATGATTAAAAATAAAATTTGAAAGTTTCCCATTTTTCCCCTGTATGGAAAAAAAAATTCTTCAAGGTCAAAGATCGAAAAAAATGAGTTTTTCGCGATTTTCAGCAAAACGCAAAGTTTTATCATAAACATCGTCATAATATGCATAGGTTTCCACGCCACCTATGAGGTAGTGTTCTTAGCGCGTTTTTTTAACGTGGTTTTCCCAATAGGCCTATTACACGGGTCAGTTGTGATTTTGTTTAATTTGGAACTATTGCAAAATAATGGATATCAGCACAGACTGAAAAGATAAAAGCAATTTAAGTTAAAAAAAAGTTGTGAAATTTAATCGTCCGAATCGTAACTTTCAAATTCTTTTTCTTGATCTTCTAGTTCTTGTTCTTCTTGTTCTTCTTCATCTTCATCCTGAGTACATGTAAACTTCTTTACTAGCGATGTATCGCATGTCGCCTTGTTGGAATCAAACGGATCCTCCACTGTTGGTAATTCAATATTAGAGCACAACCGGCCTTGACAATGTGTACATGCCAGAGAACAGAACTGACCGGTTTTTATTCAATCACATTTAGCACTGCACCCCTTTTTGCAGTGGAAAAAAATTGTGTTCAGCAATGTGTTCCGGCGCAGGTGGAAGTAAAGTTTGGACTAGTTCTAATGAATTTCTAACCGACTTCCAACCCCAGTCTGTAGGGTCTAGCTGATAACCAAGCCACACTTGAACTTTGTAATATGCCCGAAAAAGATGTTGATGAGCAGCAACTGAGGTTGGAGAAAGACAAGGTAATTGTACTTATTTTTTACTTTTGGTATATCTATACTTATCTAAGCAGGTAGTTTTTTTAGGAGCTCCTTAGATAGAAAGGAGAAAGCGAATGCCGTTAGTGATAATTTCTTGTCGAGTTGAATTACTATTTTTAAAAACTTTGAACATGTTGAAAACTGTTATTTTACCCCTCCTGTAAAATGCAGATGTCGTATCACAGCCAGTTATCTTTGTGTAAAAATACTACATGATTTTGACACTTTGCAAAAGTAGAAAAACTTTTTGATGAATATATTTCAGATTTATGTTGAGATTTTCCGGGTTTTAAGAATAAAATAGTTTTTTCAGTTGGAGTTCGAGCAGTGAGTAATACGAGTGAGTCTACATCTCCACCAACAATAGTTGTATTTGTCAAATTGAATTGCTCTATTGCTGTTTCAATTATCTATACATCAGCATCATTATTAGCTTGTTTTACCAATATATTTTCAGCAGTAAATTTTTCTTTCGACATTGAAATGGACCAAGACTTGTGATTATATTTGTAAGAAAATTTTGTTGACTGGTTGGAACTTTCATATTACCATCAAATGAAATATCAATGGATGTAGATGTTGCTAAAGTTCGACGACGTTGTTCTGCAGCTTTGGTATTTCTCATACAATCATTAGGTATAGCTATCAAATACGACAGTAACTCTGTAACCAAAATATCGATGTTCCTACATACTGTATGTATTTATCTTAGATAACGTTAAATGTTTCTTCGCTATCCCACACAAAGCGATGTAGTAAGATTTCTTCGCCAATGATATATGTCGCATTTGTATTGTTAATATCAAAATATACTTTTTCAAAACAATCGTAAATGGCAGACTTCTGTGTTTTTCGTATCCCGATCTCATCAAACTATCTTGAATATGATAATTCATATTCAAGATAGTTTTCGATTTCATTTTGAAATGCTGCAGTAATACTCATGCGATGAAATAACAATACAGGGTCAACAGGTACTTTTTCTTCATCAACTTTTATGGTACTAGTCATAGCTAAAATAGAAACAACGTTGTCAGTGCGTTTCAATTCAATATTATAGATGTCAGTCCTGTCATTTTTGCCAAAGAAGCAAGCCCAACTTCATGAGCTTTATAACAATTAATTTTATCATCAACAACGACACCACTCGCAATAGAAACAATTTTGCTAACCGCTGGAAAGGGATCATGCGTTGAGAACCACTCTGAAAGTGTTCGTATATCTTTAGCATCTTTTTTCATTCGTGAATCACTTGCATCAACATGCTGCTTGGTCGTATCCATCCTAACATTAGCGTATAAATTAAGGGACTGGGTTTTATTTTACCTGATATTTTTATAGTTCTAACTTATGTATATTTTATAAGTGTGAGTTACAATGACCGATAGAAAAATATTTTAACATATATTACAACTATATAGATGTATATACGAGACGTACTGATGATATTATGACGATTACAACTTTTACAACTCTTGAATCTTTATATCTTAAAAACAGTGGTTCGTAGGATAAAAGTATCAATACATTTTTTGTAGATAATTTTATGATCTACAATTTTTGTCTAAAGTATTTTTATGAAAATCGCGAAAATATCATTTTTGACATTTGACCTTGAATAAATTTTTTTTCTTTCAGGGGAAACATGGGGAACTCTCAAATTTTATTTTCACTCATATTTTAACTAACCTAACCGATTTTCAGCTTGGTGGGAATTTAGGCAGCTTTTCTCTTATTTATTGGTCTCATTTGACCAGACTATATGGCTTATATAGTATGGGATGTTGACTTAGAGTTGTAACAACGTAGCCTCTCCCTAGGTTATTTTTTACGAATGCGGGACTTACGATATACAGCGTGACTCACGGTCGGTGATAGGTTAGACGTTTCTGGAAAACGCAAAGCAGGATTTTGCTGAAAATTTCACATCTCACATTTGCCTACCTGTTATATCCATCTGAAATATTTTCAGCTTTGCGGTTTTGCTGCTTCCATAAAAAAAAAAACCTAGCAACTTTATTTTTTCAAATAGAACACCCCGTATATTAACACACTTTTGTGTCTCCCAAATACTCACTTATAAAGTAGTACGATTTTTTCAATAAGTTGTTTTTGACCACTATTTTGAATTTATTCAAAGGAAGAACTTTGTAGCATTTGGTAGATGATCAAAAAAGATTATTGCCATATATTATGGGCAACGTTCTGTTTTTTGGAGACGGTGTTTCAAAACATCTCCCAGAATAAATGAAAATATCGATTATTCAAACGAACTTCTTATGGAATTATTCATTACACAAGAACAAATAGATCAAATCATTATTAGAACTTGCAGAAAATGCAATCAAATGTATCCTGAATGACAACCAATGAACGAGAGGAAGTTTGTGAAATCACAAAATAATTTCCTCAACTATGGCTCAAAGTTAAAAGTGCCTTCACCATTATCAAAACCTGTTACTTCAAATAAGGACGATACTATTAACGTTTTGGCATATTTTTATGCTTATCCAGAAGCTTCCATTCGCAGTGCAGAAAAAAATGTAGGTATGTGACATGGTTCAGTACAACGAATTTTGAAAAATCACGAAATGCATCCGTATAAATTCACCAAAGTTAAAGCTTTCAAAGCAGAAGACTTTGAACGTAGAGTGCATTTTTGCGAATCCCTTTTAATACATATACAGGGAGATCGGGAATCTTAGCATTTAGTGAGTTACCGACTGTTACCATGTGGAAACTGGCATTGTCATAATGACGAATGATACCACGATAAAAGTTATTTTTTCTAATTTTGTCGAAGAATTTTGCTTAGGGAATTGATGTATACCATTCAGCAATAACCGTTCTTTGATTTCCTAAAATAATGGAATAGTAGAATGTAGTGGACAAACAAATTTTGTGAGACTTGGTTTATCTCAAAATATCCAAACAGTGGGTTGTTGTCCAATTTCCGTTTCATAGGAATACACCAACGTCTCATCACCTGTAGCAATGTTCGATACGGATCTGAAATTACTTGAATATCCTTGCATCAATTCATATAGCAGGGGAGACCACGCTGCAAAATGGGGATTTACTCGAGCGTCATTGAGACATATTAGGTTGCAAAGCTTAGATGATAAGAAGAAAAAAATGTTATATAATATATACCTTTTCATCGGTGGGGAAAGCGGCTATAGATTTTTAAATATGTAAAAAATACTGTTGCATGGACATACTCGAGCGCGTCAGATATTGATAGCATCAATGTCCTACGTATTTTTAATAATGTTCATATGTTATTCTGATCGTTTGCATGATATGGGTGGTTGTACGCAAGGGTTGAAAGTCAAAAAAAAAAATTAATCGAGCTCGTCAGATTTTCTAAGGGTGTGTTAAGTACAACAAAAAAAACTCCCATTCAATAATCTGACGATTTCGATCTGACGCAAACTCGCGGCCATTATTATAATGTGCAAAAAAATTCGCCATTTTGAAATACTCAAGCGCGTCAGATTGAGATATATATGGTTCATCTTTATGTTTTAGACGTGCTGTCTCATAATCTGACGATTATCTAGAGGGATTCGCTTAATCTGACAAAAACAATATTTAAAAAAAAAATTAATTAATCGAACTTATTTAATTAAAAAGCTCAGGAAATAGCATGCAAATAAATAAGTGTATGTTTTTCAAGTAGTATACTTGTATTTATAAAAAAATAATATTTTTAAAATGCTCAAAGAAATTTAATTTTTCATAATCAATTGATTACTTAATGAAGAAAAGAGAAATGAAACTTTCTATGTTTTTTACCACTTTTATTTGTAACTAGTTAGTTACAAATAAAAGTGGTAAAAAAACATAGAAAGTTTAATTTATATTTTTTTCATTATGATTTCCTACCATGTAGTAACGGCTACATCCATCAATTAATTGATTAATTTATCTTCATCTTCATCACGAATGAGTCTCTGTGATCAGCTGTGATGGCGTCATGGCAACATAATTCAGAGTGGGGACGGAGTGAGAGGGTAATATATAGAGAAGAAGTGAATAGAGAATAGAAGAATAGAAACTCGGAGAGGAAAATATAGGTGTCACACAGCTGCACACATTGAACTTTATCGACCAATTTTTGTTATTTCGGCTTGCGAAAATCGTCAGATTATATATTTCTCGTTATCCTAGAATTATTTTCTTCAAAATTAAAAAAAATCAGCTACGCTCGAGAATGTCAAAATGACGTTACTTTTTTACAACTTTGCTGCCCATCCCTTTCTTTACGTCACTCTCAAATTGTCAGATTACTGGTAATTACATCAGGTAATTAACTCACCCTACCTTGATCTGACGTGCTCGAGAATTTCTGATGATCATTTTTTTTACTAATCTGATCCTTTATCCCTCACAGGTGGCCTTATATATGAGGCTCATATTTGGTGGAGGTACTTAACCGGGTACAAAGTTTCCCCCTGTATATTAATCTGCCGCGCTTTAGTAAATCCCAAAATCCCCGCTTGGGCTCCCTTATTAATACGGAACTTTTTATTTGTGAGCGTCTCTCAATTTGTCTGGAGTCCATCTGAAAAAGACTTCCTTCACTCCTAAATTGCTAAGGGAAGTTTACAACTCACGATATGCCTCTTGCTGTTTTTCCTCAAACAACTTGCTAACGGCATCGGTTTTTGTGGAATCACAACCGATTTTGTTTGCCCTACCCAAGATTCATCAATGATAGACGCGTGGTGTGTCTCTAGCATTCAAAAATTTGAAAATCCCTTGATACTAGAAGGATGTTTTCAATCATTAGCATACGTGTTCATTCAAGCCAATTCATACTTCAATGAATTACTGAAATTGTCATCACAGGTTCAATTCAATGCCACAAAAACCCAGGCATCGGTTTTCTCCAAGAAGATAAATGTCTCCGAACCTGATATAATAATGTCAGGTCACACAATTCCGCGTTCTGCTTCAATAAGTTTGTTGGGGATTAAAATGGACACCAATATGTCTTGACACAATCATGTCACTGGAATTGCAAAGGCTGCGTCTCAGAAGCTTGGAACCAGAAGCTAAGCAGAAAGCTGTACACACCTCGGCAATTTTTGATGCCTTATAAAGCTCGGAAAAAAACAATTTTTGTTTGTCCAAATGTATTTGATAATACTGAAAATGAACAATTTCACTCTGATATGCATTTGTTTGAAAAAACCTGTAAGGGCTTGCTTCAGCAAGAAGTGATTTCCTCTTCTTGTAGTGGTAGCAGCTTGCAAATGACGTGGCAGTATGCAGTATATCTCGTAGCTCTCTAGAATTTGTGGGAGCCAGTATATGTGTCCGTAAACATCCCAAACATGTTCAATGAGGTTCCAATCCACTGAGTAACCATCGGGGCAGTGTGGGCCCGTGCATTATAATGCATAAATGTTGAGTCGTCTCCAAGAAAACGCATGAATGGTAAAAACATGGTCTTGTAGAACCTCCATCAGGTACCTATGTGCAATAAATGTCCCATTCTCGATGAAGACCAACGCCGTGTGAGCGTCAAACGATATGCCTCCCCGTGTCATAACTGATCCGTCACCAAATGGAAGTCGCTCGTCAATACTAAGCCGTAAGGTAGAATCGCGATTCATCGAATGACAATAGAATAAATTGTCAGACTTTAAGGTATGACAGAGAAAAAAATCGCCCTAAAATGAAACACCCTAATGTTTATGTATATACATGGGTATATTGTACATATAAAAACATACTCATAAGATTTTCATAAGAATTGTAGTATACATTGCTTTCGGAATTTTTGACGTATCACGCGAATTCAATTATGAACAAGCAAGCCAAAAGTGTACTGCTCATCAACTATTTTCATAGTACTGGTGATTTGTTCATATCAAATGGTACCTTCCTCTAGAGCGAAGATCCCTAGATGGTAATCCGCGGAACCCTGGGGTTCCAAAGAAGGGTCACAGGGGTTTCGCGCGATCTGTCGTAGATTCAAATACTCTATCGTGTATTGTCCATAGCTATTGTAGTCATACCTCGTCCTAAACCAGGTCTTCGAGTTAGCAGACCATATTCGTGGTATCGCCACCAGACTCGTTGCATAATCGAGAGACTTAGACCAACGTTTCTTGCAGTTTGGCGCTGATCGCGACCATTTTTTAAAGCCGGTACAATGACAACAGTACACAAACAAAGGGCAATTGATGGGTAAAACTATAGAAAAAAGTTCATCCATAGTGGTTTTTTGCCCAAGGCTTGTCATAGAAATGACAACAACTATGTTTTCGAAGCAATTCATTAGTACAGTACTCCCAAAGCCAAAAATTCAAACGACACACACACATTAGCACAGTATGTTAATCCAAAATAATTCAAATAAAAACATAAATAAATCGGTTAAAGCTTTCGCGGTCAAGAAGTTTAGTGTCACGATCTTTCTTCAGAAGGACGGCGTGATTTGAAACTGTATCCTAACGAAGATCGTAACACTGAAAAACGTAAATTTCCAATATAACTTCAACTCATAGGTGACCTACACTTTTTGCCCGGCAGTGTATATTTATTGAGAAATTCTTATTCAAGCCGTGACAAAAATGTTGAAGCCATGCATATTCTAAAAATTTGGTAAAAAAAATATAAATTTGAATCCCATTTTACAGACTAAGCAAGCAAATTGCGAAATATATCTATGGGGGAACGGTATTGAACTGACGGACACTACTCAGTATCTGATTTGATTATTCATCTATCTACTTCGATACTAGCGTGTCACATACTTGTATTGACAGTTAATTGAAGTAAATATGCTATTTAGTTATTTATTATCACATTCGTTAATATGTAGTTGTATGTCCTATCATATTTGCATATTAATTATCATTAGATGATTAACTAGAATAACTGAGAACTAATTCAATTAGTTCTGGAAAAATCCATTAATAAGTATATAATAATAGTCATTGATTTGCGTATAACATATGTTGCGGTGTATTTTAGTAACTTTCACTTAAGAAACCTTCGATAATTTAATATTTTTAAAGAACAAGTTAGCACTCAGTTGTTAAGAAAGATTTTGTCAAGAAATATAAAGTGGTGTGAAAAGTTTCACTAATTATGTAAGATATGTCAGATCACTAATTCTCTGAACAATAATATTTTATATAAACTTTTGCAAAACACTTGATTGAGTTCACATCATCTCAGTTCCATTCATTTGGAAAAGAAAGGTTTTGGCTTTCTGCTTTTCCAACTCCGTACAAAAAAATGTGGGAATCTTCCAAAGAAAGGTGGAAAGCAACTGATTTCAGAATGAACTCTTTACGTTAGATAATGCAAAGAAGTAACTTTAATACACAAACTGGGAGAAAAAGTCCTATCCAAACAACTACTTTCGTATAAACACGAAAGTAAAAATTCTTTCAAAACAATTACTTTTATACGAACATCGATTTATACAAAAAGCACTTTTTTCTATTCAGTTTGTACTCCAACCATTCGTTATGGAATTGAATCAGATATCATTCACAGGATTCCTACACAATATACTAAATGGAAGGTTACAAATTCCCTGACATGAAAAACTGTCTACCTCAAAGGCGGACGTCGATGTTTCGGAACAAGACACTCATCTTATTGCTTTTTCAGCACCAATCTTGATAACAATACAAAATAAATCAATCAACCCGTTCATTCTTGCCGAATGATATTTTGAAAATACAATTTTTACAGAATCATGTATGGAATTGGGTAAATACTCTCTTTCGAGGTTCAAAATAAGTATAGGTCAAGTAAATGATATAGTGCAACCTACCTTCCAACAGCTCCCTATTAATAATATAGTTGCGGAGCTAACTAATGCCATTATTCAATAATCATTTCTGATTCTATAAGAACCACCATATCTAAACAGGGTCCTGCAACAGTGGCGAGGTATTCCATATCTCAATTTAGGAAACAGATAGGAATCTAAATTTCTATAATATCGCCTCATTACACGAGCTAGACAAAATAAAAATATTGGCGGTCACACAGGGTGTTCAATTTTTTCTGGGCGGATCCCAACTGTGTTTTTTTAAATAGTAACCTATATTTTTTATTGCTTTTTCGATTTCTACATAGAAAATAAAAGACACTCCATGAATATCTTCACTCCAAAAATATTGACGGTTTTCGAGATATCTAGCATGACAGGTTTTTTTTTCCAATATTCGTCACTCAGAATATTTGAAATTATAAAGTTGTGCCAAGTCCAAATCTATTATTTTTTCCGATCAAATATTCTACAGTGGTAACTCTCTCAAATGATATATCTGAAGTCGACCTGTGATATACAGGGTATGAAAAACCGCTTGTCACATATTGTAAATAAAAATTGGCAGAATCTTCTTTATTTTGAATGGAACACCCTGTATATTATTGATCAAGAAGGATCGTCAACGAAACCTCTACAAATTTCATTGAGTATTCCTTATGGCTAGTTTCAATAGTTTTTCTTAAAAATGGTCGTTCTTCCTATCTCTACGCCATAAACTAGATGAAAGACTTTTTTTAAAACGTAATCCATTTGACGACTGATAAGAATGTACGGAAGATATCTTGTTTCAATTTTGAACATTATAGCGTATCCAAACAAATATTTTTTTACGAAATAAATGTTTGTACCTATCACATTTTTTTAAATGGAATTTTTTTTTCATTGGATGCAGAATTTTTTTCATAAATCGTGCAATATCAAACCAAACAAGATTACATGAAAAAACATTGTGAATATTACTAATTTTTTTTTTCATGTTATGGTGTATATTCATGAATTATTCAGGGCTTAAGTTCTAGATATTTAAATTTGTCAACTGATAAACTACAAAACTAGAAAAGAAAGAGTTCAATGAAGGTTGATAATGAAACTTTTATAAAATATGTTCGACATGTCTTCCATTTTCTTGAATGCAGAGCTGAAGTCTATGTTTGAAAGACTGTTCTATCCTGCGCAAGACAGCTGGTGCAATGATGCCAAAAGCATTCGTTATTCTAAGTCGCATATTTTCGAAAGAAGCTGGTGGCTAGGTGGCTCGACGTAAACCATATTTTTTATGTATCCTCATGAGAAAAAATCCAGTTTTATTAAATCTGGTGATCTAGCGGGCCACCGTACAGGTCCATTCCGTCTATACATTTATTGGGAACTACTTCATTTAGATTATCTCTCACTTCTGCCGAATAGTGAGCAGGTGCACATACATTGTTCCATTCATATGTACCTGAAAAATGTATGGACGAATTACATATTCTCCAATGATGCCTCCCCAGACATTTATCGTGCACCTATATTGATAGTCCACCTGTCTCAATGAGTGGGGATTTTCTGTCGAATGATAATGGTAATTATGTCGATTCACAAATCCTTTTTTATGGAATGTCGATTCATCCGATCATGAAATTTTATTGAAAAAATATTCGTTTCGACGAATTCTTCCCATGGCGCAATTGCAAAATCTCACTCTTTTCTCAAAATCTTTATATGTACAGTAGTATCAGATGGATGAAAGCGATGTTTCTTCAAAACTCGTTGCAATGATCTCTCACTGATATCCACTATTTCACCAATTTGTCGTTGACTCCTACTAGGATCTTCTTCAACAGAAAGAAGAACTTGTAATTCATTATCTTCATTAGTAGCTGGCTTGATGCGCTCATGTTTAGAATAATTGATACATACAGTTCCAAAAAATCGTTTAATTTTATTTTATTCGCTGAAGGTTGTTTTAGACCGAAAAAATATGGCACAAACTTCGAGATTATTGAAATTATTGTAATTATTCAAGAACGTACATTTTGCGGTGTAATTCAAAACTTGTTTATTTAGCCACAGGTAATTTAAGGCATGGGGCGATATTTTAAGGAAAGGCTTGGACAAAAACTATGCATCAAATGAAGAAATTGCACGGAGTTCTATTTAGAGAATGAATGTGTTATAAACATAAAATATATCTCGATCACAGCCATCACATATGGATTTCACAGTAAAAAAATTATTGATATTATAGCGATACAATAGAGACTTGTCATTCTTAGAAAAAAATAAATAAAATATAAGAAAAAGTATAGGACACGCTATAATGTACAAAATTGAAACATTTCGTACATTCTTATCAGTCGTCAAATGAATTTCGCTTTGAAAAAAGTCTTTCATCGAGTTTATGGCGTAGAAATAGGAAGAACGAGCGTTTTTCGAAAAAAATGCTTTTTTTAAGAAAAACTATTGAACCTAGCCATAGGAAATACTCAATGAAATTTGTAGAAGTGTTGTTGACGCTCCTTATGGATCAATAATATACAGGGTGTTCCATTCAAAATAAGGAAGATTCTGCAAATTTTTCTTTACAATATGTGGCAAGCGGTTTTTCATACCCTGTATATCACAGGTCTACTTGAGATACATCGTTTGAGAGAGTTACCACTGTAGAATATTTGACCAAAAAAAAATACAATTGGACTTGGCACAACTTTATAATTTCAAATATTCTGAGTGACGAATATTGGAAATGAAACTTGTCATGCTAGATATCTCGAAAACCGTCAATATTTTCGAAGTGAAGATATACATAAAGTGTCTTTTATTTTCTATGTAGAAACCGAAAAAACGATAAAAAATATATGTTGCCTTTTGAAAAAACACAGTTGGGATCCGCCCAGAAAAAATGTAACACCCTGTGTGACCGCCAATTTTTTTATTTTGTCGAGCTCGAGTGATAAGGTAATATTATAGAAATGTAGATTTCTATCTGTTTCCTTAATAGAGATATGGAACACCGCGCCACTGTTGCAGGACCCTGTATAATATACAGGGCTATTCAAATTCGTTTCTGTACATGGGGATCTCGTAAACGATAAGAGATAGAGTGTCGGTTAAATCATGGCAAAGTTGTGTATTTCAGAGACCTATTCAATGATGTAAGGAAATCGCTTTTTTGGTTCTGGAGATATACAGGAAAAACCAAAAAATCGCAAATAAGTTTTTTGCCTATATCTTCTTTATTCTTTATTCGAAAATCTGTCCACATTTTGCTAGTGACACTTGATGTGGGCTCTCAGAATATATCCATGAATCTTTTATACAGGGTGTCATCTGACTTGGGCCACCTCCATCTTTGAATTTTTAAATACGGACCTGTATTTTTTGTTGTATTTTTTGGATCGTAGACGTTCACTTCATACTGAGAAATCAAATTCAATTTTATATTTCGGGTTGTTTCGGTAATTTTCGATTATAATTGAATTATAATCCCTTATTAATTATTCCCTTTTAAATTACGGCCGTGGAAATTGGTTGACTGAGTTGAATAAAAACATAATAGTAACTTTCACGTCTCCCTATGTATAGTAGAGTTTTTAGAGAGTTTTTTTTTCATTTTTAGGTACCTATTCATATTTTTTTCCATTGCTCTGAGCGTTTTCTGCAATGAACTTTGAATATGAAAACCTTTTATGATTATTTGGAACATATCTACATCAAAAATATATTATATGTGTTTTAATGAGCAGAAAAAGAAATCATAGCAATAATAATATCCGAAACGAACACTATAATCTTAACGAAAACTCGGTTTTTCATATTATTTATTGCCTTTAATAAACTTATTTGCTGCATTGTTGTGAAATCATTCAAAATCCTCAATCTCGAGACTTCCACATTTTCTATCTCTCTGCCAGCGTAAATCCTATTTTTCAATGTCCCCCATAGAAAATAGTCCAAAATAGTTAGATCTGGTGATCTTGCAGACCATCTTATTGTCCCATTATTCGTTTCGAAATGGAAGGACTCCAATTCGAACATTTATTGCACAATTGATTTTTTTATGTATATAAATTACTTACTTCATTCCAATTTTCATTATAATTAAAGTATTCGTTTCGGATGTTATTATTGCTACCATTTTTTTTTTCTGCTCATCAAAAAATAATATATTTTTGTTGAAGATATATTTCAGATAATAATAAAAGGTTTTCTTATTCGAAGTTCATTGTAGAAAACGCCCAGAGCAATGGAAAAAATATGAATAGGTACCTAAAAATGAGAAAAACTTTCGAAAAACTCTACGGTACATAGGGAGACGTGGAAGTTGCTATTGTGCTTTTATTCAACTCAGTCAACCAATTTCCTGGGCCGTAATTTAAAAGGGAATAATTCACACAATTATTTATAATCGAATATTACCGGAAAATCCCGAAATATAAAATTGAATTTAATTTCTCAGAATGAAGTGAAAGTCTACGATCCAAAAACTACAACAAAAAATACAGGTCCGTATTTAGAAATTCAAAGATGGGGGTGGCCCAAGTCAGATGACACCCTGTATAAAATATTCATGGATATATTCTGAGAGCCCACATCAAGTACCAATAGCAAAATGTGGACAAATTTTCAATATGTCTGCGAATAAAGAAGATATAGGCAAAAAATAATTTGGGATTTTTTGTTTTTTCCTGTATATCTCCAGAACCAAAAGATTTATATTTGATTTCTACACATCATTGAATAGGTCTCTAAAATACGCAACTTTGCCATAATTCAACCGACACTCTATCTCTTATCGTTTACGAGATCCCCATGTAGAGAAACGAAACGAACGTGGCCAACATATATCACATAAACTGGAAGATATCAACTGGCTCAATATGGCAAAACGGCAATCATTACATGCTGCTTGTCTATATCATAGAATTATCACTAAAAAAGCTCCCAAATATTTATACAAGAAATTGTCATACCGTTCAGATGTCCACAATATCAACATTCGTTACAGGGGAAGACTAACACCCCCCCCCATACACCGTACAGAATTATTTAAAAAATATTTTTCATACCGGATCGCACGAGAGTACAACTCAATCTCTGATGAATTTGAACTGATGTCTTTGAAAAAATTCAAAAGAGCTTTGAAACGGAAATATTTGAACGAAATCTAATGTACACCCATTGTCAATAAGAATGGTGGTTCGTAACATTACTACCTTCTTTTTTCTAACCGTTTATGATTACGTCTAATATACTATTGTGTCAATTATATATTTAGTACTTTCACTCAACAATTTGTGAATAGTTTTGAATATTTTTCTCTGTCATTTTTTCTGCCGATTTTTTGGTTCGTTTTTATATGTATATATATATATATATATATATATATATATATATATATATATATATATATATATATATATATATATATATATATATACGTATAAACCCCCATTACGAAGCCCAAAACGCTACATACGTCCGATTATATCAAGCCTGATACACTTTTGTGAAGCCCGGTCTAGGGCTTCGTAAAAATTCACGTGTATATCGTTTTTATTCGGTTAGAAAAGGGTAGGGCACCTCATTGACGAAATATAGCCTGGGCTTCGTAATGACGGAAAACATCTCAAGATATACACCTTTAGTTCTCGCGGTCTCAGGTAGGGGGCGCGTTAGTTGATCTGTATAAAATCATATATACTGTGCAGACTTTCCTCGGTTCATAAGAGTCCCATTAGATCTCACGCATTATACAAAGCCCGTATATTTGGCATCAATGTGAAATGAACGTTTTGTTTTGTATCACAATTCAGGCGTTAGATAGACAAAACTCCGAATTTTTAGTATCCACATTTTGTTATGCTACACTGAGCTGGATAACTAACGAATATAACTATAAGGGGTGTGGTTTGTTGCAACCTAAAAAATTGAAAATTAGTCGATTTTTACGATATTGGAATTGTTTTCAGATATTTACAGGCCAGATGCTCACAGAGTTTTATTATTTTTTCAACCTAACTTTTCTGTTTTTTTTACTAAGAAAAAGCTGAATTTTAATATATAGAAGATATTTCATCAATTTTGAGCGCATATTCATGGCATTATTTTAGGGAACGCTAATGATAATATGTAGGACGGTGTTAATCTTTGGAAGGCATGAATTTTGACTTTTGAGGTTTGTCAAACTTATACGACTTGAAGATCGTCAAATTTAATTAACTTTCGATTTTTGTAAAAGTCATTTTTTTAGCTATCACCCTTTATAATTTCACTATAAAAGAGTTTGTTAGGTATTGATGTAGGCAAAAAACTTTTTTTTTTGAACAAGTTTACTACTTTCTCCATGGAATGCAGTATCCTTCTAAAATATTAGATGAAGCCTGATCAATTAGGAGGTACGGGTATATGTATATAATTATGTATAATGTGCAGAGTTCACGAGGTCTATAGGATTCCTGCAATATTTCGTGCATTATACAAAGCCCAAAGCAAAAAGTAACGAGTTATTTTGTGTTTGTCTACAGTTTTCATGAATTGTAAAATTCTTCGATTTTAGGTTTTTTATCACTTGAAAAAAATGCATGAGTGATTAAAAAACATATTATAATATTGTTATACCATACTTCACTAGAATATATTTTTTAAAGTCTTGGTTAGAAAATTTTCGTTTACTATAGGAGGAAAAAATTAACGTATTACTTCGAAACGTGAAAAAATATACCTGAAACTTCAGTAATGTCATAAAAGCTACGAATTGCACATCTGCTTACAGGACCTGATAGTGTGGATTAACCATATATTACGTATAGCTTCTTCCAAGCTTAGCAATATCTAGATTTCTCCATTTATTTCTGCACCTGACGGCGCAGACGAGAAGGGCACTAGAGAGCCATTGATCATCCATGCAACACAATCTGTTTTCATTTTCACCAACTTGCTAGGCAAATAAATTGAGTGTTATGAGTGTCATTGGAAATTTCAGCATCTTTGAGTTGTGCTGAAAGGCAGATAACCTATTTAATTCTCCCTCTCCGACGAAATCTATATTTATATTGTGAATTCAGATTTCTTAACAACATTTCAGCAGGAATCCACAAAAATACAGTATAATTCATTTTGTATATTAACTATAAGGCTCAATAATATATCCGCGGTCTAAACGGTGACTGACTTTGGAATCAGTAACATAAAAATACCTCAAAACAATCCCGAAATTGTGGTAATAGATTCACTTTTATTTGTTTGTGATTGAAAGGGTTTCTCAAAAGAATACTCCTGTAATTTCACTCGTAGAAAATTGGTTCAAGGGAATGAATCAAGAAAAGTGTTCTTTTGGGTCCGAACAATAAGTGTATCAAGCTTCGTACCCACTTTAGTGGCACCGGTAATTGTATATAATTATATACAGTATGGACATTTCTTGCGGTTTATAGGAATCCCACAATGCTTCGTGCATTATACGAAGCCCATCCGGCGGCAAGAATTGATAATTTTTCTGTACTTTACTCGTAACGTGCCTCGGGCTTCTCAGTGCATTTCGAGACAATAAAAGTATTTCTTGTGTTGAGGTTAATCGTTCAATTGACATAATGTCTTGCACTAGAGGAGCAAAAATGTTGAAAATGGTGTTGGATAACAATAATGCAGGTAAGTTCGATTCTCAATTATAATTTTGTGAAATTAGAGCATTTGTATTATGAACATTTGTCACAATTCTTTTTTGTTTCGTTGACTAATCTTCTCATCAAACTTACTTTTTTTTTTGAACACGAGAAAATAGTTGTTATTTAGAGAATATCGTAGAAAACACCAGATTAGAGGAGATAGGAATCCATGTTATTCTGAAAATTTCTAAACTGATACCCAAGCTTTATACTAACAATACATTTGTGGGTAATTTCAGAACCGTTCTGAACATGGTATTTTTTAATTCGATGAACGAACTCATTCCAAATGAAAAATGTGTATGTCCGGAAATGATCCCTTCCTGATATACGGGGCTGTACAGAGCTACAAATAGAAATTTGCCCTTCTGTTGATTATTTTGAAATTTTTTAATTTTTTTGGTGATACTTCACTTGAGTTTTTGGTAAGATCTAGTTCCTCATAGGGATTTGTTCAGTCCGGTATTTGCAACCATTGTCTTCAACAATAATTGTTTGAGAGAGATAATTTGGAACCACATCAACATTGAATTTATAACTTTCATGAATCACGATTTCTGTGTTTCATGGCTCTAGAACATATATTTTTTGACGAATAGTCAAAAATTACCTTTTCAAAAATTACATTCCGAATCAATATTTCGAGATTTTTTAGTTCATTAAACATTTCCGTCATCAGTTTGATATTTTTCAGATGCTGGAAAAACAGAAAACAAAAGTAATAGTGAATCTGACTTAGACTCAGAACAAGAAAGAATTTCCCAAGAAATGGAAGAATTTATCGATTTTGAAAGTTCTGGTTCAGAATACATTCCTCGATCAACTTCGTACAGCTCCAGTTGCAATTATATTAATAGTTCGGGTGAAACTTCAGATGCCAGAACTAGCTTTGAAGTAAGTATAAGTGTATCTTCCATGTTTACGTCAGATTAGGAAAAACTAAAAAACAGAAAAAACGGCAAAAAATAAAAAAATCTGAGTGAAGCTTTTCTCAATAATATCAAATGATTAGTAAAATATGTAATTCATTGGTTAATAAAATTCAAAATAATGAACATCAAACTATAACAATGAGAGTTATTTCTTTAGTTGACAACATATTTACATGTTAGTAGGCTTGAAGGTTATATTTTTTTCAATTCAAACTTGGAAAGTTTTTATGATATTTTGCTTAATGAACAAGTATCCGAGTTTTCTAAAAAATTTCAACATTATAACTTATCGACAAATATTCAAAGTTTCTTATTTTACGTTATTCTTTTTTTTTTACTTTTTCTTACTGTTTTCATTAATTCACCTTGAATTTGAGATGAACTGACCAACATATGAAAAATTTTAATTAAGATCATAAGTCATCTTTCGGTACTATTTTTCAAATTTAAATTGTTTTCTGCTTTTTATTAATATATGTACAGAGTCCACCGCGATGACAGTTGGTTAATCGTGTTTTGAGAAATAATTAGATTCATATCCTGAAAATTTGCAAATATAGGTTTTTTAATAGCGTATACGCAGAGCATGCAACAAGTAAGAAGAACATGGATAGAAAAGTTTCACAAACACCCTAAATGCCGATTAAATCAGTCGTTCTGTAAAATATGATTTGATGAAGAGACTTAATAAATACCTGGAAAATAATGGAAATGTCTTCGAACAAATTTTGAAATAGTTTTTATATTTTGTGTCAAGAGGGAGTGCAACATTTTTGAATTTAGGATTGCTCATGAAACTTTTAGATTAAACATTTTTCAATAATCCAGCTTTAATTATCTCTGAGAATTATCGTTATTGTGAAATTCAAATTTATACTTTCATTCAGAATTATAAAATCACGGATTTGGCAGCTTATATAGAGGGTGACATCATAAACCCAAAATCAACCAGTAATGTAATGTCATTTCAATCACAACTAACAACACTACCACCTTCGAAAGACCCACCACCTGGAGTGCAACCTTCGATCGAATCACTCCTGGTAGAACCAACTTCGGTGGTACTAACTCCAATATTGGCAAGTATTTTTTCAATTTATGTAGATATATGTATATTATCTTGATTCAGTAACAGTACTAAGTGAAAATGTTGATAGCAGGCTAACACACGGTCGTCTATTTCACTGATACTGAAGATCATTCACAGAAGATCGTCGTTGACGGGATGTCACCATGAATATATCGATATTTATTGATATCTTGAATTTATTTTTTGTAGGGCTCATTTTTCTTCAAATGGTTCAGTTGTTTCTTAGAATTCATTACACTCAAAATCTGTTGATTTTTTTCACACAATCATTCAATGCCTGCAATAATTAATCAACCAAGTACCTTATTTCAATAGAATATCACATATATATTCATGAAGAATCAAGAAAACTTGAAAACTGCCCTTATAATGTTTATATGTTACTAACATTTATTACAGTAAGCCCCAAACGTAATGGCAAGCCCGTCCTCATGCGCACAAACTCATTTTCAGTATAACCCCCACTACAACCCTTGTAAAACATACAAATGCTCTGTACAGAGGCTTATCATTACTTGTCCTCCAATGCTGTTGGCGTTTGGCATTGTCTGAATAATTTGTGTTGTTTCTGAAAAAAATTTGTCATCGCCTAACAGTCATCAGGAGTGTATCATTATATAACATTTTACTGAACTGTACTACTACCTATAATACTAGATGAAATATGAAAAGAAATCACGGAAAAGTCATGTTCCATTTTCCATTTGCTATCCTTATTAATACTAATTATAGGTACGACACTGGCTGGCAAGGGGCTTATCGTAAGTTAGTTGGGTGAGTCTATACCTGCGCGATTGCCCGCCATCACGTTTGGCGCTTGCTATAGTTCCATGCTGAAAAGTATTTGGTCAAATATAATGAAAATTGCTATAAATCGTGGTTTATAAATATTTCCCACTTGTTTTCATAAATAACATCTAAATTAAATTTCATTCAATAGATCGTGTTTGTTTTTTCATTCAATAATACTCAATTCCAACTCACCATACGATCTGTACTTTTCAAAATTAAATGGAATTTACAGTATTTGTGAATCACACTTCTTGTATTTCTCACTCGTTACTTTAAATTTAGGATAGTAAATCATACTATGAAAAAAAGAGATCGGCTAGAGAGAGACCTACAATCTGCCCTATATGTTATGAGGATGTCCCAACTCACTTTCCAAGACATCTTCTAAGACGACATAAAAATAATGAAGAAGTCATTGCAATACAAAATTTGAAACCAGGAAGTAAAGAAAGGCTAGCTCTCGTAAGGTCGTTGCGAAAACAGGGGTATTTTTATATGAATACTGAAAAAAAACGTTCTTCAACCAGTGAGGTTTTCAAAAAATCCAAACACTGAATATTTTGCTTGTACCTACTGCTTGGGTCATTACTCAAAAAAACTTTTATACAAGCATGTTAAGGTATGCGATAATAAGCCAAGTGATGTGGTAAATGCTGGCAAAAACTGTTTAAGTCGTTCACAAACTCTTACGGCAACTGCAATGTCAAAAAATCATGAATTCTTGAAATCATCAAGAATAAAAGATGAAATCTTCATTATAATGCGTCCTGATGATATAAGTCTAGTAGCTAAAAACGATCCATTAATATGTTTATATGGGGAAGCCCTATTGAATAAGCATAAAAGAAAACAAATAGCAATTGTTATTTCAAACAAAATGAGAGAGATGGGTAGACTACTCATTGCCTTGAAAATGATAAAAATTGACAGTATCGGTTTGTTTGATACACTGAAACCCGAAAATTTTCAGTCATTTGTATCAGCTACAAAGGTGATTAGTGGCTATAAGCCGAATGACAAAAGTTTTGTTGCACCGTCGCTTGCCATGCATATGGAAACGAATCTGAAGTTTGTATGCAATATAGCGCTAAAAATAGTTCTGGAAAACAGAAAAATTCCTAAAATTCAATGGACTGATAGACAACAGAAAAAAACTGAAATCAAAGATTTCAAGAAACTAATTGAAGGACATTGGTGTAATGAGATATCGAGTCTGGCACTTAAAGCCCTGAAGGAGAAACATTGGGAAAAGCCAATTCAATTACCATTAAACAGTGACATTCAATTAATCAACAAGTATATTAACCAACATGCAGAAGACGCTTACATTGAACTTACTCACAGTCGAAATGTTGTGAATAATTTCAAAAAATTGACTGAGTGTGTTTTTGCAGAAACGATAATGTTCAATCGAAAACGTATTGGAGAAATCCAATACTTGACTATACAGACTTACAATCTAAATACGGATACTATTAATCAAGAGTCTTTCATGGATTCCCTCACCAAAGTGGAACAATTGATAAGCAAACGATTCAAGAGAGTTGTTGCTGGTGGAAAAGGATCCAAACCGGTTCCTATATTGTTCTCAAGGAAACTTCAAAAATATATTGATTGTATTTTGAGCTTTAGGAGGGAATTTGATATTGTACCAGAAACAAATCCATATCTTTTTGCGAATCCTGCTTCTGTGGATCGCTGGATGTCAGGAGCCAGTATCTTGAGGAAATTTGCACAAAAATCTGGCGCAAAAGAGCCATCCCTTCTGACGTCCACGAAATTCAGGAAACATATAGCCACTACCCTTCAATTAATGAGTATGGAAGAAAACGAAATGGAACAAATTGCGACATTTATGGGTCATACCAAAAAGACCCATCTAGAATTTTATAGGTATGATGTGAAATTTCTAAATCACATTTTATTTTTATTATAACATTATGAGATTTTTCAGGCTTCCCCAAGATATATATCAAACTGCAAAAGTAGCTAAAATTCTCCTTCTTCTGGAAAAAGGCAAAGGCAAAGAATTCAAAGGAAGAAGTTTAAATGATATTGAACTAGATTCTGATGTGTATTATACTACCGACTCGGAAAGAGAAAAGGAAGAGAGTAATAATGTTCTTTCAGAAAAAATATTTAATAAAATTACCAAGAGGACAAGACGAAATCATAATTCTAGTGAGGGTGACATGGTTAACAATAATGGTATGCGTTTTTATCATTCAACATCATTTTTTCATAATTTTTATAGTGCAAAAAAATATAAAACTTCAGCCATTACAATCTGAATGTAATTCCAATGATAGTTCGGACGAAGAGCAATGCGCAGTTTCCAGAAAGAAGTGTATGTAACTTTAATTAACCGATACATTTAATCATTAATATCTATACATTTTCAGTGAAAAAGACAGTAGCCGGAAGAAGAACGAAATGGAGTGAAAGAGAGAAAAAAATTGTTATGGAATATTTCAAAGAGCATGTAAGGAATAAAAAAGCACCAAAAAAACATGAATGCACTGAATTCCTTACTGAAAATAAGAATATATTCACAGACAAAAACTGGGTGCAAATCAAAACATTCGTTTATAATTGCTACCGCACAAAGAAATAGAATATTTCAGTTTTTATACAGTTTACTTTAATATTTTATTTTTTTTTATATATTTTTGCATTTCATATACACTCCAACATTTTTAATTTTATGTTTAATGTTATTCAACTGTTTCACGGTTAATAAACAACATTTTCCAAGATTGTGTTTCATTATTTTCGATAATTTATCTTAAATTTGAATATTTCACAACATATAATTAAAGACTTATGATGCACTGTTTGGAATCTTTGGTGTAGTAATGAATATTAGTGGAGTTTTTCCCCAACACCAAATCGTTATTTTTAACACCTCGACACGTGTTTCGATCATCAAGTGATCATCTTCAAAAAGGAAGATTAAAACTGAGTTTTAATCTTCGAGTCTTTTGAAAAATAATTTTTGGGAGATGAATCAAAAACTATAATAATACAATTCATCATAATGAAAATAAACCACAAGAAAAATACTTTTGTATAATATGGTTACACCCTACCGACAGATATTGGCAAAATGGTAAAAAAAATTTTTTTTATCAAATTGTTTTCAAAAATTGAACTCAAATAAACACAAAAAGTATGTTTCCTCAACTGTGTGCAAATAAAATTCCTTGGATGAATGCAAGTTGCAGATTGTCAAAGATATAAAAACTCCCAATTTTCCAAATTGAGAACAGGAATTACTTTTACTCAGCTACAAGGTAAACATACTTCATACTTCAATCAAAGTGTTAATTTTTTATCCTGAAGAAGGCAAAACGTACGGCAAATGAAAGTATTTTTAGTTTGCCTTAAAATAAATCATATGGAAGTTTCCTATCATACCTATGAATCAAAGATATAATTTGATCTGAGATAATATGTACTTTATCTGAGGAGTACCTTCGAAACCCTTGACTAATTTGACAATTCACCTCTTCCCATCGACCGTCAACAATAAACTTTAAATCTCCTATTTCAAATATTATATCCACTTTTGTCATACCTACGACCAAATATCTTGGCAACACCGTAGGGGCTTGGTTATATCTTCAAAATATATACTTATATACAATGGGGCTTTGTATAAGCGAATGAATATCAATGGATTCGTAATATACGTAGAATATATTCAACGAATATATTTCTTATATACACCCGCCAACCTTCCTCTCAACCCGGGCTTCGACTGACCCTCGGCATATAGCGGGCTTGGTATCATGCGTCAGATGCGTATATATATATATATGTATAACTAGTTTTTTTCCACAAAAATTTCAAAGAATTCGAAACCCATCCTTCACTTCCTCCGCAATGTACAATAATTAGTCGCGATCTTTTGTTTGCAGACATGTTAGGCATACACATTCTCGAACCATCAGTCCACCCTTTCGTAAGTGTGTCGTGAGTGTCATACCAAGTTTCGTCCAAATAGAAAATTTTCCGTTGTTTTTGTCTATATTTAGTTATTTGTTCTAAGTATTTGTTACGCAATTCCACTATTCTTCTCCTTTCCATAACTGTGAGAACTGGCATCACTGTCGACGGCAACGATGGAGGCAAATGATGGCTGTGGGCAGAATTACACATTTCTTTTGTTGCATTGTTTCTTTGGTAGTTAAGGATTCATAAAAATAGATAAGGTATGGGTGAAAAAATATTGAAAGAGAGAATGTTAGTTCTTTATATAGGAGTACAGTCCGTTGTTCAGTAACTTTCCTAATTATTATTGGAATAAAAGGTTGTTTAAGTGGAGATTCAATTCATCTTATTTTCTCAAGTTCACATCAGAAGTGGGATTATACAACGGCAAATAACTTGTGAAATTTCATCAAATATGGGCAGTTGAAAGAGGAAGCGTTCTAGGTCTCGTTCCCCAAGGATATCGAAAGGAAGTCGAACAAGAGGAGATGGGAAAAGAACCACAAGTCGGGAAGGTGGCATGAGCAGATGAGTGATGGTGACCGTGTTCAGATCTCCGAACTTTTTTCTTCGGAGGGTTGCAGCAATACAGGTTTGATAGAAATAGTTAACTTGAGAAAAGAAAATCATGATAGATTGGGAATGACAGTTAAACATATAGATGTTCATGAGTTCAACCCTTTAAATGACGATGTGTTAGTTTGGATATCAATTACACATATGTCATCTTGCCATTAATAAATTGAAAGGGCCTGCAGAAACTTGGTATAGAAGTATAACTTGTATGCCAAAAAGTTGGGAGGAATGGAAAATCCTTTTATCAAATACTTTTCCGTCAAATCGAGATTTACACTGTCTAATGACAGAAATGCTCGCTTTGCATCCTAAGCCAAATCAGAGTTTATTTGAATATTGTTTTGAAAAACTATCTCTCATAAAAAAAATGAATTCAAAACTGTGTGGTGCTGACGAAGTCAAATTAATTTGTGGGTGGTTTGAACAATACGTCCATAAAATTCGCTGTTATGACCGCCAATATCGATGATCCATCGAAGTTGGCAACTTATTTGAAGTCGTTCGATCCGAACTTGTCAGGTTCATCCCCAGATAAATATGCACGAAAATGGAACGACAGTTCTCGTAAAGTCGGTAAGAGATTTAAGAATGTTCACACAACTCCAGAAAATATTATTTGTTTTCGATGTAACGGGGTGTGCCTAACGGGGTGTGCCACAAGCAAATGAATTGTCATCTAGATCGTTCACAGGGTAATGCGATAAAATACTGCAATTATTGTCGTCGTAGGGGGCACACAGTGGATAGTTGTTTTGAAAAGTCGAAAACAACCGACATATAATTAGATGATAAGAAAGAAACTGTCACAAGGGATGATAAGCGGGTATTTCTGGTAACTGAAAAATCGGGATAAAAACAAATTCTTCAAAAGTATTCTCATTGGGGACAGAAGGAAACATGTTTTGTAGATTTTGGTAGCGAGTGTTACCTCGTTACACACGCAATGGCAGACAAACTTCAGTTGAAGGTCAAAAGTTGTCCCAACGAAATTATATTAACGGCATTTGGAGGTTCTGAAATACTAGTAGAAAAGTGGGCCGCATGTAATGTCAAAATAGATGATGTCGCATTATCAATAGAAATATTGCTAGTGGACACTTGTATACCGGGTACGAAGATAGTGATTGGACAAAATTTCAGTGAGGATCCTGGAATTACTTATTCGCGGATTGGCTCTCAATTAACTTTCAGTTACGCTCTGACCGTTAATTCAATTGAAGTTCAGCCTCAGGTCGTCCACATTGATGTGGTAGAGGCGTCAGCTCAAAATGAAATACGAAAACTGATAATGAAAGAATTTCCAAATTGTTTTACAAGCAATACAGGAAAATTAAGCACGATAGCTGGTATCGAAATGTCCATCAGACTGAAGACAGACACTCCTATTATTCATCGGCCATATAGATTATCTGATTCTGAAAAATGTAAACTTTGAGAGTTGATCAACGAATTAATACAGAGTAATACTATCAGGCCTTCCCAGTCTCCGTTTGCAAGTCCTGTGATAATGATGAAGAAAAAAAAATGGTGATACTCGATTTCAGAGGGGTTAATAAACAAACAATCAAAGAAAATTGCCTTTTGTCTGTCATTGAGGATTTGATTGACAGGTTAGTCGGTCAGAAATTCTTTGCTATATTGGACTTGAAATCAGGATACCACCAAATAAGACTTTCGAAAGAGTCTGTTCCAATCACTGCTTTCATGACCCCGAGGGCAAATACGAATATCTCAAAGTCCCATTTGGCCTAATAAATGCCCCCTATTGTTTTCAACGCGCTGTGGATAATATTCTTGGTGATTTGAGATTCAATAAAGTTGCTGTGTATTTGGACGATATACTTATTCCCTCTAGAACAATACTCGAAGGATTAAATGTCCTGCGTCGAGTACTTGAGCGCTTAAGCGATCATGATGTTCAGTTGAACGTTGAAAAGTGTACCTTTTTAACTGATAAGGTTGAATATCTTGGATACAGAATACAGGATGGAGAAGTAAAGCCCAGCGCTTGCAAAACTGCTGTGATACGAAGTTTTCCTTGCCCAGGTAATATACATCAGGTCAGGCAATGTTTAGGACTAGTTGGTCACTTTCGTAAGTTTGTACCTAAACTCGCGCTCCGGGCGAAACCCCTCACTAAGCTACTTAGTAAAAATCATCCTTGGACTTGGGAAACCGAACAGAAGAATGCCTTTGCGTTCTTCAAAGAAATATTGACGTCCTCCACAGCAATGGCAATGGGAAAGAAACCATACTATATACAGATGCCAGTCGCTGGGGTGTTGCTGTAATGTTGGTACAGCTGAATGATGGAATTGAAAAAGCGATTGGATTCTTCAGCGAAGCAATCACGCCCACGAACAAAGATATCATTCGTATGAACTGTAAGCACTAGCCATCGTTCGTTCCTTAAAAAAATTCAGACATTACTTAGCTGGTATTAAATTGAAAATCTTCACAGATTGCTCAGCTGTTCGTAACGCCATGTCAAAGAAGGATATAAACCCGAGGATTGGTAGATGGGTTCTGGAATAGCAGGACTATGATTTCGAGATAGTGCACAAACCAGGTACAAGGATGACTCATGTGGACGCACTGAGTCGTAACCCAGTGGGGGAGAGAGAAAGTTAAGGCATATATGCTGCGATCTTGTCCGATGACAACTGGCTTATGGTTACTCAAGAATCCGATGCGGACATAAAAGCTATCAAGAATACTATCTTATCGGGTGATCGAAACAGCAACAAAGACATTTTTGAAAAAAATATGATGTTCGGAGGGGAAGAGTATACCGTCGTATTGATCGAAGAAACAGGGCGGTATTGCCGAAAGCTTGCATATGGCAGATTTTGAGGTTTAATCACGATGACGTAGGCCATTTTGTTTTCGACAAAACTTTGGAGAGATTATCAAATAAATATTGGTTCCCAAAAATGAGAAAAATTATAAAAAAATACGTAAAGTATTGTATAAATTGTTTATATCACAAAACGGCCAGGATATTTACATGCAATTACAAAGATTGCTCGGCCTTTTCACACTATACACATTGATCATATTGGCCCAATTTGTAAGAGTAAACAGCGGAACACTCAGGTGTTGGTTTTGGTAGATGCTTTCACGAAATTCACGTTCATCAAGGCGGTAAAGAATACCAAAACAAAGCATGTTCTTGTTGCCTTGAATGAAATTATCCAAGCTTTTGGAGTGCCCAAAAGAATTATTACCGACAGAGGTACCGCGTTCACATCGAGGAGATTCAGAGAGTTTTGTTTGGAGAAGAATATCGGTTACCACCTCAATGCACTAGAGATGCCACGAGGTAATGGACAGGTGGAGAGATACAACAAAACTATATTAGACTGTCTAGCCACGATGGGTAACAACAAAGAGGATGACGAATGGGATGAGGACGTCTCCAATATACAGTTGGGGATCAATAATACTTGGAATAGAAGTATTAATACTAGCCCAACAGAAATACTCCTTGGATATAGGAAAGGTCCTCACAATATTGGCGAAATAGAAGATGAGAACGCTGTGGCTAGTAAGCTTCGTGAGCTGGCTGCCCAAAGGATTCACTATAACCACACTCGTCAAAAAGAAGAGTTTGATTCGCATCGAGCACCACCTTCAATGTTCAGCGTCGGAAAATTCGTGTTAGTGAAAATTTCTTCAATTGTAAACATGGGTTCAGGACGGAAGCTGGTTCCTAAGTGGAAGGGTCCATTTCGAGTATCTCGGCAACTAGAAAACGATTGATATGAGGTTACGAAGATACCCGAATGTAAAAAAAACACGGTCATCCTACGTGTGTGTTTATGCTGCAGAACATATGAAAAGATGGACCCATGGAGATGATTGTTTCTGAAATAAGGTGTGTACATGTTGGGCCGTCGGGAACCTGTACCTGTGCCATGTTGGGCCATCGGGAACGTGTTCCTGTGCATTATGGGGCCGTCGGGAACGTGTCCCTGTGCCATGTGGGGCCGTCAGGAACGTGTCCTTGTGCCATGAGAAAGTGAAAGGACTTTCAGTCCCGAAGCTATAGTACTACTTGGAAGGAATGGAATCTCAAAATGGGGTTCTGGCTCCTTCGAGCAAACGATGAAATTGATCAAAACGTTTTTTTTTGTTTAAGTTACAACATACCAGCTATCATCTTCAAGAATGGCCGAACGTGAACTGGCATCACTGTCGACGGCAACGATGGACGCAAATGATGGCTGTGGGCAGAATTACACATTTCTTTTGTTGCATTGTTTTTTTGGTAAATGAGGATTCATAAAAATAGATAAGGTATGGGTGGAAAAATACTGGAAGAGAGAATGTTAGTTCTTTATATAAGAGTACAGTTCGTTGTTCAGTAACTTTCTTAATTATTATTGGAATAAAAGGTTGTTTAAGTGGAGATTCAATTTATCTTATTTTCTCAAGTTCACAAGTGTTTGGCGTTTGTTTATTTTGAATTTAAATCCTATTATTTTATCCAATTCTGAAGAGTTTTGTCACAGAAGCTAACTTTAAGGCAGGAAGTATTCAATTTTTTGTTGTAGGAATCTCATTGCTTTTGTTACAGTCGTATACTGTTTTTTCAATCATTTTGTTAGATGAACATCTGAAGATTTTGGTAATTCTGGATCACATCGCGTCTTGGGTTCATAAGGTTTGTTTTTGACTATTCTACGTACAGTTGAGGAAGGATTTTTGGTCGAATCTGATGTTGCTTGTAATAGTTTGTTTCCCTCGAAACCAAACTTGAAATATAGATTCGTATATACATTGAAACGTACTCTCTGCGTTTTAAAATTCAAATGCATCCGAATCTTATTCACTGGTATCTCTTCTTCGCATTGTTCACAATTACTATTGGAATCACTACATTGATAATGTCTGCGTTGTTATCTCACTCGTCATTACTATTAATACTTGTCCAAGGACGCCACATTTCAAATAGATAACAAATATTTTAACTGCAACAATATCGAATTTCAACACTCAAATCGCGATCAGTTCCTGAACTGATCACGACGGCGATAACATTCCCTGATTTCCCCGATTTCTATTCGTCACCGTAACATGACTTCAAATTTAATTTTACGACTCTTCAGCCAATCATAAAACTCGGTTAGTGAAAATTATTCATTACGAACCGCCAAGTATACAGTCCACGTGGACTATTTCGGCTTTCCATGTATTGGTTTGTTTGCCTTTGAGAGTGCCGTTACTTTAAATATGCACAATATTGTATATCCGACAAAACAACGGTGAAATTCTCAATGGAACTGCGTTCAATAGCAATCAAACCATGCACCAATATATCTTTTGGAATGAATAAAACATTTTGATGATATCTCACAAACGCTTTGTTTTATTTAAATTCAAAGATAGAAAGCGCCTAATGAAAGACTCTGTAGAAAGTCAAAATCTTCCTTTTCTATAACTACGTGCATGTTGAAGGGATGCAAGTGACGACAACAAGCCTGAATCACCCTGTACGGTTATACGATGATGGAAATGAAGGCAGTTTACGAGCTGGGTGTGAAAGCGGTCGATGATGGATTGCCAGTTAGTGACCTTCCCTTGGCATCTCCAATCTCTTGTGTATGATGGATCACCTGAACACGTCACGGACCCATTTATCATCTTGTCTTCCACCGACGGCTTCGCACGCCACTGCTGCCGTGTGACGGGTTATTGAAACTGTCTACGCGCTATTAACATGTTAAAGGCGGGAGCCTCTGTACATGAAATACACATGGGATATGGTTGAAACGAATGTTTCTAGGGTCCATTCGATAAAACTTGCGACATGGAGTAGAAGCCAATACGTAACTTCAAGTGGCAATAATTGAAAATACTACTGGGTGCGGCATTATTCACAACTTGTAAATTGTATTACAAGTTATAGGGAATTCAAATTCCTTCCCTTATTGAAAATCGTCGAAATTTCATGAACTTTTGGAGTTTGGAGCACCCAGTATCACAGATAGCACGAATATTCTCAGAATATTCTCACAAGCTGTTAAATCTTCACATTGTAGAATATTCCTCGAAATATTCATAGAACATTCTCAAAACTACTCTGCACGTTTATAGAATGTTCCTCGTGAACATTCTAAGAATATATTTATATTACATTCTCAGAACATATCAAGGTAATTTTCTGAGAACTTTTTCATATAAACATTCTCAATATATTACCAAGCAAAAAATGGAAAGTTCATATGCATAAGTTTTCCCTGTAGGTTTATGCTATCAGAATATTTTTGGTTGTGCTTATATTTCAAAGAAAAATTAAACTCGCTCGTTTCACGTTCTGTCATTAATAACTTTTGACTAGAACGACTTTAGGGTCCATTTTTCAATAAATGTATCAGAAGAATCGGTTGTATATCCTTGTCACAATCAAACGTTCGTCACGCGCACTGTCTCACTTCCTAGAACTTTCTCGCTGACAATTCATTTCTCTTTGTTAGGAAAATCGTATCTTAACCTAAAACATTTGTTTGTTGTTTTGAATTTTGTTCTTGGTTCATCGCCTTTGACAACGATGTTTTTCTGTGATTATTTTTGAACTCTTATTTTCTGAATAATTCGATATGTATTAGAATTATTTTGTGTGAATTAGTTGTACAAAAATATAAATATTATTGGTGAGTTATTTTAATTAGTACATTTATATTCAGAAAGTTGTTTTCTTTGAAATATAGGTTAGTTTATTCAGGTGTTCTTTTGAGCTCTTTGTTGTGTTTAGGCTCCAAATTTTGATTATTATTATTGTTATAGGTATAATAGTAATGAATTTTCAACTTTTGAATTGCATGAGTTCTTTGGGGAAGTGCCATGCTATATATTGATGAATAAACATACTCATCATGTCGAGAAAATTCTCTTCCAATTTTTACAAAAAGGTGAAAACCCAAACGGATATGAGCTTTATTTTCTGCCTTCACTTCTCTTGCATCATATCTTTGTTTTATTCTAGGAGATTTGCCTACAGCTAGAATGAAAGCTATTAATGCAGAAACCACATCGGATCTCTATTTTAAGAATGAACATCATTATGATGTTGAACATAGAAAGCTCATCAAAAATAAAAAGTATCACTTATCGGACAGTCAAGATAAAGAGGACACTTCTTTTTCAGAAGAATATGACTCTGTAGAATAAGAAATGCCACTTTATAGGCAATATGGTAAGAAATACAAGTTCTTTTATTTCAACATTGATCACTGAACATTGGTGATTGAAAAATTATGATTTCTTTGTTCACCATCATGATTGGGAAATGTATTGTAGAAGTACAAATTCTGAACTCGAATTTGTACACACCAACTTGATTCATGAACAAATCCTGTTATGTTTAAGTTTTGTTCAACTGATCAGTGATGAAATGGGAGTGGCTAATTCATCTTAGTGAATAATTTTGTCACCATCATGATTGGGAAATGTATTGTAGAAGTACAAATTCTGAACTCGAATTTGTACACACCAACTTGATTCATGAACAAATCCTGTTATGTTTAAGTTTTGTTCAACTGATCAGTGATGAAATGGGAGTGGCTAATTCATCTTAGTGAATAATTTTGTCAAAGTTATTTTTTTTAAATTCTCACAATCACAGTGAGGAACAGAACAGCCATTGTTACCAGGTAACTGTTTTAAAACTAGAACGAAAAATCAATTTTTACTAGCATTCAACATTCATAAGCATTTTTAGTTGTTTGCTCCTTATCTTTGTCAAAACTCAAACTATTCATACATGGTTTCGAAAACATAAATAACTAGTTTTTATTCTAATCATGGTACATTTTCTTCCAGCTCAATCCAGTTCCAGTAATGAAAACTCCAAAACGGCATCTGAAAACAGCTTCACCAGAAATAGTGGTGACGATAAATTTTACTAATTTTAATAAGCAGGATTTTGATTGACAGTATTGGAAATGTGTTTTTATTCTCAGTAAGATATTACAAAAAAATGCATGTGCATGTTCAGTCTATGAATACTTTTGACTTTTGATTGTGGTTTAATCACTTGGAATATTTCAGTGTAAACACCTACTTGATACTCTTATATAGTTATTATTTTTTTAAGGTGCTGTGATGTATAGTCACCAAAAAGCTGCTGCTAGTGATGTTGAAGCAAGCATCAAACTTTGGCTAGTGAAAGCAAAACAGAGGGAGAGACGACAGAGATGCAAAGACAATAGTTGTTTTAAAATTAATTTTAATATTATTTGTTTGTGTTGTTTGTATTTATTGTTTTATATGAGAGATACTTGTTTATTTATGGTTCTGATGTAGTATTTTATGTTATATTAAATCATTTTAAACTTAATTTATTCTATGGTTACTGAACTGAGCACGCCCATATAATATTTACAAGTATGAGGATTTTTCACAAATCAACAGTATATATATATCTCAGAATATCTGTGGACCATTTATAGTGTTGATTGAAATTCGCATTCTCTGACTCTTCTCATTTTTTTTGCAGTCAATCTGCTTGAGAAGAGACAGAGAATATGAATTTCAATCTACACTATAATGGTCTACAGATATTCTGAGAAGGTTTTCAAAATATACTGAAAAACATTCTTAGAAAGAACTGAGAATATTTCAAGCAGTTTATTGTTATATTATAAGAATATTCTCAGAATGTTCCACATATATCATTAGAAGGTTAACGGAATGTTCCATAGATATTCTGAAAAGTTTATCCGAATATTCTCAGAACGAACTGGGAACGTGAATTCCAGTCCACTTTATATGTGCATAGGAAGTGATGAGAATATTCAAATCATATTGTGGAAATATGTGTTTTCTGTGATGAAACGACTCATTCTTACTGATTGCGATGATAATAAAATCAAAAATTTATCTTTTGACGAAAAACGTAAAATTTTGATCAAAGTTGGTAGATGTTATATATGTTTGAGATTCGGGCATGTTGCTCTTAGATGTTCAGTAAACATCAAATGTTCTGGATGTGAAGGTAAGCATGCTACTTCAATGTGCGATCAATTAGCGAAACCTAATGAAAAGATTCAACATTCCCAGACGAATTCAGAAAACATTGAACAGTAGAAAGTTTATCCAATTATTCATTCAATGGGGTATTTTTGCAAACGTTAGTTGTCAGAATTTGTGGAATGGGCAAATCACGTTAAGTCAGAGTCATTATAGATACCGGGTCTCATCGTTCGTATATTTCAAAAAAATCTTGCTTTGGAAATGGAATATAGATTGCTAAGACAGTTACAAATTATACACGCTCTTTTTGGAGGAGTTCATTCGGAAGTTATCAATCGTCATTGTTATAAGGTCACTCTACAAGATGTTACTGCGGAATATCAATGCCATTTTGAAGCCCTTAGTCAAACTGTTATCTGTAGTCAAACTGTTATCTGTAGTCAAATTATTTCGATTCGAGAGGGTCCTTGGATGTTATAACTTGCTGAGTTAGGAATTTCGATATCGGATACTGAAGATGGTCCAATTGAAATTTTGATAGGTGCAGATATTGCGGGGAAACTATTCACTGGGAAGCAACATATCTTGAAAAGTGGTTTAGTTGCAATGGAAACGAAACTTGCTTGGACTCTGATGGGTAAAATATCTAGTGAATTGTCTGATGTTCCTGAATGTTTATCGTTGATAGCTACTTCTTTGTTGTGTCCGAACGATATATCTAGTTTATGGAATCTAGATGTTTTAGGGATTGCAGATCCTAATAGAAGACAAACAAATAAACAATATGATACCGATATATTGAGAACATTTTCCTAAACTATTTCTATAAAAGATGAGGGTAGTTATGAAGTTGGGTTAATGTGGATGGATGGGTATCCGCCACTACCAAATAATTTTCACTCTGCAAAACGACGACTAGATAATCTCATGAAAAAATTGAAGAACGATGGATGTTATAACGATTATGATGCGGTGTTCAAAGAATGGCTTCAAGAAATTATTATAGAAAAGGTTTCTATTGTAGAATATGATTCTGGTAGTTATTTTTTGCCACATTGTCATGTAATGAAATTGAACAGTATGTCAACAAAATTACGTACTGTTTTTGATGACTCTGCCAAAGAAAAAAAAGCATCCTTCTTTAAATCACTGTCTCGAAAAATGAGTGAATTTGATTGAATAGATTTCTTCCATATTGATTGGTTTCAGACTTGAAAAGATTGGTGTGATTGCTGATATCCGGAAGGCTTTTTTACAAATTAGTCTAAAGAACGAGGACCGAAAATTTCTGAAATTTTTATGGTACGATGAAGAGGGTAATTTGCAGACTCTTGATATCGATGTTATGAACAAGAGACAAATACATTGTCATTGTAGTATTTATTTTTGCCGCTGAAATATCATTTCTTCTGGTTAGTTGGTGAAAATGATTTTGTCGATTATCCGATAATCACTTTTTCTCGATTTAAATATGAGCGATTCAGAAGTTGAAACTATTAATAACACTAGCCAACAAATGAGAAAAAAAATGCGACTAATATTATAATGACTATACATGAGAGGTTAAAGCATCCCGACTGCGACTTCAACATCAACAATTTTCCATCACGTAAAGGTTTTGAGGTAAAGTCAGATTCAGACTTTCGCCCCTCGATTCATGGGTCATGCGCATCAAGTCGCCCAGGAGTTCCTTCGTTATCTTTTAGAAGCTTTACATGATGACGTTAATATAATTATTGAGGAACCTAAACCTAAACCTAAACCTAAACGGAAATTAACGAAAAATTCTTAAAATTTCCATCTCTCATAGGATCCATTCCTCTCTACTCGGGAACAGCACTTTATAAGGCTGTTCGTAGTTGACATCTCTTATTAACATTCCTTTCGAATACATTTTTATGTCTTGAAAATAATTTACACGTAGGTGTCAAACCCTGAGTTCATAATGCTTTCCATGCCAAGAAATTTTCAATTGAGATATTCTTAGTTATCCGAGATTCTTGGAAATGTAAATATTTATTTCATTTTGTAACTAATAATCCACAGTTCAAGAAGGTCGACTCAATTAAATATTACCCAAGAAACATAGATTATACATGAATTTGTTAATGTTTCAGCCTGTAATTATATACTCGCTTAATAACTTGGATTTCTCAGTCTGTCGTTGAAATAACCACTTTCTGTTCATCAATGATTCTAATATAAATTTCTGTATTAGTGACTTGACATGCATATCATAAATATGAATGCGAGATGAATAATAAAACAGCCATAAACAGTGGAAAAACCTTCCGTTTATGAAACACAGAAAACCTACTTCAAGCAATAGTACAGTCAATATAAGTCTCTTCTATCGTGTGTTGTATGACAATATGAAAGTTTGGGGGTATATAGGTCAAAGTGTACTCTATAACATAAAAAAAAGTTATTACAAAAATATTTGTGGAGACTGCAAATTGAGGATACTTTTTTTTTCTAGATAAAACTACTCACTTATTTTTTCACTTCTTTCTGTTCTTGAAACTGAAATATTTTTCTACACTTCAAGATACTACCTCCATCCTTGCAGTCAACGTATATACTACTGATATATACATAAACCACCATAACCTCAAATATTTGGAAAGTTTCAACATCTTGAGCGATCATCAATATGGTTTTCGGAAACAAAGATCAACAGGCGACCTTCTATCGTATGTCACCCATATTTGGAATAACGCAATCGAGAAACATGGATAGTTGCTGTTGCCCTTGATATTTCTAAGGCCTTTGACCGTATGTGGCATGAGCGATTGCTGGCCAAACTTCGATGCTATGTCTTGTCGGATCTTTTTTGTGTATGGCTCTTCAGCTTCCTCAAAAAAATTTCTGATTGATTCGGCCATTACTTGATGAAGATCCATAGTAATTTCAAAAACTACACCTCACGATTTGATCTTCACAAACTTTATTTGAAAAGTATATCACATGTTTCGCTAGCACAGTAGATTGAAAAAGCTACTGAAAAAGCTAGTAGCTTGAAAAAGCTACTGTGCTAGCGAAACTTGTAATATATTTTCCAAATAAAGTTTGTGAAGATCAAATCGTGAGGTGTAGTTTTTGAAATTCCTCAAAAAATGTTACCTGCAAGTGGCTGTCGATGGACATCTCTCGAATACTTTCACCATCAACGCTAGTGTTCCCCAGGGATCCATATTGTCTCCAACCCTCATTTTATTGTATACCAACGACAAATTGAAAAAAACAAGAATTCAGTATATTGCTTTGCTGACGACAGCACACTTATCTCGACATCACATTTGGATCGCAGATCATCGACTGCGAAAGCACATCTTCACCAGCAGCAGAAGGTTGAATATCTCAATGAGGATTCAAAAATAATTCCGAGCTGGGCTGAAAAAAACCAGGTTCAATTCAATGCCACAAAATCCCAGGCATTGGTTTTCTTCAAGAAGATAAATGTCTCCGAACTGAATATAATAATGTCAGGTCAGACAATTTCGCTTTCTGCTTCGATAAGTTTGTTGGGAGTTAAAATGGACGCCAATATGTCTTGGCACAGTCATGTTGCTGGAATTGCGAAGGCTGCTTCTCAAAAGTTTGGAACACTGTTTCGAAGCAGAAAACAGTACATACCTCAGCAACTTTTGATGCTTTATAAAGCTCGGATTGGACCTTCTTTGGAATATTGGTTTCATGTATGGAGCTGCTGGATTCCATGCAGACAATGGCCACCTGTCTGATTGTAAATGAGAGCATCACTTGCAGATAGTCTGGAACATCGAAGAAAGGTTGGAAGTTTATCTCTTTTCTATAGATATTTTCTATTTAATTTCATCAAGAGCGGTACATATCAGAAATACGCGATGGACTGTTGCTCCTCATCGTTATGCTGCTCATCAACTCAGTACACCTCGAACTTCACTGTTTGAGAATTCTTTTATTTGAAGAACTGCGCTCGAGTGAATTAAACTTCCTGACAACGTTTTTCCAAAGGATTTAATCTCCAGTGATTCAAATCCAATATTAATCACTACTTTTACACAGGCACCACTCAAAGAGCGCCTTAAGGAGTTTCCTGTAGTGGTTGTGTTTTGTCCTTAAAGAAACTGAAGATGTCTACCAAGTAGCAAGCGAAACGATTGGTGATTCAAGTTCCATTCGAATCCGGCCTACCAGAACATAGTTGTTCTCGATTCGCTTTCTGAATACAGACCCCCTCTCTGAACGAGAAGCCGACCTTTTATATCGGTAACGATCACTTTAGATTCCTCTAGTGGTTTCGGTACTCATCTATACTTTTCGCGGCAGTTCGCGGTGAGTCATGTATTTGCTGTCTGAGATATCGGTCAGGGCCGGCTTCAGATTCGTTGCAGTATTATAGATTCTTGTTAGGAAATTAACTTTTCATAACTCTATTATCGAGCAGTCGTCCAAAATATCCATCTGAATGGGCTCTTCGTGGTAATTCTTTTATTTCAATTTTTACTAAGCATTTTTGTATTTTTTCATCGCATATCATTGAAATGCCCTCGTCTCTCGGAAAGAAAGTTTATTGCCGACAAAGACAGATAGATATTTAGAACGAAACCATTTGGGACATTTCGAGTAGGTACTAATTGTTAACAATTTTATAGATTAAGACAAGGGCCCAAGTGGTTGATCCCTCTTGACTAAATTTATGACTCGACCATGGTCAGTGAGAAAGTTACTTCGAACACATTTCTTAGCCGAGGCATTCATTCTGTTCTGAGATTTCGGCCGAGAACTATTTCTTATTCAGGGGTTTCCGCCGAGAGATAAACTCGCTTTACAGTCTCCTCGCTGATCGAGAAATGACTTATCGTTTGCTCCTCGAGGTTACCCTGCAATTTTCTTTTTTGGTGTTATGTTTGTCATTGGGTTTTGTGTTATTGAATTTTATCGTTGAGTACGTTGATTAATAATTTACCTATCACCAGTTCCGACATAATGAATTACACGAAATGAAAATACTTCCGAAACAAATATTTGTTTAGGAACGCTGAATTATCCGAAAAATATTTTTTCTATTCCGTTTGTATTCGAAACATTCGAATGTTTGGAATGAAAACGGATTTTCGACATTATTTTTCATGCTAAAAAAGATAACTTTGATGGAATTTGTCGATACTTGATGAAAATCCATACCGAATTCAAAGGTTAGGTTAGGTAAAACCTCGTTAATCCTCAGCTCGCACAAGTTTCGACTTCTGAAGGTTTTCGTTCGTAGGGGTGTAACAGCTGGTTAACGGAAAAACAGATTTTAAACAGATTTTTTTAAACACTTTATTGTAAACACTTCAAAATCGAAACTCTTGTTTCACTATTCAATAACTGTTCATACAAACAAAACTTATTGTTTTGTATATAATATACAATATACCTACTTAATGATCAGTAATTTCACCTGAGTAGGTATAATCTGTTTAAAAATCTGTTTGAAATCTGTTTTTCCCTTAATCAGCTGTCGCCCCCATACGAACGAAAACTCTCAGAAGTTGAGAAACTTGTGCGAGCTGAGGACTAACAAGGTCTCACCTTTAAACCTATGATTCCTAACACGGTTGCGGAATCATCCCAGCTTCAACCAGATAAATTCTCTCGAGAAAAAAATCTGATTGAGGCGGGAATCGAACCCACGGCCTTCCGATCATGAGTCGGGCGTACTACCACCGCGGCTAATCTAACTAAAAATTCAATATGTATAAAATAAATTTCACAAACTTATGAAATAAACATGTAATAAACTAACTACTAATTTTCACAATAAAAAACAGATTCAATAGAGGAAAAGAATTCAATTCTATTTGGTCATTCAGTAAATTTTCAGAATTCCCAAATCTATTGATTTTCAGCCACTTCAAAATATTCAACCTTTCTGTTCATAGTCGTGGTTGAACTCATTTACTCTGCCATAATATGGTTTCCAAATGTGAAATTAATCTTCACATTCACGAAAATATTCCTACGCTTTTGTATTCTTTGGAATGTTCTCCCTAATTAGGTACAATGCAGTCAGTGTGGACACTGTGGAAGCTATTGCATACTGTAACACGTGTTGGGGTTTTGTTAACTGTTCTTACAATAAACTGTTACTAAAACACGAACAATATTTTGTTAAAAGCTGTTTTCCGTTAACCAGCTGTCGACAATTCTCAAAAGTCAAAACTTGTGCGAAAGATTAAAGATTCTTACCTTTTAACGTTCGATTCCTAGCTGGGGTTGAACGATAGGCAGTGAAAATCGATCGTCCAGCCTGTGGGCTCGAATCAACGTTTCACCTACCGGTCGATTGAATGAGGGAAACAAACCACTCACGTCATCCCAACCGGCTACGGCCCCAAAATACAATGATTCAGAAACTCGTTTGGATATTGTAATTGAAATGTTTTGCGGGTACAATTCAATCACTAAACAAATTTATATCTAACTAAATTCATTCTGAAATACTCCTGTTTGGGAGTTAAGAAAGATTTATCGTTCATTTTTAGAATTGAGTGGTTTTGTCGAATTTTGAGATAGTACATTCAAATACATTTTTCGAATAAAAACCAACAACTCTAATTAGAAAGGTGTTTCGAATATTTTTTTATTAACCATGTTGAGATTTATAGATGGTAATAATGAAATTTCATGATTCGTTCACTTTTAAATTTTGCGAATTTGCACAAAAAAACAGCTGTGATAAGGTTTCGATATGATTTTATCTATTTCGAAATGTTCATGATACCATGTAGCTAACGCCATATTCACGAAAATTTTGACGTGTATGACTATGCTATAATATAAACATGAGCTGACTCCTTGAGAATGATTCGTTTCCAAACTATAATATAAATGAATACATATTTCTACGGTAATTTATGACAGGATTTGTTATTTATTTCCGGTTTTTATCACTGTTTGTGTTGACAAAACAACTCTATAAATATTTGGGCCCTCTATATTTTATGAATGTCGCAACGAAATAATCTTGTGTTTTTATACTCAAGAAATTACGGAGAAATAACAAGTTGAAATTTGAAAAGTCTTATTTGTATGAATATTGATAACCAGTTAAATGTCTCATAACAGCTATCTAAAAAATGTCTACACTGTATTATCGTTTACAAAAGTATCAGTTTTGCATAGTTCTGCATAGTTCTTTATTTCATATATGTGACTTTTCGAAAATATCCAAACAATCAAATAAATTTATTCCAATACGGTGTTTAAACACAATACTCTCTTAGCTCTCTAATACAGTGTGCAATAAATTCATATGAATAAATCCATTATTTCGGTAACTGTACATATTAAAAAAAATCCCAAAACACGTTAAATGTAACTTATAATTTGACACTTTACATCGTAAAAATGCCACCCCTACCTTCAACCCCCTTCAAATGACAAGTACAAACCCCAATTTTTTAAATATGAAGTATAGGCTTGTGGTAAATCGTTTGAAAGGTCTATTTATTCTCTATTCAAAAATGTTATCGCTTTCAAGTTTATTGCAACTAATAGAATAAAATAAATTAAATTAAAATCATGTGATTACCGAAATTCGATAAAATGCACTCAAAACTTGCAATATACTCAAAACTGATTTCTTGTTGAGGTATAAATAATAAGAAAGTAAGTAAAAACCATAGCAATGTTTATTTAAGATGGTATACTTTAAAAAACTGTAAATAATTTCTGTGGCAACGTTAGTTCAAAACGCCGTGTCAACCACCCGTCAAACACAGTACCAATAGAAATGGTCCAACATAATATACAATGTGAAAGGAAGTTTTGGTTTCCTACTTCTCCATCTTTATACAATAATGAACCTCTTCTAAAAATATACCCCTTTCAATATAAAGTCCCTACCTTCAACCCCCTTCAAATGACAAGTACAAACCCCAATTTTTTAAATATGAAGTATAGGCTTGTGGTAAATCGTTTGAAAGGTCTATTTATTCTCTATTCAAAAATGTTATCGCTTTCAAGTTTATTACAACTATTAGGATAAAATAAATTAAATTAAAATCATGTGATTACCGAAATTCGATAAAATGCACTCGAAACTTGCAATATACTCAAAACTGATTTCTTGTTGAGGTATAAATAATAAGAAAGTAAGTAAAAACCATAGCAATGTTTATTTTAGATGGTATACTTTAAAAAACTGTAAATAATTTCTGTGGCAACGTTAGTTCAAAACGCCGTGTCAACCACCCGTTAAACACAGTACCAATAGAAATGGTCCAACATAATATACAATGTGAAAGGAAGTTTTGGTTTTCTACTTCTCCATCTTTATACAATAATGAACCTCTTCTAAAAATATACCCCTTTCAATATAAAGTCCATTTCTTTAATGCCCCCTCCTTTTATTTTTTAAACGAGTCAACTCAAAAAATCGAAATTTGGGATAATGAAATTAATACATGTATACTTCATTTTGAAGTGAAATTGACATATAATACTTTCAAGATGGCGACTGGGCCCGATCTGGGAAAAAATTCGAATGGAAAAGGGAGTCTTCTCATACATCATTTTGAAGCTCTTGACGAATAATTCACAACCCTAGAATATGAAGTCAATATCTTCACCTACTACAAAATGGCGGAACATTTAATAATTGCCTGAACATCAATACCGATATTTCTAGAAATATTCATTTTTATCTGCCTTTTGGTAATTCCAACAACCCGATAAGGTTTGTAAAGTTATTTTTTGTTAATAAAAACGACAAAAAATGTCAGTACTACAATGAACGTCATTGTTCAGTTAGAATATTCTCATTTAGTTTTCGGTTTCACTAGTAGAAAGGTACAACGTTAACAATCTCTAAAATGGTCAATTCTCGTCCATTGAAGGAAAAAATTGAAGCGATTTTTATTTACGGTGCGACGCGTAACTTTCACGAGACGGAAAGGATTTTCAATAAACGTTTCCCGAATCTTCCTATCTGTAGAAAATATTTGAGGAAACTTGTATCCAAATTCACAACTACCGGTAGTGTACATAACAAAAAGCCCCCAGATCATCCGTCCATTCCGGGAGAACAGCAAGTGCAAATAATTGGTGAGATGGTAGTAAATCCTGAACAATCTACTTATTCCGTCGCGAATGTTTGTGAGGTGTATCCTTAACTGAAGATGACCCTGATCGAAGAACAGAAATCTGCGAAATCATATTGCGAAATCATTTTGTTAAACGGTAATATGTTCACAGACAAAATTTCTGTTATTGGAGTGAAAACAACCCTCACGTTTTTCGGGAAACACATACCCAATATCCAGAAAAAATTAACGTTTGGGCAGGAATATTGGGAAACAATATTGTATTGATCAAAATTCAACAGGGGAACTGTATTGGAATATGCTGGAAACTACTGTTGTCCCTCTTATCACTGGAATCGTCGAAGCGAATCTTGATGAATTCTATATGGATATTGCATTCCAACAGGATGAAGCATCACCACATTACCACAGAAAAGTAAGAAACTATTTGGATACTACTTTTCCCGGTCGTTGGATTGGCCATCGAGGTCCTACAGAATGGCCAGCCCGCTCGCCAGATTTGACACCTTTAGACTTTTTTTATGGAGCTATTCGAGCAAAAGGTGTATGAGGCTGAACCTGCTTCAATATTGGATATATGGCAGAGAACAATAAATATTTGTAGAGATATTGACGTTACTGTGTTCGAAAATCTTCGGCGTGAAACATCGGATAGGCTGTTCATATGTCAAGAAGTCCAAGACAATCATTTCGAGCATCTTCTGAACTGACCTTTAGCTTATTACCTCATATTATGTAGTTAAATATTCAGGCAATTATTAAAAGTTCCGTCATTCTGTAGTACCTAGTTGAAGATATTGACATCATATTCTAGGATTGTGGAGCATTTGTTAGGAACTTCAAAAAGATGTGTCAGAAGACCCCCTTTCTCATTTAATTTTTTTTCCCAGATGGCACCCAGTTGTAATCTTGAAAGTTTCATCTGTCAATTTCACTTCAAAATAGAGTATTCATGCATTAAAATAAAAGGAGGGGAAATTAAAGGAAAGTAGTGTATACAATGTCTGCATCATATTGACAAGGCCTGTGATGAAAGAAAGACACAAGCCAAGTAAAAGTTTGTTCGAAATATTAGATCAAAATTAACGTGAATGTAACATATATACCAGAATAAAGTATCTACCGGAATAAAAACTATTCAAGCAAATTGAAGAGAATGTCATGGAGCAGCACAATTTGCATTAGTATTATTCAACAAAAATACTTTTTAGATACACGAATAATAAAAATCATTGCCTGAAATTGGCAAATTGCTATAGCGCTATAAATTCCGTAAAGACAGTAAATTTTCATTGACGAATAATGTTTTTTAACTTTTATATTGCTTCTGTTTCTAGTATTATACCCATGTATTTTAGTCACTTAAATTAATTTATTCTGTAGATATACAGGTGAATATCCAATTTTGATTTTCAAAATAAAAATTAGTGTTTGGTACTCGAAGAGTTTCTTCACTGGTAGCCATTGAAGGGTTTGCAAAATATTTGCTATGTAGTTATCATCGAACATTGTAAGATTATTCGCAAAGCACGATTCTGCATCTTTTGTAGTCTGTTTATTTCATTTTGATAGAGAAAAAAACAGAATGGTAGAAACATAATTCAAATGTGGAAGGATTATGGAGAATATCTTCTTAAATACTTGATTTTGTAAGATATTGTTTTGATAACTTGATAAGCATGTTCCTTGAATTTCAAGTTGCTGTCAATATTTACACCCAAGTACATGAATTTTTTTACCTTCTCTATATTACTGTCATTCAATCGTAGAAGTAGGTTTTCATTATTATGATCTCTATGTTTTCCTAATAACATCCATTTTGTTTTATTTACGTTCACCTTCAGCAGATTTGCAGAGCAATATCTATACACCCTTTCAAGACTAGCGTTTATAGTATCAACACACTCATGTACATCTTCACTACTAAAATACAGTAGGGTATCGTCGGCAAATAGGCGAATTCTACATTGTTCTGCTATGGTTACAATGTCATTTAAAAATATGAGGAATAATAATGGTCCCAAAGTAGACCCTTGGAGTACACCTATATAATTTTGCATTTTATCCGAATAAACTCTATTTTCAACCTTTGTTGTCTGTTGCTCAGATAATTTATGATCCAGTTTAGTGCTATTCCATCAATACCTAAGCTTTCAATTTTTTTACTCTCCAAATAATCCACTATCTGTTCATATACAGCCCTTTTCAATACTTTAGCTGTAGCATTAATCATGTTTATTGGTCTCAATTGAATAGCCTGGTTTGTATTTGGTCCTTTTGGTATATATATATATAATAATAAATAATTAAAAATAATAATGAACAGTAAATTCTTCTAAATTATAAAACTTTCAATTTCTCTAATTTTATTGTCTCTTCTTCAAGAACTCTAGGTTGGAGAATATTCTCTAGACATAAATTGTAAGTTTACTGGATATTCTTCGGCTGTGTTGTCTGGGAACACAACAAGTAGGATCCTCATATCAACATTTAGTTGAAGAAAAATGAAGAATGTCACATGGTATTGACACTTATGATATATTGAGATTGAAATGAAAATGTGATGTGGTGATGCAGGTTTTTCCGGGTTTTCCTGCAGCTGGAAAAGCAAATGCGCCACAGGAATCAATGAAGTCGCCCCGGAGTGCCAATTAATGTTCGAAAAACACTATTTATCAAAAGGTGAGCCGAGAAATGACATAAAATTGACTCGACAATTTTTCATACTTCTCATAAAGTATTTACTTCGAAATATTACAGATTACCAAGTGTTGGTGACCCGGAATCAAAATGATCAAACAAATCTGAAAAATAATGTGCCGAATATTTGTGATGTACTGTTTGAAATCATTGGTGTAGTAATGAATATTACTGGAGTTTTATCCCAACACCAAACTGTTATTTTCAACACCTCGACAAGTGTTTCACCAGATGATTATCTTCAAGAAGGTTAAACTCAAGTTCAACCTTTTATAACTTGAGTTTAATCATTGTCTTGAAGATGATCACTTGGTGATTGAAACACGTGTCAAGGTGTTAAACATAACTCCAGTAATATTCATTGCCTAACACGACAAAATTTATCATAATCGAGTAATCAATGTATTTCCTTGAATTCACTGCCTTCATCTCTTCATATCACTCATTAATGTTACTTGAGGTGATTTCTGAATCTCATGTAAAATTTCGATTTCTTAATTTCAAATGAAATATAATCAGCTGAAAATAAAAAAAAATACTTCCTTGTCTTTTGTGTCTTGTCTCCTATCTCTCTTTTATTTTCCATCTGTAATAAAACAAAGGATACATTTACAAACATTTTATTAAAGCATCATCGAAACTCAACATTCAATTAAATATCTATACAAATGAGTTTTAAAATAATAAAAACAAGGAAATATTAGACCTATCGAGAATCGAACAGCTCTTCAAAATATTGCCCCACCAAATCGAAAGTTGTCCGGATTGCACGTCATTCAGCTCAGCTTCAAATCTATTTACAAATTATCACAGTTTTCAGCAAATGGACAATCGAAATTCGACGAAATCTCGACATTTTAGAAACACTACTGATGCACAGCAGCCCCCAAACGTGGTCCATACATGGAGTAGGCTGAATAGTATGGCCCCAGGGCTGTGGGGTTGAACGCACTGAAAGGTGAGGCGGAGAGAGTTGTTGGTATTGAAGGCTTGGCATAGGGATGAAACCGAGCTGCGGACAAAGGACTCAAAGGTGCATTTGGATAACCCTGTCGGTGAAGTGAAGCTGTTGAAAACAAAGAGTGGTTCAGCAAGGACGATGCGGCTGAGCTAACAGTAGGATCTGTGCCGTTAGTGTGCGTACGTAAGTGCTGCAGAAGTTCTTCGGACGTGACGAACCTTTTCCCGCAGTATGTATCTCCAGCTATCCAGTTGCAAACGTAAGGCCGGCCCAGCTGAGAATATGCCAACGACGAGGGACCTGGAGGAACTAGAGACATCGCCATGGCTAGGTTATACTTCTGATGGTCGCACTGTGTACATCCTGAGGGGCAGGGTCCCGTGGCACCGCTCATCAATAGCTGTTGGTTCTGTATGCTGAACTGGCAACCGGTGCAGTATGGATCCTTGCAGATAGGCACCAAGGCCTCACCTCCAGAAGGAGTCTTCACTCTAGTGTAGCTCAGATAAGGACCAGCAGGGGCACCTGGATATCCAGCGGCGGCGTACATGGCTGCATGCTGGTGAGCACTATACGGGGCGCCCGGAAAGGGAGGCCTGAACGCGGGATTCGTCTGCTCCAAACCCGGTGGACAACACAACGAATTCAAATGTCCGTTCAAACTACCACTGAGCCCGGATGACAGGGCACCGGGTTTGTACGCACCAAGAGCCGACTCCTTCGAGTGGCCCTGTAGGATTTCGAGTCCGGATCTAATGATTGGGCTAGCCCCTCCAGCAGTGGGAGTCCTGGATTTCTCATCGGGCGAATTTTTTCCTGTATCTGATGCTTGAGAAACTGAGGAATTTGCGGGTGAAACTGTTTTCCTTCCTGGACTCTGTCTATCTGATTTTTTATCGTCCGTCGAATTTTGCATACTGCTTTTAGAGGACGGGCGCGTTTCGTCTGACTTCTTAGACACTACATTGGTTTCGTATGGCTTGAAAACTAGTCTGTTTTCCGAGGGTGTGAGCCGTTGGGCGGATTTCTCTTTGCCAGGTGACGTGCGAATGCTGTCAGCAGTGGGTGATTTCTTCGACTTTTCTAGCGGAGAAGTTACTGGCTTCGATGAGGGGCTGTCGGCGCCTATTTGACTGCATGTTTGAGCTAGTAGGGCTAAAGGACTCTTCTTCGCATCAAGCTGTAACAAAATAGAAAAATCAGTCATTTGCTAACAACGTAATAGAGCAGAAATGTTGGGTCACTCGGACAACAAAAATAGTTTTCAACATGATTATTCTTTGAAATAACACACATACATTGACGAAAAAGAGAGAAACAAAAATATATATACTTGACGTAGACGGAATAAAGACTGACAACAGAAAACGCCAATGTTGAATGAACGTTTTCACAAAGACGAAAAGGTTCCATAAAATAATTCAACATCTGATAAATTAGGACCCACCGTTGAAACAAAAATATTTCAGACGAATTGAACAAGAAAATACGTCAAGAAACCTATATTTAACACTTACATATTCAGGTGCAACTACCTTATCAGTTTTTCAAAATATAGTCTCGAATGATGCGAAGTACTTAATTACAATCAGTTTCGAAAAACTACTAAAGATTTTCTTATTGAAAGATATTGTAGCCTACAATAGTTGTATGAAAATCTCTTGATTTTTTTGATAAATACTTAGGCTTATATGAAAATGTATGTTGACATACAGTAAATATGAGTAAACAAAATTTTAAAGTAAAAGTTAATATATTATAAAAGATTCAAAGGGTGAATTTTAATGTTGGTTGGACATTGTCTGAATTCGTTCTGTATTTACTATTCATTTAGATATTTTGAAATATTAATCAATTGAGTACTCGTTTTTTCAATATGAATACCTATGGACAATAAAGAATATTAAAAATAACATTGAATCGAATATATAATTTATTAGAAATGAATATTGCAAATCTAATTCTTTAATTATCGGTAAATTTTTGAGTTCCATATGATATTAGTCATTTAGTTAAACTTATTGAAGAACAGCTATAGGATTACAATTTTTTACAATTCATTTGCAATTCTTCAGTTATAGATTCCAAAAACTTATCAAATATGAAGCATGTTTCCCAGAATATTCAAATCGACCTCAAAATGTTTTTGTTTTGTTTGTGGAATGACATCATATCGTTTGACTTTATGGTTCAATTTTTATATTTGTGATCGGACGTCTCAGAGACGTTTTCTGATTTCCTAACGTTTAACCGAATTGACTGTAGTAAAGAAAATAATAGTTCAATGTGATAATCGGTATGGATGATAAAAGTGACACATGTACATATATCCGGCAATCATATCAAAATAATTTGGCAACTAATAAAACTTTCAACTCATAGTCGTTCAAGAGATCTTACTGCATTATAAAACTGTATCATTTAATTTCACTCAACTTCTTTTCACCTGTGATACACTGTTTGGAACCTTTGGTGTAGTAATGAATATTACTGGAGATTTTTCCCAACACCAAACCGTTATTTTAACACCTCGACACGTGTTTCGATCACCAACTGATCATCCTCAAGAGGAAAATCAAACTGCCTACTGCCCAATTCTTAATTCATATCGTAGACATTTGTTCAGAAAATATAACTACAAAAACTTTCATTAGCGTATGAATGATAATGTTGTCAAAATTCAACAAAGTAAATAATTTTAACGTAAGTATCTAGGTACTTATAATTATGTATTTTTCATTATTCAAAAAGTTTGTGTTCACATATCACTTACTCATAGAATTTATGGATGGAATTTTACCATTTTCATTAGGAATTAGCGAAATACAACAGAATAATAAATTTGCAAGATCATGTTCCTGGAATTTTAGCGATGGATGATACAGGAATCTAGGTATTTCTGACGCGAAATATTACTAGCTGAAAAGCGGCCTACTAGAACCACCAACCCCGGAAAATAGTTCTCATACACTGAAAAGTCAACGACCATCAAAACACGATTTCATCGGAACTCAACTATTATATTTTGGAACATTTCTATCAATATTGATTTAATGGCAATTTTTGAACTAGGAAAGCTGCAAATACCTCAACTTTGAATTGAATTTTTTATTTTTACTCAGACCGTTAAAATATGAAGTTAAAAAAAGTAAGGTAGACGTCAAAAAGTCAAAACATCTGGTCTTAAATGTCAATCAATCACTCTAAGGCCCTTCCGAACTTGTTCTGTCATTTTGAATAAAGGTGTTCAGTTGTTTATGGGGTTACCTCTACCTAGAATGACTTCCCTTGTATCTCCATGTCTATTTATTTATTTGCAAAGTGAGGGTTGAAATTTGTACTTAGTAGACCACCCAATAATGCTCCTCTCATTTGAATATAAGCCTCATGCTCTTTATACGACTATTCCAGGATTAAAACATGTTGACGAAAACGTCAAAAATTGCTGTTTTGAAAAAAAAAAACCTTCGGCAGAAAGAGGAAAATATCCCTCCGTTTTACTAGTGAACATTTGGATGAGAGGAATTGACCCAATGACTATTTTGTTAACTTCATCGTGCAGACTAGAATGGTAATGAAAATAATTACTCATTGATCCGTTATTTTTAGGCACTTGCGCCAGAAAGGCAAATGAAACCGGATCTCATCTTTCAGAGCAATACACAGAGAATTTGTTTATTAAATCCCTAAAAAGACCACCGCGCATACTTATACTCGCAAACTGACCTAACCATTATCTGACTTATCGAAAATACCTACTACTTAAATAACGCAAAAGTGTCTTTGAGCAGTATAAAATTCTTCAATTTTAGGTTCTACAAAATTGAAATAACGAATAGAAACACAATTTAATTGGGATAAAAATCCATATGCCAGTGTATAGCATATAATGCGTTTGTTTCCTGTATTATACTTTCAGTTGCATAACACACTGCTATAAAATTTGCTTGTTTTAAAATTTCTCAAAGACGGAATTTCATCAATAACGACTTTCAAATTCTTTGCTCGCAATCTTTTCAATCAAAAAAATTGTTTCAAATTATAAATATGTCAATATACATCTCGATATTGAATCTCTCGAAACGACAGATCACTTAGGAACTGTTGTTGAAGGATCTGAGTGGAAATACCATCGGAAATGCTAACCTGTCATTCATGGTACTCCAAACTGGCATGCCACATTTATTTCAGGATGGTGGATCCGTGCCAAACAATGTTTCAAAAGTAACAAGTCGAGTGCATTAGTATACGTCTGAAATTTACAGAGAGGAATGCACCATGTCCAAAGTATTTATTACAGCCAAGGTATGCCAAGTGCATTCGTCGGATACTCAAATTGTTCCCCATTATGTAACATGTAATGAAAAGTTATCGGAAAACATCATGAAAGTAGTCCACAATCTTCATGGTGTTTCAGTTCATTTTGGTAACCGCATTTGAATGGGTGAAATAACCAAAATTGCTCTTTTTGATTCCTAAAGCGAAGAACCATAAATTTATTGGATTGGAATAGATGCCTGAACTCTCAAAAAAAAAATTTTAATAAAGAATGAGACGCATTTGAAGTCCAATTTATAAGTTATGAATGCAGTCGCTTGCCGACGGCAAACGAAAACATCATCTATCTTGCCTTTTATTCCTAAGTATTCTGTAAAAAACTAAGTAATTCACACACCAGGGTAAACAAATTCATAATAATGAAAAATAAACTTATAATTCCAGTTTACACTGTGAAATTACTAAAATCGTATAACGAAACAGATACACTTTCTATTTGAACAATATCATGCTTTTCAAATGATGGAAGTTCGTGGAAGCAGATATTATATTTCAATTCAATAAAAACCAATCAGTTCGAACTCAATACATTATAAAACGAAAAATTCAATTATTCAGAAGGATTTTATTTCTTTTCATAGAAGAATTCAACCAAAAACACATTCACGCTTTCAGGAGAAGATAAATCATAATTCATTCATCAATTATGGAATCTTGGAAAGGGGAAATGAAGTAAATAGAATCAATGTTTAATTCTCCAAAGTAATGTAGGTGTAATAGACACTACGAAATTCCACTATTAAGTAAATGAAAGACAAAATACTAGATACAAATGAGGAAATGAAGTTGATAAAGAAAAGGTGTGTTTGAATCAAAAAGTTACCGATCCCACTTAAAAAGGAAACGTGCAAAACTTAAACCGAACTTAATGATTCACTTCAATCAGTACAATTCTACCAAACGTTTTCCATATTGAAATAATATTTCTTGAAACGTTACAGCGATTTACAGAAATTAAACAATTAATACGGAAAATCAATCCTAATAATAATGAAATCATTATCAAGAACAAAACCAATATTTTTTTGCATATTTGACTGAAAAATGAAATTTTTCCGAAGAAATATTTTAACAAAATAATAGTGTTGAAGAGACAAGAGAAAAATGGGAGCCTATAGCAAAATAATAACCTTAGTCCAGCTGCGACGGGTCAGAGTATATATTTGACACTAACAGATTATTACTTTCCCAGTGCTTGCGTAAACATCACTAAGTACCTAAATGAAAACATATTGCTAATAAGGTCAAAATAAGTGCGTACTGGCACATTTAAGAGTTACTACTCCAAAACAATAATTACAGTCTTAAAAACTCACCGTTGTAGGCAAAGGAGATAAATAATCCGGTTGAAGGTACTGATTACTTGAGGACAACATACTGCCACCTTCCAACACAACAACCATTTGGAACACAATCAATCGCACAGTCTAACAACAATCAACAACCGATGCAGCGACAGCGGACAACTCAAAGACCGTACTATGTCAACGTTTCACTTCGGTATGAAGCCAGGTTCAAAACAGAGCTCTCTCTCGGCCGCTGACAGCTTCTGCGCATGGCAAGTACGGTTCTCCCGTCTCTACGCCGATGAAGCCATGCCATGACAAAGCGCTAATACCGCCACGTTTCTGGCCTGTCGGCTCCTACCACCCATGAAGCTGGTGACGATGACAGACCCTCTGGATACTTTGAAGTCGCCGACGAGTGGTGTCCAAGAAGGCTGGGAGTAATCAGTAGCATACAAAACATGGAATAGAATAACAAATACCCGTGGAACAATACGTTGATAGAAGGATAAAGAACGCGGCTTCGGAATTATTACAGGCAGTCCATCATAAAATGGGTTTGGGTTATTGCCAGCTTTATTTATTTTATGTATGTTCATGTTATCCCTGTCATAACTTATATAAACGTGTCAGGTTATTTTACCTGGTTTCTTTCCGCCGACAAGTTTTATTTCGTTAATTTGAATTTTTTATGAGAAGAGGAAACGTTCATGTACTGAAAGAGTTATTTTATGTTTGGAGTGGTGAATGCTCGAAGTTGATTGTGAATCAGGCACGTTTATAAATTCAGCTTTGAAAGTATAGTTTTTATATAAAGTGTTTCAAGGCACGTCAACAGAAATTGAAAACTTACATTGTTTCTAGGAACAACAATTGCAGATATTCAGAAAATTGGGTGTTATAAAAAGTAAACATATTGAATCACCTAATAGTCTTATAGATGTCAATATTCTGAATAATTATTTTGTTAATGCAGTAGTCAATGGCCTACCACCTCGAACTGATACAGTAAATTATTCAAATTCTATCAAAGACAGCATTCGCAGCTTTTTGCATTTCTCTCAAACAACTGAGGATCAGGTTTCCACAATAGTTCACGATGTAGAACCGAAGTCTTTCGGCACTGATAATATAAATATTATAATTCTGCTCTGTTCTCCATATACAGTGTCATCCCCAAAGTATGCACCATTTGGGACAAAAAAGTTATTCCTGATAAAAGTTTTTGCATTTCCTAAAACTAAACATGCACCAACAAAATACAGTAAAACACACGTAATATACGAGGAGACAAAAGTAAAGTTCTCTTATTTTGAAAAATCTCGGAAAATGTTATTGAGAAAAGTTGTTCAGCATTAAAAAATACATCTAGGTTTGAAGTCATGGCTATCTAAGTGAAGTTTTATTTTTCACCCACTTTTTTTAAATGGGACTACGGAAAACATTCAAACGATAAATAGACTGCATCCTGTATATCAAGATTACAAATTACACAACTATGGTGTTAACCACGGTCAATTGTTTTAACGAGAAAAATAATTTTCAAAGTTTTTGGTGCAGTTATTTTTATTTATTGTCAAAACCAAAAATTACTCAAAATTATATTGTATCGTAACAAGAATTCAATATTTATTAATATCAGATCACAAAACATCAAAATGAAATTGGTATTTCGGTAGAAACTCATTGATTTTCTGGAGATTATTTTGGAAAATTATTTTGGACAAAAAAATCTTCAGAAAATCAATGAGTTTGTTTCGAAATACTTATTTCATTTTGATGTTTTGTGATCTGATATTATTGAATATTGAGTTCTTGTTACAATACAGTAAAATTTTGAGTAATTTTCGGTGTTGACAAAAAATAAAAATAATTGCACCAAAAAGTTTGAAAATTATTTTACTCTTCAAAAAAATTGACCGTGGTTAACACCATAGCTGTGTATAATTCATAATATTACAAGCTTCCGAAATAAACCGTAGTATACAGGATGCTGTCTATTTATCGTTTTAGCAAATTTTTTTTTCGTAGTCCTCATTTAAAAAAATGAGTAAAAAAATAAAACTGTGCTTAGATAGTAATGACTTCAAATCTAGATGTATTTTTTGATACTGAACAACTTTTTAAAATAACATTTCCCCAGATTTTACTTCTGTCTCGAAATCAAATATTTGAAAGCTCCTCGTATATTAAGTGTGTTTTACTATATTTTGTTGGTGTATGTTTAGTTGGAGGTGATGCACAAAATTTAATCAAGAATAACATTTTGTTGAAAAACCCTTAATAAATAAGTTTCCCATATGGTGCATTCTTTGGGGATGACACTGTATATTACATACATCACTCATGTTATAGTTCGGAAGCATGCTTATGTACTGCCATTAGCAAAAATCAGTTAGAGAATGGAACAAACACAGTTACTTACGAAGTATAATCGTGCTGCCAACCCTATCGAAAGTACTAGAAAAATTGAAGGGGTTATGTTTTTAGGAGTGATTAATTTTTGGGAAAGAAAGTTTTTGGCTTTCTACTACTCCATCTGATACAAAAGGGATGAGAGAATCTTCCGTAGAAAGGAAGGAAGTAATCAATTTTGTATCAAATGGAGTAGTAGAAAGCCAAAAACTTTCTTTCCCAAAAATACTAGAAAAAATTATTGAACTGCAAATGAGAACACATATCGAAGATAATATAATACTTCATATATATAAGAGTGAATTCAGGTCTGGCTACAGTTGTCCATCATCATTGATGTATACTATTTCTGATGATATATCAAGGTCACTTGAAAATAATGTTCCACTCGGTCACTCCAAGGCATTTGATACCTTAAAAGACATGAGATTTTTCTCTCTATCTCACAATTCATTGGATTTTCGGCAAGTGCTTGTTCAATTATCAAGTCTTATCTATCTTATAGGTCGTAACAGGTGAAATCAGATGATTATGTCTCGGATTCCTTGGACATAATGTCAGGACGTTCCACAGGGAAGTATTTCGGGATCATTATTGTCCACTGTTCGCACTAGCAACTTTTCTCTATACCTAACTGACAAACTTTGAATGCCATTTTTCTAAAGATGACACACAGCTATATCTTTCTTTCGAATTTTGTGATCTAGCGGAAGCAACGGACTGCATCAATTCTGAACTATATAAATAAGTTACCCTCACTGACCCAATAGTCGCTGGGAACCAAGTCTGGCGAATATGGTATACGCGGGAGTAATTTTAAGCTCATTTCATATAATTTTGCTAGAGTTTTCATTGATTTGTGACACTACATTGTCTTAATGAAGCAGCACTGTCATTTTCTCCAAATGGAGTCGTTTTTTCGCAATGTTGGCATTCAAACGAACCAATAACGCTATATGTTGATGGTATTTTCCTTCTTAAGATAGTCTATGAATAATACAGCACGCAATTACCCAAAATAACCAATTGTTATGTTTTCAGGTGTCTTGGACGAGGTTCACCAGTTGCTCTCCACTCGGATGACGATCGTTTTGATTCCAAAGTGAAGTAATGGATCCATGTTTCATCCATTGTCACATTCGACGCAAAAATTCCGGTTTGTTATGTTTAAACATGGCCAAAAACTGCTCGGAATCATCAAGACGTCCTTTATTTACTCATATTTTACTTTTCTTTTCATGTGTACCTATGTATTTATTGGTTTTTCAAGGAAACTGTGAAAAAATTGGCTGCATTGAACGAAAAATAGTTAAAACATTCGTAGTCAATAGATCTTTCTGTTTCAGGCATGGAAATATCAGCTTATCCCTGCTCTGAACATACATATTTTGTAAAAAATTATTTTTACTTCCTCAGCTTTTGGAACTAACATAACCCGTAACACTGATACGAGTATACTGATAGACCGTATTATAGTTTGGACGAATTTTATGACGATTACTTCCACTAAGACTTATTCTGAAATACATCATACCCAAAGTAAATGTTACTTTTTAAAAAAAATCTGTTTAAAATCTGTTTTTCCGTTAACCAGCTGTCGCACCCCTACGAATGACAACCCTCAGAAGTCGAAACTTGTGCAACCTAAGGATTAACGAGGTCTTACCTTTCAACGTGTGATTCCTAACACGGGTTGGACGATATCAAGTGAAAAAAGATCGTTCAGACTGGAGCTTGAACCACCGACCAACACGGCAGTCAATTTTTGTGAGTGAACAAAAGCACCCACGTCGAACCGCCTGGATACCGACCATGTCACACTAAATTAAAAGTTCCATCTGATTTTTATATTCCTATGTTTTATCACATTTTACACATGTGGAAATATAATTTATTATGCTTAACATCTGCTTTTAGCTTTTAGCACATTTTCATATGTATATGAGTTTGTATATATACGCATTGATACTTTTATAGGTTTTAAATTATATAGACTTACTATTTGCTTGCATACATTTTTATCTTACTCACACACGCTTTTTCAATAAGATTAATTCTTCTTACAATAAAGCTTATTCATTATTATTATTATTATTATGCTGACCTTTTTTTTCAGGTGTCAAAACGGGATTTGAAGACACTTTGAAATTGATCCAGAAAAAGTAGTTATATATAGTTAGTCGCATACTTTTGACATACAGGGCTTTCCAACGAAAACTTGACCCACCCTGTAAGTCAGAAACGGATGTTTTGATGTTCGGGTGAAACAATTTTTGGTTGAACGTTTTCCAATGCGGTGAATCGGCAGAAGGGGTCCAGTGGAGTGACCAGCTAGATCACCTGATCTCACACCGATGGACTTCTTTCTGTGTGGGCACCAGAAGTCGAAAATGTACTCTACTAAGCCTACAAATCTAGAAGACCTGCGGCAGAGAATTGTTGAGGAATATCGATTGCTGACTCCGGACATCTTGAATAATGTTTGGAACGTTTTCGAGAATAGACTGTATTATTGTATAGAACTAGATGGACGTCATTTTGATCAATTCATTCGTCGATTTTGTTTCCACTGATATTATTTTATTGTTGATTTCCTGAATAAAATGAACAACAGCGAATTTTCTGTTTCTTCCTAAATAAAACGTTCAACATTTAATTTCTCAATAACGACTAAACCAATTTCGAAAAAAAATTACAGTGGAAATAGAGCGACAAAAGATCTTCCAAATGATGTATCACTCGACCCCCATGGCATTGAAAAAACTACGGGGGTAGTTGTTGACCGCAGCGGGATGAAGTTTCGGGTATGATTTTCATATCAGAATTTCTGACTTACAGGGAGGGTCAAGTTTTAATTGGAAGACCCTGTATACCGCTCTAAATGAATTCAATGAGTCATTTGAAAATGTTTACTGAAAGTTTCAACAGAAGACCCTAACCTTCCGATCATGTTACAAACTATCAATGTTACTTGTGGTGTTTGGGTCTCCAGTCAGGCGGAGAGCTTATGGATAAAGCTCCATAAATGAAAGCCATATTTCGAAGAAGGTCTGAGGTGTGAAACCTTTTAGTTCTAGCAACTGGGTTTTTATCTCATCAAGCTGAAATGTCACGGATCTCTTCATTAAGATATAAAACTTGTCGGTGAAGACTGTTGCGACAACTGAAAAAAAGGGGAGACAAAGCAATATATTGAATTTCCGATATTTTCCAATGAGTCGTTGATAAAGAATGGTTGAAAACCACATGGATCTCTAAGAAGCTCAACGTTATATCAGACACTGCCAAAGGTTACTTTTCAAGAACAGAAGACACAGAAAAAATAATATCATTGTATTTGGCATCGAAACTTCAGATATATCTGAGGCAATGACATATCTCAATAACAAGTTAGACGTTGATATAAGAATAGCAGATCTCAATAACTCCTACTTTTTTTCGACTAAAAATAAAGGAAACGCTTTGAAACTAGAACTTCTATCATATATAAAGTCGAGATATTAAAAAATTTACACAAACTGAAAGGCGAAAATATCTACATTATTGATGATCTGAACCAAGCAGATCAAGCAATCAACAAAAAACTTAGGAGTCATCTGAATACTGCAAAAAACATGGAGTAAAGGCCGCCATCAGAAATAATCAGTTGTATATTGACTATCGACAACAAACCCTATACTCTTGAAGCTCTAATATTCGGTCCTGACATCTATACCAAATACCTGATCAGTGCAAGTGGGCATAGGCGTAAGGAACTCAGTTCGTCAGAACAACCAGCTCTCAAAAAAACTCTTAAACCAAGAAACAACCCAATCAAAAACTGAAAATATTCGAAGTATTTTAGCATCTCATCACCCGAATTAAACCACTAATCGTAGTGATGAGATTAGTAATATTTTTGTCAAATCTATAATTTCTTATTTTCTTTTCTAGACTTATTTTTCCACATTTTTATCAACTATTTTTGTTTTGATATAAATCTTTTTTTAAAATAATCTGTTTAAAATCTGTTTTTCCGTTAATCAGCTGTCGCCCCCATACGAACGACAACTCTCAGAAGTTGAGAAACTTGTGCGAGCTAAGGAATAACGAGGTCTTACCTTTTAACGTGTGATTCCTAACATGGACCAGTATCTTAGACATTGTCGTTATAGACCAGTTATTAGTGCAGATATTAAAAATGTATCTGAATTAAATAGTTTTATGACACAAGGAGAGAAAAATGATTTCAGTTTATATCATCAAAACATAAGAAATGTATATAGAAATTTTGATAAATTAGAAATTATCAGGAGTCAACTTACAAACAAATTTGACTGTATTGTTTTAACAGAAACCTTTAAAATAGAATATGAAACTCCTTATGAAATCGAAAATTACCATATGATATACAATTATGGGGATATAAATAAAAATTATGGTACTCTAATTTATATAAGAAAAAATTTCATGTCTTATAATGAAATTGAATTAATAGGTGATTGTAGAATCATTGAAACAAAAATAACCAATATTCTCATAACATTTGTATACCGACCACCTTCAACAGAAGCTATTACATTTGTAAATGAATTGAAAAAATATCTGGAAAACTGTAAAACTACTTCAGAAACTCATCACATAATAGTCGGAGTTATGAATTTGAAGTTAAACGATGACAATGAACTCATCTCAGAATATTTAGACGTAATGAGCGAGTATAACTTTATTTCAATGATTAACAGTGACACACGTTTCGAGTGGGGAGCATCAACCTGCATAGATCATATTTTTTTCAATGTTAAATATGAAGTTATAATAAAGAATCTCATTATCTGCTGTCTTTGATCATGAAATTACAGACCACAAGGCAACCATTCTAGTTGGGTCGATTTTGATAAGTAATGAAACAAAAGTAGGATATATAAAGAAATGTATTGAATACAATGCTTTGGAAAAAGACATAAAGAATCATAACTGGACAGAATAGTTTCATACTGTACGTTCATAGAAATATTCAAGCATGTTTTTGCACAAAACACCAAACAAATAATTATGCATCGAAAAGAAATTAAACGTAAAAAATGGATTACTTAAGGGCTTGTTACTTCATTTAATAAAAGAAATGATCTATATCGTGAACATAAAATGTATTCCAAAGATGCTGAAGAAAAACGACAATATAATCATTATCGTAATAATGCCAACCAGTCACGTAACAGTGACTGGTTGGATGGAAGAGCAATTTCGGCCTTGATTTATCATGCGCAGACGTTGAATTCTGCCATTTGTTAGGTTAGATTTGTATCTCTTGTACTGAGTAACCTTTCAATAAAAGCATTTTTTTTTCACCGTAGTGTGCGCTGGTCAGGCCCTATCCCCCGAAGCCCCGATACATTCGAGAGGGCGCGCCAGCATTATCAACCAATGACCACTCCCCACACCGTTGGGTAAGTGATCATTGGGTCCGAGAATCATGTGCCCTGAGCAAGCGCAGTGAGCCAAGATTGACAGCCTTCTGCATCTATGCGGCTAAGATTTCTGCCTTAGTGCGGCAAGCCGGTATGATTTTGAGATTCGAGAGTAGAGAGGACATCATTCCACCAAGGACTCCAATAACCAGAAGAACCATCTTGACAGAGTGATCTGGACAGAGTCTGCGGAGTTCGAAGAGGAAATCTCGATATTTTATCCGTTTTTCCTCCTCTTTTCTGACGATATTCGTCTCGCCAGGAGCTGAAAACTTCACGACAAATATCGTTTTGCTCTGGTGGTCAAGAAGGAACACATCAGGTTTATTAGCCTGCGTGGGGAACGAATAGTTCTAATAAATTCGGCACTTCTAGTTCTCCACAACGGATTCAATATCCCCCGGAGCGTAGGGCAACACCGGTGTCTCGTCAATACCGTAAGAGTGCCGTAGATGGTAAAATAGCACTCTCAAGGCCGCGTTTTGTCGCTGGATATAGGCCGGGACCGCATATGCTGAACATGCTGTTAGCATGTTCATTAGGGTCTCGGGCGCCTCGCGGCAGGCCCTGCACCTTGTGTCAGGAACCTCTATACCCATCACGCGACTGCGGTAGACTAAGGTGTTGAAGACACCATCCTGGCAAGCCATGATGAACCCCTCAGTTTCCGACTTCAGCCCACTCGACCTGAGAAAAGCGAAGGTCAGGCGCTTTGATAAGCCAAGGTCTCCAATGTTATTGAAGAAGACCCCATGCATTGGCTTATCCTTGTGTCTCCGCAGAAGTAAGGTGATCTCTGCGGATTTTATCTGAGCTTTTTGCTGAACGGGTCCCAACTCGGTGACAGAGTTGAAGTCACCTCGTTCAGAGTCGAAAACTATACCGAGTGCATCAACTGCTCGAGCAGCTGCCCTAAAGAGAAATGCTCCGATTCCTGCTCTCTCATGGTCACGGACCATGCAGAGAAGGGGATCCGAACTCCTGACGACTTTACAGGTTGTATCCAGCACCATTCTGTCATGTAGACACTCCCAACTCAAAAGTCCACGGTCTCCCTGTTGTCGAGGGAAGTACAACCGTGGAACATACGATTTGGGATGCAAACTCCTATAGAGATGCATCATTTTTCGGGTCTTTACGTCGAGTTGATACAGCTCCTTCCGAGTCCACTTCACTACTCCAAACGAGTAGAGTAAGATTGGAACGGCAAGCATATTTGTTGCAGCAACTTTGTTCTTTCCCGACAGTTCCGATGACCAGATCTTTCGAAGTTTGTGCTGATACTTGCCGCGGAGAGAGTTTTTCACTGCAGTTACCTCTTGTGAGTGGCGTTGTTCCACCCCGAGGTAAGTATACGTCTCTCCGGCATCCAGATGGTGAAGGATGCTCCTATCTACGAGCTGCACATCCTCTCCGTAGTCCCCGCATCGTCCTCTTTTGAGATGGACCATTGCACATTTGTCTATCCCGAATTTCATACCGATAGCATGCGTGTACTCTTCCACCACCCTCAAGGACTGATGGAGATCCTTCTTTCCAGAGGCATAAAGTTTAAGATCATCCATATAAAACAGATGGGTGACCTTGTGCCTCCGGTTTCCGGGGGTGCCACAGTTATACCCTCGAGTATTTCTGAGCGCAAAGCATTTATTATTATTATTAATATTATTATTTTTTTTTGCACCGTAGTGTGCGCTGGTCAGGCCCTATCCCCCAAAGCCCCGATACATTCGGGAGGGCGCGCCAGCATAATCAACCAATGACCACTCCCCACACCATGGGGTAAGTGATCATTGAGTCCGAGAATCATGTGCCCTGAGCAAACGCAGTGAGCCAAGAATGACAGCCTTCTGCAGCTGTGCGGCTAAGATTTCTGCCTTAGTGCGACAAGCCGGTATGATTTTGAGATTCGAGAGTAGAGAAGACATCATTCCACCAAGGATTCCAATAATCAGAATGACCATCTTGACAGAGTGATCTGGATAGGATCTGCGGAGTTCGAAGAGAAAAATCACGATATTTTATCCGTTTTTCCTCCTCTTTTCTGACGATATTCATCTCGCCAGGAGCTGAAAACTCCACGACAAATATCGTTTTGGTCTGGTGTTCCAGAAGGACTACATCAGGCTTATTAGCTTGTATGAGCCTGAGGGTAGGGAACGAATGAGGGAATATTATTATTATTATTTTTTTTTTCACCGTAGTGTGCGCTGGTCAGGCCCTATCCCCCGAAGCCCCGATACATTCGGGAGGGCGCGCCAGCATAATCAACCAATGACCACTCCCCACACCGTAGGGTAAGTGATCATTGGGTCCGAGAATCATGTGCCCTGAGCAAACGCAGTGAGCCAAGAATGACAGCCTTCTGCATCTGTGCGGCTAAGATTTCTGCCTTAGTGCGGCAAGCCGGTATGATTTTGAGATTCGAGAGTAGAGAAGACATCATTCCACCAAGGACTCCAATAATCAGAACGACCATCTTGACAGAGTGATCTGGATAGAGTCTGCGGAGTTCGAAGAGAAAATCTCGATATTTTATCCGTTTTTCCTCCTCTTTTCTGACGATATTCGTCTCGCCAGGAGCTGAAAACTCCACGACAAATATCGTTTTGGTCTGGTGGTCGAGAAGGACTACATCAGGCTTATTAGCTTGTATGAGCCTGAGGGTGGGGAACGAATAGTTCCAATAAATTCGGCACTTCTCGTTCCCCACAACGGATTCAATATCCCCCGGAGCGTAGGGCAACACCGGTGTCTCGTCAATACCGTAAGAGTGCCGTAGATGGTAATATAGCACTCTTAGGGCCGCGTTATGTCGATGGATATAGGCCGAGACCGCATATGCTGGACATGCTGATAGCAAGTGCATTAGGGTCTCGGGCGCCTCGCGGCAGGCCCTGCACCTTGTGTCAGGAACCTCTATACCCATCACGCGACTGCGGTAGACTAAGGTGTTGAAGACACCATCCTGGCAAGCCATGATGAACCCCTCAGTTTCCGACTTCAGCCCACTCGTCCTGAGGAAAGCGAACGTCAGGCGCTTTGATAAGCCAAGGTCTTCAATGTTATTGAAGAAGACTCCATGCATCGGCTTATCCTTGTGTCTCCGCAGAAGTAAGGTGATCTCTGCGGCTTTTATCTGAGCTTTTTGCTGAACGGGTTCCAACTCGGTGACAGAGTTGTAGTCACCTCGTTCAGAGTCGAAAACCATACCGAGTTCATCAGCTGCTCGAGCAGCTGCCCTAAGGAGAAATGCTCCAATTCCTGCTCTCTCATGGTCCATGCAGAGAAGGGGATCCGATATTATTATTATTATTATTATTATTAAATAGACTAATCAAGCTGAATAAAGAAAATTTTTATAGAAACGAAATAAATAGGAATAAAAATCAAACAAAAAACTTATGGAAAATTGTGAATCTCGGCCCTAAAAAGAATGATGCAATAAAAAAATAATTCATAATGAAAACAAACTCGTAACTAATACAAAGATGATAGCAAATACTTTCAACGATTATTTTCTCGATGTTGGAGTATATGCTAAAAAAATAGACAAGCGATCAAATCCACCACCAAAAAGGACATCAAAACAAGAAAGTATATTCCTAAAACCTGTAAACAAAAATGAAATTGTGAGTATCATAAATTCATTCAAGATTAACGAATCACCAGATTTCGACAATATGACTGCAGAAACTTCAAAAGAAGTTTCTGAAGAAATATCTGAACAATTGGTACATCTCATTAATCAAATCTTCATAATTTTTATATCTATATGAGTAGAACATCTGGTCTATAGTTTTGTTATACAAGTTGAAGAGCTTGAAAAAGACTAGTGCGTTGACTCAACCAGGCCTTCTTAAAGTATGTGTCGCGACCCCAAATATGGTCGTGTAGCAAAATTCTGGGGTCATGAGAGATTTTGATTTCAAATATTCAATTACACGATTTTATAACATCAAGATGTTCATTTGTACAGAGTCACACTCGCAGAATGGAAAAATTGCTGTGGAATATGCACATGGTGCAAGAGCGATGACGGCCAAAAATATTTATTTCCAACCATTTTTTTAAACTGCGCATTACGATCATAAAATTTTGACTCACTGCCTCATTTACTGAGAGGCCCTTGCAGAAAAAATTTGCACCAGAATTGAACGATGTGCTTCAGATTATACATTTTTTTGAGAGCCATGCCCTTAACAGCCGCTTATTTTCAAATATCTGTAAGGATACGGATTCTAACTACACAACTTTATTATTACATGTATGTTTGTCAAGAGGTCAAAATTTAAGTGGATTATTGTTATTAAAGGACGATATCGAAATATTTCTAAACGAACGAAAATGTGAACTTGTTGCTTTTTTTCAAAATGACTAATAGCTCTCCAAGCTGTGTTATTTGTCAGATATCTTTGCAAAATTAAACGATCTCAACTTGTTCCTTCAAAAATCACGATATATTTACTTTGAATGATAATATTGAAAGTTCTATTGAAAAGATCAACATTTGGAAAAGTAGGATAGAAACAAATTCGTTAGAAATGTTTTCCAGTGTCGACAATTTCATAATCGAGGAAAATCATCGTAAAACTTTCATTACAAAAATTATTTCAGATCACCTGAAAATGTTAGAAACACAGTTCCGTGCATATTTCATTTCAAATATTGATTTAAAAAAATAGCTTCGATTCAAAAGCCGTTTTGAATTGGCTTAAGTCCATTTGATTATCTGCCACTTGAAGCTCAAAAGGAATTTACTGAGCTTTCGAGTGACTCAAACTTAAAACTACAACTTCCAAAAAAGCCCTCGACTTAATTCTGGATGGGAGATAGAACTGAATTACCCACAATCGCTGATATGGTAACACATATTCTGTTTAAAATCTGTTCAAGATCATATTTCTTCGTTAACCAGCTGTCGCACCCCTACAAACGACAACCCTCAGAAGTCAAAACTTGTGCGAGCTAAAGATAAACGAGGACTAACTTTTTAACGTGTGATTCCTAACACGGGTTGGATGAAAGCAAGTGAAAATCGATCGTTCAGCCTGGGGCTTGAACCACCGAGGGCAGTCAATTCGAGTGAGTGAATAAAGCACCCACGTCGGACCGACTGGCCACCGACCGATATTATAAATCATCAGAAAATATTTATTTATCTTTCTTTTATACTCATATGGGGTCGTCAGGAAACTTGCAATCATAATTGGGGTCGTGAATGAAAAAAGTTTGAGCCGATGTTTCAAACCGATGAAATGATGAAGTAATTGAAGGCTAGGCTACTAAAATAAAGTTTTACAACAATAAAACTGACAGTCATGAAATCATGCTGTTTTATCTCATTGTATTGGTAATTAACGAAGTTTTCAAATGTGCGATGTTTCCGGGCTTATAAGCCCAGTAGATTTTTATACCTAGTATAGACCCGAAGAAATTAATGTAGTAGAAATTATTCGTTGAAAAAACATCTTTAAGATTGCTCTGATGTTATTTTATTGTAAAATGTCCAGAAAAAGTTATAACGCCCAGAAGGAAAATTGTTCAACTATTTTCAGTTAATTTTGTTTATAATTTTTTTTATTTTCCTTTTAACCATAGAAAATAATGAAAATGAATTTAAAAAAAGAGTCTAAGATAATTTTATTTGCTACAAATAATGTCCAATGAAATTTTCTGAAGGGTTGCTAGTTCACGAGATACATCGCGAAAACCGTTTACGACCTTTATCCAAAATGGCGGCCGGGGGTCACATAAACACATAAAAAAATTTAATTTTGTCCTCTGAGAAACGCAATGGACTATATTTACATTTAGGTACTTTGATTTTTCTTGTTTGTAATCCTGAAATTTAAATAAATGAACGTAACATTAGTGAGATGATTGCGTCCAAAATTTAATAAGGAATTTATCCGGGATGAACGATTCAACTCTGAATGATTCCTATCACACCTATTTTCAGTTAAAACTTCAGCCTCCCTTGACAATTCAAATTTATTCGCATCTGATTTACTTGAGCCCCCATATAAATGTAGAAATAAAAACATTCATCACTCCAGCTTGACAAATTGAAATTCTCCGACCCCGAAAAACAACAGATTCCGTAATTTTCCTCGATTAATCATCAGTAATTCCCTTTTTTTTCTCTGTCGCCCACTTGAACATAACAAATTGCAAATTGCCAAACGGCGAAAAAAACATCTCAAAATTATATTGTCCCAATCGCCGTTCGGAAATGATTTATAATGAAAAATATATGTGCCATCATTTTATTTGTCGAGGAAATTACTTGGAATCGATCCAAAGCTAAAATCGGATCCCGGCTGCTTTGTAATTGGTATAATTCTTCATGACAGTCTGAGTTAGCGGGACATTTTAGTTTACACGGCTTTGATCTCCGGAACATAAATTATTTGGGAATGTGTAAGAATGTTTTCAAATTGCATGTCGCCTATATTGATGTTGATTATCGATATTATCTCTCAAGGGACAAGAGAATTTGTAAACTATGAATTTGAGGATACCCTGAAAATGACTCCATTAATAATAATAATAATAACTTTATTCGTCTTTTCGATCATTTACATAATATATGACATGTCATAAATAAAAAATGTAAAATTTATATAGAACAATAATAATGGTCCACAGTATAGCATAGATCGGACATTTAAGACAGGTACTTTACTATATACATATTATATGAAAAATAATAATAAAAACATTTTGAAAGAAATGCAGTGAAAGCAATAATCATCATAACATTGTACCTATCCCTTTCTGAGAATTCTTGTACGCTATAATATCTCTTATTAGTTAATGCTCCTTTATTTGATTTTCAAATGGTATAATATACAAATCTTTAATATCTTGAGGCAACGAATTGAATAATATTATGCCATTATATGCAAGTGATTCCTTGAATTTCGATGTTTCATGTTTTGGGATAGTTAATAAATGTCTATTTCGTGTTGAATAGTTATGAACTATCGATTCATCTCTCAGGTTGGGTACATTATTTCAACATGGTGCAGAGCTTTATATATATATTTATATATATATATATTATATATATATATATATATATATATATATATATATATATATATATATATATATATATATATATATATATAGATAGATACACGGTAACGTTAGCATCTTGTTCTTACAGGAAGTAGGTCTACAGCTATCCCTGGGTGGAATATTGAAGATAGTTCTAATTAATCTTTTCTGAACAATAAAAACAAGTTTTGCCCCCACAGAAAATCCCCATATTAATAAATTTTGAGCCATATGTGAGTAAACCAATGATTAGTAAACAGTCCTGACACCATCTAAACAAAGCACGTCTTTGATCTGTCGTATTGCAAATATTGCTCTATTCAATTTTTTGCAGACATGATCGATATGGGGCTCCCAAGACAAGGTTTTATTTATAGATATACCAAAGAGTTTGGCAGTTTCCGAAAGTTGGATGTTGTTAAGTTTCACTGTTTTCCTTAACGCGAAACCTAAATGGACTATTTTACTTTCATTCAGTTTTAGTTGATTTCTATCACACCAAGAAAGACCAATTATATAGATAGAGAAAAGCAGTGGTTGTAAAATGGACCCCTGTGGTACCCTAAGAATAATATCTTGAATAGCTTATCTAATTCGATATTTTTCCTTGAATATGAAACTTGCTGAAAATTTAGGGCAAACAGATGTGACAATATTTTCTTTCACTGACTGAGTAAGTTGAATTAACTCCAAGGTGGTACACATAATTTTTCAATGCAAATGTGGGTTATAACCGACTCAGAAAAGTACAAAGTATAGAGTATTTCATTAAGCACTTCATACCTTTAAATTTAAATAAAATAAAGTCTGTGTGAGATATCATCGAATTTTTTTATTCGTTTGACTTATTGGTTTCTCCATGTGTGGAATATAACATCATCCAAATTTCACCTATAGCATAAGTTATGTTAGCTTTGAGGACCGATGAGGTTTGTGGCTTATTCGCATACAACTGCGACTTGAGAAAACTCCACAAGAAAATGTCTAACGGTGTCAAATCGCACGATTTCGGTGCCATGCCACGTGGATGACCATATCTTCAAATCTCTCGTGCAGAATATCCAATGCGGCATGAACTGTGTGGCATGTAGCGACGTCCTTTTGAAACCACTTGCCGTTGGTGTCCAGATCATCCAATTCAAGCCAAAAGAAGTTGATAATCACCAACCTTTAGTGCTCGCCGTTGACAGTGGTGGTCTAGCCAACGTCGTTTTCAAAGAAATATGGACCGATTACGCCTCCATTCCAAAATCCACACCGACCAGTGACTTTTTCAGAATACATTGGAAGCTGTTGGATCTTATGTGGATTGATATCGTCCCAAATTCGACAATTTTTGTTTGTTCACGAATTCATCCATCCAGAAATGAGCGTCATCGCTGACGATGATTTTCTGATGGAAACTATGGTCAGTTACCAACTGCTCCAGAGCCCATTCAGCAGACACACATCGTTGCCTGTCGTCGTTTACCTTCAGTTCCTGGTCAGTTGAATTTTGTACGGGTGCAGACCCAAGTCACGACGCGAAATTCGCCAAGTTGTGGTCTGCGAAAGACCGGTTCTTGTGAGCGAAGCGAAATCGACTGCCTCGGATTCTCCTGCACACTCTCACAGACAGCGGCAATGTTTTCGGCAGATTTTGCGTTTTGTCGATGTACGGGTGTTGGCCGATCGTTCACTTAATCAGTGGACTCAAATTCATCCACCACATTGCAAATAGTCCTCTCGGTAGAACGAATATGGTGACCGTAAAATGGGCGAATCGCGCGGTACGTGGTCAGAATAGAACACCAATTTTGATGAAACAGTTTTATTATTTACTCGTATTATTGAATGTCATATCCGTCCATGGTGATTTGGCAAATCAGACTGAATAAATGACAACACCTAGACACTCCAGCCCTGGCGCAGTTCGAAGCTGTCAACAGAGAGCTTCGACAGCCAGTGCTCAATGAATTGCGCAACCCGATAACCCCGGATGACGTTCGAAGAGCCCTTGTGGGTTCCAAAAACTTTGCTGCTCCAGGCTCAGATGGGCTGAACACTTATTGGTGGAATAAACTACCAAGCACCCACCGCCATCTGGCCAGAGTTTTCAACTCATGGCTGGACGGAGAGCAGCCGATTTCGGATTGGTTTGTCGAGGGGCGGACCGTTCTTATCCCTAAAAGCGGAGATTTATCGATTCCTAAGAATTACAGACCGATAACATGATTGAATTCGTGTTATAAGTTGTTCACAAACATCTTATATATACGAATACTCACCGCAGTTGACCGAGTGATCGAACGGATATAAGAGCAGAGAGGGTCGAAGAGAGGAGTCGTTGGGTGTAAAAAGAACTTGCTCATCGATAGATGTATAACGCAGGTCTCGATACAATATAAGAGTAACCTCTCTATGGCCTGGATCGATTACAGTAAGGCATTTGATACAATTTCGCATGAGCCCATCTTGAATTTGCTCAGATGCCTTGCGGTACCCGACAAAATAGTGAGATGCATTGAACAACTGATACCACTTTGGCGAACTCGCTTCACCATAACATCTGGTCAAGCAAGAGTCCAACCAGGGTGAGTAACTTTCAGAAGGGGTGTATTTCAGGGTGATTCCCTCAGTCCCCTTCTCTTCTGCATCTCACTATTGCCATTATCCGTTGCGCTCAGAAATACTCGAGTGTATAACTGTGGCACCCCCGGAGACCGGAGGCACAAGGTCACCCATTTGTTTTATATGGATGATCTTAAACTTTATGCCTCTGGAGAAGAATCTCCATCAGTCTTGAGGGTGGTAGAAGAGTACAAACATGCTCTCGGTATGAAATTCGGGATAGACAAATGTGCAATGGTTCATCTCAGAAGAGGACGATGCGGGGACTACGGAGAGGATGTGCAGCTCGTAGATGGAAGCATACTTCACCATCTGGATGCCGGAGAGACGTATACTTACCTCGGGGTGGAACAACGCCACTCACAAGAGGTAACAGCAGTGAAAAACTCTCTTCGCGGCAAGTATTAGCACAAACTTCGACAGACCTGGTCATCGGGACTGTGGGAGAAGAACAAAGTTGCTGCAACAAATATGCTTGCCGTTCCAATCTTACTCTACTCGATTGGAGTAGTGAAGTGGACTCGGGAGGAGCTGTATCAACTCGACGTAAAGTCCCGAAAAATAATGTATCTCTATAGGAGTTTGCACCCCAAATAGTCCGTTCCACGGTTGTACTTCCCCGATATCAGGGAGGCCGTGAACTTTTGAGTTTGAGTGTCTACATGGCAGAATGGTTCTGGATACAGCCTGTAAAGTCGTCAGGAGTTCGGACCCCCTTCTCTGCATGGTCTGTGACCATTTCTCTTTAGGGCAGCTGCCCGAGCAGCTGATGAACTCGGTATAGTTTTTGACAATGAACTAGGTGATCACAACTCTGTCACCGAGTTGGAACCCGTTCAGCAAAAACTCAGATAAAAGCCGCAGAGATAACTTCACTTCTGCGAAAACAAAAGGATAAGCCAATGCATGGGGTCTGCTTCAATAACATTGGAGACCTTGGCTTATAAAAGCGCCTGACGTTCGCTTTTCTCATGTCGAGTGAGCTGAAGTCGGAAACTGAGGGGTTCATCGTGGCTTGCCAGGATTGTGTCTTCAACACCTAAGTCTACTGCAGTCACGTGATGGGAATAGAGGTTCCTGACACAAGGTGCAGGGCCTGCCGCGAGGCGCCCGAGACCCTAATGCACTTGCTAACAGCATGTTCAGCATATGTGGTCCCGGCCTATATCCAGCGACAAAACGCGGCCCTGAGAGTGCTATATTACCATCTACGGCACTCTTACGGTATTGACGAGACACCGGTGTTGCCCTACGCTCCGGGGGATATTGAATTCGTTGTGGGGAACGAGAAGTGCCGAATTTATTAGAACTATTCGTTGCCCACACTCAGGCTCATACAAGCTAATGAGCCTGATGTAGTCCTTCTCAACCACCAGAGCAAAACGATATTTGTCGTGGAGTTTTCAGCTCCTGGCGAGACAAATATCGTCAAAAAAGAGGAGGAAAAACGGATAAAATATCGAGATTCTCTCTTCGAACTCCGCAGACTCCATCCAGATTTCTCTGTCAAGATGGTTGTTCTGATTATTGGAGTCCTTGGTGGAATGATGTCTTCTCTACTCTCGAATCTCAAAATCATACCGGCTTGCCGCACTAAGGCAGAAATCTTAGCCGCACAGATGCAGAAGGCTGTCATTCTTGGCTCACTGCGCTTTCTCAGGGCACATGATTCTCGGAACCAATGATCACTCATCCCACGGTGTGGAGAGTGGTCGTTGGTAGCGCACACTACGGCGAAAAAAATAATATTAATTGAGTTTATTTTCTAAAATATAAGTGTACTTTTACTCTATCGAAAATACTGGGGAGAGCTGTAGAATGCCAATTGAAAGAAGAGCTGAATAATCGGCTTACTTCCCGAAGTCAATTTGATTTTCGTTGTAATACTTTTTTCCTGCATATCGTGGATAATATTATCAGGGATGAAAATCAAAGTTTGGATATCATTGGTACCTTCAAGAAAATAAATAATTCACTGTGATTGTTTTTTTAATACAATATACGTTTGATATCGATTTTTTTTGGGTATTTTCACTGAAAAACATATAAAATGGAAAACTTTATTCAGATGTAGTATAGGAAATTTTTTTAGTTTACCCGCATGAATCACTGCGTTCGTTCAAACTATTTCTGACAAAGAAAAATATTTTATGTTTTTTAAGGACAAAACACAAGCACTACTGAAAAATCCTTAAGGCGATCTAAGAGCGTTGCCTGTGCGAAAGTAGTGATTCACATTGGATTTGAATCGCTGAAGAATGAATTCATTTGGAAAACGTTCTCAGGAAGTTTATTCCACTCGAGCGCAGTTATCTTAATGAGTTACCTTCAAGAGTTCTTGAAAAGTGAAGTTCGAGGTGTACTGAGTTGAATCTCAAAACGATAAGCAGCCACAGTCCGTCGCGTATTTCTGATATGTACCGCTCTTAGTGAAATCAAATGTGCCAAGTCGTTTAAACACTTCCCGTGAAAGTATCTTCAGATGAGAGACTTGGACGTGGCTCACCGGACAAATGATGATTGAAGCCAAAAAAGAGAAAACTTCAATGTCGAATCGATCAGAAGTTGACTCGTGGTTCTTTGTGCAAAACCTCGCATTGGCCAAACCGGAGGAACCTATATCCAAAGAATGAAAGAACATAGCAATACTTTCTTGAATATGAAGATCTATTTCACATTTGCAAACCATTTTTTGACATAGAAGCATACATTCCACCACTATTATGAAGTATCACATTTCCAGAAAGAATATTTGACACTCAATCTTTTCGAATGCTTGGAAATAATATGGTTCAACACCTCTGAAAATTTTCTGAATGACTGAATAGATTTGATGCATTCACCTTTTCTAAATCTGTTTCCCAATGTGGAAATTGATAATTAGTTCCTCACGTGTCAATTTAATGACTTGGTTAATATAATCAGTATATAATCACATGTAATAATTATTATAATACCTAATTGTTATTTACCAGAGTGATACACTTAAGATAACGACACCCCTGTGTTTTAGTAAATTTTGAAAGCAAAAATTTGAGTTTGGATACAGGCGTAAACCTTCATGGACCGCACCTTTCCCAATACTTAGCCCAAGTGACAGCCTCAAATCCAGCAAACTGCAATTCTGCGAAAAAGCCAAATTGTCGATATTTTGCTTAGCGTTGAAGATACCAAAATAATTCTGTCGAAAAAGTTGTTCATAAATTGATGTTGACCATACATACTGAATTCCAACCCAATATTCAAAATTTGAGTTTTGTTGTAATTTTCATATTCACGTCAGATTTTCAATCAATGGTACTAGCTCATCTCCAATTTCGAGGAATTTTTCAATTTCCTGTTGAATATGATTGGTTGCGAATATGACTAATTCTGGACGGAAAATCGTCATTCTCAATGTTTCAAAGTAGTCTCATATTTTGTGACAATACCTGTAGCTTCTTATTCAGTACCATTAATTGAAAATCGGACATGAATATGAAAATTACAAAAAATAAAATAAAATAGAATAAAAATAAAAATTCGAATTTTGCGTTAAAATTTGAATAATCAAAATCGATTTCTGAGCAACTTTTTGATATATCAACGCGAATCAGAGTATCGATATTTTGTCGTTTTGGCAGGAACGTAGTAGGTTGAATTTAAAACTGTCACTCGGGCTGTACCAAAAATCAAATCTCTGCTTTCAACTAAAATACAGGGGTGTCTAAATCTTAAGTGTGTCACACACACACTGTATAAAGCACATGACGTTTGAAAATCTCAAATAGTTTCTAAAAAAGTCATAAGGTAGGTAGAAGGTAGATTTTAGTGAGTATGAAAACGCATAAAAAACTAGCACGTGGTGTTGCTTGCGATTCTGTGAACCATCTGGTGGAAATCTCACAATAAAATGTTATTCCATCACAGAGAATACAGAGCGCTTCAACAAGAATTTGACCCCCCCTGTAAGTCAGAAACGGACGTGTAATCGTCAATTTCAAAGGACACGTCAATATTTATTTCTAGGCTTACTAATTCTGATATGGTAATCATACTCGAAACTTCACCCCCCTGCGGTCAGCAACTACCCCCCTATTTTTTTCAATGTCATGGAGCGTCGAGTGATACATCATTTGAAAGGATTTTTGTTCTTCTCTTCCTTCTGTATTTTTTTTCGAAATTGGTTTATTCGTTAACTGAGAAATTGAATGTTAAACGTTTCATTTAAGAAAAAAAGAAAATTCTCTGTCGCTCATTCTATTAAGGAAATCAACAAAAGTATATCGATGGCAACACAATCAACGAATAAAGTGTTTGAAATGACCTCCATCTATAATACCAATCATCCAGACCACAACGTGAGCCATCAATACGTTAAACAGTTAATGGATAAGTGTCGAACTTCAGGTTCTGTTCACAACAGAAAACATGAAGTATCCCGTCCTGTCAGAAATGACGCAGTTGAAGTTGCCATATAAGGACACGTACAAATGGATAATCGATCATCTATCAAACAAGTAGCTAGAGCTAGCTAGAGCTAGAGCCTCTGGTGTATCAGCTACTAGTGTTTTTCGGATTTTGAAAGCCTACAAAATCCATCCTTTCAAAATAAATAATAATAATCTTCATTTTTCATTAGACATATACATGTATAGGAATCGTCAAATTTCAGATATAAAAACATGAGCACACGCACTATAAATGTACATATATATGTATATAAATTAATACATAAAAATTATTAATAAAATAAGGATACATAAACAAGATCATAAGTAACAACAGATCATAAGTAAAAAAGTATCAATCGTAAAAATACATTTACAATCATCATAAATTAAAAAAGAAAAAACTCGGCCAAATTATAAAAACATTCTTGAATTAAAAATCTTTTCAACTCTCCACTAAATTCATCAACGGTGCGTGTCTCTTTTATGTATTTTGGCAGCTTATTAATAATTATTTTTCCCATCACAGATGGCGGGTCTGATGAAATTTTGTACTTGCAGTACGGAATATGAAAATTTGATTTTTGCCTCGTATTCACATTATGGACATTTGAGTTCAGTAAGAACTTATCTTCATTCTTTAAAGTATATAAAGATAATTCAAAAATATAAAGACTTGCGAGAGTCATAACCCTGAACTGACTTAATAAACTCCTACAAGAAAAAGTGCTGTTAACTCCAGCCAGTATTCGCAAAATCCGTTTCTGTACTATGAATACTTCAGATGCCTATGTAGAGTTACCCCACATGCATATGCCATATCTCAGCCTGGATGTAACCTGTGAGTTATATAAAGAAAGTAGCTGTTGTTTCGTCAAGAAATTCCTTATATTTCTGAATAGATAACACAAGGAATTTAATTTACCAATTAGGAGTTCACAGTGTTTTCTCCAATTCAGGCACGAATCGATAGTGACACTTAAATTTTGTTTCTTCTGAATTTTCGAGTATTAGGTTGCCTGTTCTGATTCGCATATCAGGGAATTGTTCTTGGCGATTGTGGAATCTTATCAAGTGCGTTTTATCGGCGTTGAGAAATAAAGAATTCATTCCACACCAATTGGTAATTTTCTGTACCACATCGGTTAGTTCAGGAATTAATCGAAGATGATCCTGATCGTTCAACGGGAAATTGACTGATAACCTAAACCTATTATACAATACATGTTTTTCAGACGAAAGTTCTTTCATGTTGAATGGTGAAGTGAATAGACATAATTGTCGTTACTGGATCCATGTGAATCCTCATTTGGTGATGGAAACACATTCACAAACTTCACAAAAATTCAATGTCTGGGCTGGCATCCGTGGTAGTCATATAGTTGGACCATTCTTCATTGAAGGTAATCTCAATGGAGACACATAGGTACTTAAATCTATTACAAGACTGTGTATATCCCATGATTACACAAATTTTAGAAAATGATGACAATTCAGTAGAAAATGTAATCACATTTCAGCAGGATGGTGCACCCCCACATTTTGAAGTTCGGGTGAGACAGTTTTTGCACGAACGTTTTCCAATGCGTTGGATCGGCAGAAGGGGTCTAGTGGAGTTGCCAGCTAGATCACCTGATCTCACACCGTTTGACTTCTTGTTGTGGGAACACCTGTAGTCGAAAATGTACTCCACTAAGCCTACAAATCTAGAAGACCTGCGACAGAGACTTGTTCGAGAATGCCGACTCGGGACATATTGAATAATGTACGGAACGCTTTCGAGAGTAGACTGTATTATTGTATGGAACTAGGTGAAGGTCATTTTGAACAATTTATTTATTGATTTTGTTTCCACTGATATTATTTGTTGTTGATTTCCTCAATAAAATGAACAACAGCGAATTATCTGTTTTTTCTTAAATAAAAAGTTCAACATTTAATTTCTCAATAACAAATGAACCAATTTCTAAAAAAATTACTGAGGTAATAGAGGTACAAAAGACCTTTCCAATGATGTATCATTGGAAAGGTGTTAGGAAACGTGTTAGGAATCACACGTTAAAAGGTAAGACCTCGTTAATCCTTAGCCCGCACAAGTTTCGACTTCTGAGGGTTGTCGTTCGTAGGGGTGCGACAGCTGGTTAACGGAAAAACAGATTTTGAACAGTTTTTTTGTAAACAGAACCCCCATGTCATTGAAAAAAATAGGGGGGGTAGTTGCTGACGGCAAGGGTGTGAAGTTTCGGGTATGATTTTCATATCAGAATTATTCCCCCTAGAAATAAAAATTGACACGTTCTTTGAAATTTTGGGTTACACGTCCGTTTTTGACTTTCAGAGAAGGGGCAAATTTTTGGTTGGAACGCCCTGTATATTATTCCAACATAATTATAATTGTTACAAATATTCATGGATTTTGTTACATCAGCATGTTGTTCTTTCTTGTGAAACTTCATAAAAGAGCCAGAAGTCTGTATATCTTAGTAAAGCCAAGTTTTACGTCAAATCGTGTGTAATGAGAAATAATTAAATTCAGATACCCGAAATATTAAAGATATTCAACACGAATGAATTATTCATTGGTAAAGTGAAAATAAATATAATTAAAATTCAGAGTCGAAATGATACTTGTTAGCTGGTTTTGAATCTGAGAATGAAATAATATCTTAAATCTCCCATTGAATTTCTTGCTTGACATAAATCTACCCAAAGGCATAAATTCAACCTTTTCATATTCGGTAAGTTAGGATTAAATGAAATCTTCAAATATTTTAAGTGGATTAAGTAAATTAGGTGTGCCATAAATTTGTAATCTTTTATCTAAGAAGTCATAAAATAAACATCCTTGACATTTACTTTTGTCATACCTGTGGTGAGTTTCTCTATTCGGTCTGTTCGGGCATATTTTGAAGCAATAAAAACAAAGTTGGGTTGTAAAATTTCAGTAAATAATCCAATAAAGATGAAATGAGGATACTAATTGAGCTATTACTGTAGAGCTAAGACCTTTTGTAATTTTCTGATTTTATGGTGATTTACTATGGGATTTTTGAAATTTTGAATAATAATAAAAATTTACATAAGATACTGTTGGAAGATTTGCAAAGTAAATATATTGGCTCATTCCGGGCAACCCTTTTTCCTTTTCATATTATTTTGTGAAATACCTGACTGAACGAATCACTTTCACAAACTTCGAAAGTGGTTTTTCAAATATTTTCAGAATATCATAAAAATTTGATATGACCTTATTGGTCCCTAACAATACAATTGAACAGGAAAATATACTTCTGAATTCAAATGTACAATGTTGTTGGTTTCAAAACTGTATTTTGTTAAGGGACATTTTGATTGGCGAAAACGAAACACATCAGAATATTCTTTGAAAGATATTTTTTATAAATTAGGCAATAGTTCTCAACTTTCCTGTAAATCTATCTAGATATATCATAGAGGTGGAGATTAAATTTAGATCAACAGAGAATATACTGAAGTATAAGTATAATTCAATGTTCATATAAAAGTAGGTGTTTCGAAAGTAATTGTTCTTTCGTGTAATTCAATTTTGATATGAAAGTAGTTGATTTCTTTGCCTAAAAATTGATGTGTCGTAAAAACATACCCCTTTCAACTTGTATAATGAAAACTTCTGAAAAAACTGGTCGCATTTATGAATTCTGCCCATGGAATGAGATCACATTGATGAGAAAATCATGTGTATATTCTCCTTTATGCCGATTTGATTGGAAAAATTGCGTCAATGGTGGCGTCTCGAGATGATTTTTTATATTTTGTATAGCAATCATTGAATTCCATCGATGAGTCAACATGAAATGTAGTTTTAATTGAAAGAGATTAGATTTAGGAGAGATACATTTTTTTGGAAATTTTTTTTCAGCTTTCTACTCCTCTCCATCTTGATACAAGAAATGTGGGAATCTTCCAAAGAAAGGAAGGTAGTAATCAATTGCAAAAATTCACTATATATAAAAATGTTTAGGGATCCTGTGAATGATATCTGATTCGATTCCATTATGAATGTTTGGAATACAAACGGAATAAAGGTGTTTTTCGAATAATTCAGCGTTCATTTGAAAGTATTTTTCTTTCGTGTGATTCAATGTTCATATTGAATTAACTGTTTCTTGAGGGCTTTCTTCTTCAGTTTGTGTGTGAAAGCTACTTCTCCGCATGATCTACATATTTTTGTATAAAGTTAATTGTTGAAATAGATTGCTTCCTCTTTTCCTTTGGAAGATTCCCACATTGTTTGTATCAAGATGGAGTAGTAGAAAGCCAAAAACTTTCTTCCCAAATTGAATGTAGGTATTGAATTTTACCTGAAATTTTGAATTCAAAAGTAAGTATATATCACACTTTTATGCCTCCCACCGCGGAACTGTATACGGAATACTGTTGATATGCGACTGGCCAAAAGATATAGACCAGGGACGATAATTTTTGAAACCAAAAAGAGGGCATGTGATAAAAATGAAAGGAAAACTAAACTACAGGAGACCTGATTTGGGGAAATAGGAGGGGGTCAGTTTTTGAGGGTGAAAAATGGCAAAGTTGTAGGTAATAAAATGATTCACAACTTTTATATTCACTATTTTTCCACATAACCTCAAAATTTATTTGAAAAACTCAAATAACAAAGTTTTTTGGTTTTTTATTTTTATATTTTTCAAAAAAAAAATGTCTACAAGATTTGGTGAAAACTTACCTTTTTCTGTCCCAAATACAGTGTCATTTATTTGATTTAGAATATTTATTTTCTATCTTTATTTTCACTTGATATCGAAAAAGCAGCCTGATATTCAATCAAAAATTCTCGAGTCAAAATATCAGTTTTTTCCAAAAAGACGGTGTACTTTCCGTTCGTTGGAATATCTACTTTCTGATGGTGTAAAAACTACATTACTATAGTAAATGTTTTCAGAAAATGCTTAAAATCGAAAAAAATTCGAATTCGAAATTTGTTTTCAATCATTATGTACAATTTTATCAAAAAATGTGATTGCTGCAATTTCATTCATTTAAAAAGTTTATTTAATTAATTTTAATTACATTCATGTCATAGAAAATCTCATAAAATATAAATTGTATAGAATCCTTCGGTGAATCTCGTAAATTCATAATCATCATTTATTGTGTCTTCAACCTTACATATATCTTGGAGATATAGATGAGCAGATTTTGCGTATGAAATTGCCCACTTCCATGAAAATAGGGAAGCATTCTTTCCACGCATTTTAAATGTAATTCCCAATTACCTTTACGTTCGCGTATGAAATATTCAACCATTGAGATCATTTGCAAATACTGCATCCAAGATTTTGCGGTAGGACCTCTTTTTTGTACTAATTTTAGATGCCCAATACATTTTTTTATGATCTTAAAATCTTCGTGAAGCAAATTGTCTTCAAAATTTTCTGTTCCTAAATCCAGCAAAAATGTATTCATCAGCCCCTTTTCTGTGTCCGACAACTACATCGATGAAAAAATGAAATCAGACAAGGCGAGCTGTACTAGAAAATGTATCTATTATTCATTCTGTATCTGAATGATATACAATTATTTACAGACTATGAGTTCATCAACTTATTTGCAGATGATACCTTATTGGCCTGTAATGGAGTGAATTTAGAAAAAATTGTTGGCAGAATGAATGAATCAGTAAAGTATAAAAATATCTGAAAACCAATAAAATGAAACTTAACGTTAAAAAAACAAAAGCAATGACAACTACTACTAAATTCAAATATAATCAAATAAATACAAACAACATAAATATAAAAATTGAAGATGAACGTATAGAAATAGTAACAACATCAGTGAAATATTTGTGATTTCAACTTGATAATTGCTTATCATTCGACGATCACTTCAAATATATTGAAAAAAAGAGTGCAAAAAGAATTGCCAATAACTTATCAACAGATACAAAAATTATGGTATATAAATCATTAATCCAACCCCATTTTGACTACTGTGCATCTATTTTATTCTCTTTTGATTTGAACAAAGTGCAACAAATACAAACACTACAAAATCGAGGAATGGGAATAATTTTAAAATGTAATAGGTATACACCAATTTCTACCATGCTATCTGCTCTACAATGGCTCTCAGTATCCAAAAGATGATTCTATTGTTCCATGGTTTTCGTTTATAAAATATTAAATAAAATGAACCCACCATACTTGCTATCATTAATAACTTTCAATAAGGACATTCATCACCATTCTACTAGGCACAACAGTTACATTCATATAAATAGAACAAATACAAGAAATAGTATGAGCAGTTTATTTTTTTGTTTTGTCCGATTCAATGGTTTACCTCATTCAATTAAATCCACATCATTAAAGATTTTCAAGATTGAACTGTTAAAATATATTCAAAATGGAAATTGAAAAATTCCTTTTTGTTCAGTTCAAATTATGTATGTATATAAATTTGTGATATTTATATAAATTTTGTTGATTATATTATATTTTAAGTTAGCTAACCTCTATATTAGGGAATCCTAATTCAATAAAAATTCAAATCAAAAAATATCCTCTGATGACTCGTGCATTTGTGTGCACGGAAAGAGCTCTATCGGACGAATTTTTGGCATATATTTCACAAAAAGCCTCCTTAAGTCCACTACCATCCATGATGAACCCAATTGTTGTGAGGAACGACATCAATAAATGAAATCTCCAAAGTCTTACTTGGATTGAGGATAAATTGTAGGGATCATTATTTAAATCAATAATGGCCAAGATTTCACGAGCTTTGTGGTACAGTGGTTGGTCAAACGTTACGAACACAATATTTTGCTCTTGTTTTTGGCATTGTTTAGCCGCTCCTACCAACAATGTAAAAATGATATCATAATCACTCAGTGGATTTTTTATGAACGGCACAGGAATAATTTTTGAAGTATCATGAGTAAAATTAGTGTGTACCTTTACCATGAACCAATCCCAACGATCGAATTTGTTGTTTGTAAATTTGGAATAAGACCGTGATAAACATGCCGAAGAAATTTCATAGTCGTCCGTAACATCTGAAATATCTTCTATCTCAACTGCTTTCAATCCATCGGAATTTTTGTTTTCAAAACCTTTCAATTTCACAAATCCAATTTCGCGTTTTTTTCACGTTTTTTGAGTAATTGAAGTGTACATTTTAATAAATAGCTCAAAATTGTACATAATGATTGGAAAAAAAATTCGAATTCGATTTTTTTTGATGTTCTGCATTTTCTAAGAACATTGACTGGAGTAATATTTTTCCACATCATCAGAGAGTAGCAATTTCTACGATCAAAACGCAAACCGACTTTTTGAAAATAGCTGATATTTTGACGCAAGAATTTTCGATTGAGAATTGGGTGCTTTTTTGATATTGAGTCAAAATAAGGTGGAAAAATTGATATTTTGAATCAAATAAATCACATTATATTTGGGGTACAAAAAGGCAAGTTTTCACCAAATTTCGTAGAATTTTTTTTTTTGAAAAAGGTTATTTGAATTTTTCACAGAAATTTTGAGGTTATGTGAAAAAATTGTGGGTGAAAAAGCTGTAGATCTTCTCATTACATACAACTTTGCCATTCAACTTTTTTCCATAGGACTTGTAGTTTTGCCGGAAATTGACATATTTTACCCTTAAAAACTCAGATCGCGAGTTATTAATTTTTCCTTTCATTTTTATCATATTCTCGTCCTTTTCTAATGGGTTTCACCCTACTATTATTTTTTTCACTTTTTACCATTTTTGAAGGCTTCAGCCCTGAGCTAATTTCTGTGCGCAAATGACGTTAGAATATTTATGAATATCTTAATTATTTTCCTATTTTGAAGTGACTACGTCAGGAATTTTCATAAGTGATGAATCTGTTAGCTAAAACAGACATTTTCAACATATTTATTATGTATTTATTTTTTTCCATGAACTTGATTTTCCATATATTTATAATCATTTTGAGAAGATATTGGTGGAATTCATAGCCAAACAACTTTTACTCGACACTTCTTACCAGTTTGAAGAAGAATGAAACACTTAAAAAAATTACATTCAGCTGAATTTTTCACTTTTATTTTGTAGTGCAGAATACCCGAACGAAAAACAAGCAAGTACTAGTTTGGCATCATTTATTGTATGACAGGTCTACAATTTTGATACAATGAATTACAATATTTCTTTATTATGAAATTCTGTAAGGAATTTTTATTCATATTCATGTTTAAATCATGAAATTCTGTGTGATATAAACAGTTATTTCCTACATTTATCATTTATCATGGAATTCTCTTTGAAAACTTTCGGTACTTATTTTGACCACGTTAAAAAATTTAACATTTAATTCATGATATATCCACAAAACTGTCAAAGATATGATGAAATAATATAAATTTTTTATTCATCTTGGAATATTATACATAAATGATGAAGGTAGTTGAAAAAAATGTTCACTCTCGTTTGTGATGCTTAGTTTCTATAATTTCACATTTATTTCTTATGTAACCTACCTATTTTATATACACCGAGGTGCACACCCTTCGTAAGAGCTTGTGATGACTAAGTTTTGATTTCAAAATGACAGTCATTGTATATGTGCATTCCATTTAAAACGAGCCACCCTGAATAACTTTGGTACAATGATTTTCAGGAAAAATAAAAAACATGTCACCAATAGTATACCGGGAGACACATTTTGACATATTCACATTTGATGTTATTCACCATTTTTTTTAAAGATCTTCCTCTATTGTTTCGCATTATCAGATGCTCCATGATGGGCAGATTTCAACAAAGTATAAAACAAATGGTCTGAAGCTTATGTTTCGGGAACTACAAATTATTTGAGTTGAAAACGAGCCATCCTGATTAACTTTTGAAACAATGATTTGCGGGAAAATATAAAAAACAGGTCCACAATTATATTATTTATTATTATTATTATTATAATATTTATTTGCCATTCAATTTGAAATACACAATAATCTTAGTTAACGACGAATAAATATAGTTCCCAGAGAAGCATGAACCTGTGTGTGGGCTATATCATTTTAATATACAATAGATTACAATGAAATAAATATAAAAAAATAAAGTTTCTTTCGGTATGAACAAAAAAAGTACTAGAAAAATTATATACAGATATCACATCAAAATTACATATACTTAGTAATATAAATAAAACATTTAGGCTATACCTATAATGAAACAATCGCAATAGGTAAATTACCTCGAATATCACTCACACATCAATCAAACGAATACCCTATTTTTTTTAAATAAAAAAAAAAACAAACAAACCGTGGAGAAGTTGACCTACAGATTACATAACTCTAATCACATACATCTTCTACAGACATTTATACATTGTAGTAATATGTATTTTTCACATCAACATAATGGTGTATCTGTTCTCTAGGCAAACCTGAGATCCAAGCTTTAAGCTTATTTTTGAACATATTAATGCCAAAGATAGTTTTGATATGTGCTGGAATAAGATTATACAGCCGAGGAGCTAAGTAAGTATAACACTTTTGTAAAGTATTTTTCTCTGATTTTGGTAGATAGGTTGAATTCATTTTGTGGCGAGCTGCATAATGGTGTTCAATTTTTTTAAGTTCATGTTTATTTTTGTGTTGCCTTATAACAGTTTTGAAGAAGTGAAGTTGCCTCATGTCTAAAGTCAATGCTTCCTTATATAGCGCTTGTGTGAGGTAAGTTCTTTTTTATTTGTGATTAATTTCAGAGTTAATTTTTGAATTTGTTCTAAGATTTTTATATGAGAATTACTTGCTGCTCCCCAGGCAACTATCCCATAGGAGAGGTGAGTTTCAAACAAGGTATAGTATAGCATGAGCATTTGAGCTATATCTAGGTAGGATGTCATGTATTTCAATCTATATGTAACACTATGTAATTTTTTCACCAAATAGTCAATATGTGCATCCCATTTTAAATGGGCATCTATATATATATATACCAAAATACTTTATTTCATTTACTAAGGAAATAGTGAGATTCACATTATCATATTTCATAAGTAGTGAATTGAAACTTGGTAAATGGCTAGCATAAGATGTAAAAGTAATGTAAAATTTTTTAGCCATGTTAATACTCAGTAGTTTACTTTCAAACCATTGAATTATAGCTATGAAATTTTCTTCAACTTTTTCTTTCAGACAGCTCCACGTTTCCGATTTGTAAATGACTACTGTGTCATCTGCGAAGCTTATTATGTCCCCATCCACATATAGCATAAAAAGATCGTTTAGGGGGATATTGAAGAGAAGTGGACCCAGAACTGTCCCTTGGCGTACACCATATTGTACTATTCGAGATTCACTGAGAGTGTCTTTGATTTTCACACATTGGTTCCTTTCATGGAGATAACTATAGAGGAGTTGGTGGGATGTTCCTCTGAATCCAAAACTCTCAAGTACCTCTAGAAGTTGATCATGGATAACTGTATCAAATGCTACTTTCAAGTCTACAAATATTCATGGCGATGGTGATTTTTCGTCTATATATTTACTGATTTTGTTAGTAAGGAGTGTTATTGCATCTTCTGTTGATTTTCCCTTTTGAAATCCGAATTGATTGTTTGATAAGATTTTATATTTTGTTAGGTATTTTTCAATGCGTGATTTCAAGTATATAAACAATAAATCAGAAAAAGAGATTTTTCCTTAATTGTTGAATCAAAATCTGATGACTGGACAATGAGAAGAGAAAAATTTTCTGTAGTAAATGTTCAAAAATGTTTTCACCAACTTTCATACAATGGTACAAACTAGTTTCCATTGCCGCCCTCACATGGTTGAGAATTTCGGGAGTTATTTCTTTGCAATACCTCATGACATTCTTTCTGAAATCTTCTATTGATGTTGATTATTTCTCATACACTTCAGTTTTAAAATGACCCCATGGAAAGAAATCTACAGGAGTGAGATCCGGAGACCTTGGTGACCATTCTGTAGGACCACTTCTGCCAATCCAGCGACTTCACCCTTCAACTGACCGCAGAGAGGGTGAAGTCTAGAAATGAAAATTGACGTGTTCTTCGAAATTTCCGATTAAACGTCCGTTTCTGACTAACAGGGGGGTTAAGTTTTCGATGTAACGCCCTGTTTAGCGAAACACAATAAAGTTTCACTTCAATCCATTATGGGTTTTTCATCATGTATCGTCCAGATCCATCACATAGCTCACTTCATTATTTACTTCTTTATTGAACTTCAACAGACAGAAAAGAAATAAAGCAGCTATCATAGTTTGTTGAACAGAACTGCAAAAAATTCCTACGAGATATCTTCAAAATAACGCTAATACAACTTTTTTTCGTCAACTTCACGTGCACCAAAGTCGTCGTTCAATCATGCACTTCGAATGGATTCCAACCACACAACAATACCAATAAATTCAATTCTCCTGCAGACACCGAATTCTTCTTCGGCAGGATTCCGACTACTGTGCGATTATCCTGGAAAAAATTTCATTCATCCGGAGTGCAGAAGAGTCGCCAACGAAATTTATGCATCATATTAACATTATATAAGCGAATTTTATTATTTTCAGCGAATCCGCCGTCCAGGTCAAAGGAACCGCCAATAATTGGCTAGAATAAGATCCCGTCCGCAAAAAGTACGCGGAATAGTATAAATTATTCCCGGTTAACGTCCAGGAGGCTGATTTATTGGACGTGCCCGCGACAGTGATGGAAGTCGCGGTGAATAAACAATCAAAGGGCCGAAGCCGCCACCGCTGGCTCGTAGACTGTATCATAATGAGGTCCGAACGATACAAAACGTTATCGGTAATATCGACATCTGCAATCAAAATTATGTCTGGACTCTCAACCAGCCGCGCGTAGCTAAAGACGTGTGAATTCTTGCTTTCAAGAAGCTCTGATAGTGGTTTTTCCCTTTCGTTAACCATCATTATTGAAGTACTGTCATATTTTCTTATTAAATTCTTTTTTTTTTTGAGAATTGGGTAATATTATCACTATCGTGGCGGAAAAGTAATTCCTGTTTATAAAGAAGGGACATGACATTGATTTTATTTTTTTTTATTTTATTTATTTGAAAATAGGAAATCCTAATATAAATACCTACAGGTCCAAAAAGGTAAAAATAGTATATAAAAAATATTAAAATAGTGTAAAAACTCTTCTAACAATAAAATACGTTCAAATAAGATATATAATATTTACAAAAAGCTAAAAAGCTAAAAATAGAAATGTGTTCCTGAGAATATTTTCCCATAACACAGAAAAAATCAGAAGTATTCAGAATAGTTAGTTCCATATTACAAATATACTAGGTCATAAAAACAATTATTCGAGTGGGTACGTAATGAAATATTTAACATATCACAATGTAACACGATGTAACACAATTTATACAGAACACATGAAAGCTCGAACCAATAAAACTATTCGATGATGCGAAATATAAAAATTTAAAAAAAATCTGTAAATTCATAAAGTAAGTGATGTAATATATATTTGCAACTGAGCCTTGAATGAATACAGGGTGTAACTGAATGAGTGTTAAACATTTTAGGAGGTGATTCCTCATCGAAAAAAAGATAGGATCTTTCAGTAGTTGTTTACAGCTGATTCTCGGCCTCCCCCCACCACTATGACGTATTAATTGCTTTTTTTATTGGTTGTTGTTTGGTGAAGTTTTTTTGTTGTGCAGTGAAGTCAAGGCATTGTGACCTTGAAGTGTCTGGTGCATGGATCGTTCAGATTTTTTTTTCATATGAGATTTTGTGTGTTTATGTGTGTGTGTAGGAGAATGCACGGTACAGGGTTTCATCATGTGCTTGTTTGTCTATGTACAAACATACGTCTGCATACTTCGAAGATCCTCCAAGTAATAAATGCTCCATCGGTGTTAGGGCACCAAGTTAGTAGTGGAGTGACGTCACAGCAATAACCGTTCAACGGCTAGAGAGCGACATGTTCACTCCACGACGTGTGGCAGAGTAATGCGTATTCATCGGTCTGCCCTCACCTCTCCTGAAGCGATGAAGGTTCGCTCTAGCCCCGCTATCGATGGTGACACAACGGCAGCCGAGGACTGTTTGCCTAGCGTCTACCCTCTCCGAGACCGCAACGACCACTGCTTGCTCGTACCGGCAACTGTTATCGCATCAAGTTGGGAGATGGGCTTGGCTGTGACGTCAGGCATCTCTAGTGGATAGCAACTAGCAATGTGAATCTTTCACGGTTTCATGGTGGGGGTGACTCACACTGTTTAATATAAAAGAAATACCTGGCACACTATGAAATCAGTAGACGAATATATCTGCAGCAGTTAGCAATTGGTAGAGTGTTATTCAGTTCGTAATAGAAGGAAGACGGTGAGTGTATTTGTCTGTTGGAAATTGTTTATATTTTCATATATATTTTCATCATGTCCGTTTCAAAAGTAGACTTGAATAAAATTAATAATTTGATTGTACAGGAGGTTGAAATACTAGAGCAAAAGGCCTTATCATCATTGCCAATTGATGAAGTGTACATAATTAAAAATATGTCAACTTATTCTACACGATTTGGTAAATCAATTTTATTAACTTTGCAAGATGTGAGCAATGATAAATTATTTAAAACATGGCTACCAAAACGTATTTCGTTGCAATTCAGTGATGACGATATATCTTGTATCAACTCATCAGGTGGTAAATATACGATGATGTATTTAGGACAGAGCCAACAAAGTTTTGCTGGCATGAAAACGCGATCTCTAGTCAAATTCAATATGATTGAATAATAGTAATAATTTATAGTGAATTTCTTTAGGTCATAGCTTACAATTTTTTTTTTTTGGTGTGAAAACGATAACTCTAGTCAAATTCAATATGATTGAATAATAATAGTAATTATAATGAATTTCTTATTGTTTTATTAATATTCATATATTAGATGATAATTATATGGAAATATAAACATTACTAACTTAGTTGAATACACTCACTTTGTAACTACAAGTAAAATGGGAATGTGAGTATTATATCACTGAAAAATTGGAGGTTGCTTATTGTTTTTTTTTTGTTCGATTTCAGTTCCACCATTTAAAGATGTGGATGCAGTACGCAAGTCAAGATTGGGTCGATATTGTAGATCTCAAATCATCGGTTCAACATTTGTCGTCTAAATTGAAGGTGTTGGGTGATGGAGCCGAACATGCAAGCGTTTATGATATGAGTGTATGCTATGATGAAAAACAAATCGAATTATGCCTTCGTGATGCTGAGAACTATTGGAGTGGTGCAGAAGTTTGCAACAAATTTTTGGATAATGAATTGGAATTGTGGCAACTTTGTGAGGTTATGATTGAACTGAACCTAAGAAGATTCCTGTATAGCCTCCAACCATACTTGCCAGAATGGATTATTCATCACTTTGAATTGAATGATGAAAATCGAGAGGAAATTGAAGATGGTCGCGAAAATGATGATTATGAGGAAGAAGTTATTTTAGATAGTCTGTATGTTCCTGTGAATCATAAATAATGTCAAATAAAAAACTTTGTATTATTTTCATGTTTTATTTATTTAAATCTGATGAAATACAATAGAAAATGATTACAAAACAATAAATATGATATAAAATACAATACATGATATAAGTCAGTTACAAATAAAAAAAAAAAAAAAGATCATAAAACAGTACATGATAGAGTGAAAAAAAAGTGTCAATATCTGCTATGAACTGAACCATCCAATGCATTGTATGTTAAAACTGTATCATGCAAAATTAATGCATATACTTTAGTGTTGTCTGGAAACTTGGTCTTCCTCGTCTCAAACTCAATCTTTATATCAATAGTTGATGATTTTGTTGCATTCGGTTGATGGGAACAATCGATGACGAATAGTGGATTCTCTCTAAATTGTCCAATGTCCATCAGAGGTTCACTCATATCTTTATCATAATAACTTCGCTGGAAACTCTCAAAAGCATAATAAGCAGGAGCATCAAGTTTTTTATCGAAATTCAAATTCCAACGCTCATATGGATAAACTTCAGAATTCAAGTATACTCGAATACTATTGATATCAGCAGTTGTGAATTTTGTAATATCTTGTGTTCTATCTTCAGATGTGGTAGTACTTTGGAATGCGATGATGACAAAACGAGGAGTTTCCAATGCGTTAGTTGTTTTGATGGCCCATATGTCTGAAGAAGTCCCACGTAATGATGGTAGTTCATAGAGGTCCCACATACGATACGCCAACTTGATTTTGGCATTCAGACCGCTTTTGTTTATTCTACTCAAAAGTTTGAGCTTGTGTTTATCATCTGGTACAATATGCCTTATTTTCCATTCGATTTTATTTATTTCCAAATCAGCATCAACCTCACCTATATATGAGTTTTTGAATGATCGAGCGATAATCAAAATCAATTCCTGTTTGGCATTCAAGATACTTTTGTTGTAATCTTCAGCAAAACCCATCAAATATTTCAGTGGTAGTTTTCCACTAAAAACATGACTGTTTGTATCCAAGATATCTTGCTTCAATTGTGAAAGTCCCCAACCAGATGTCAATAATGTGTTAGCATGAGATTGTCCAAATGATATCATGGTTTTCATTGTAGATGTTATCCCAGGTTTTCTAACAACAGCCACTTGTTCACCTCCCATTTCATAACGAATTTCGTCAAAGAGAAATGCAATTGCATTATTCGAGAGATAGCATGTTTTCGCTACATCTTTGGGGGTGAATTTACCTTCTATGTAAATGAAGCTCTCGGCAATATCTAGTATAACATCTTGATTATTGATTGCAATTCTGATTTCATCCGAATTCCTGAATAGCGGTGATCCATAGGGCTTATATGTGTGCTCATGTAAACTTATGAGAGAATGATCGAGCACTGGTTCATTGAATATATTCAACTTTTCATTGTTTGTTTCGAGCACCATTGTTATTTTCTCACTTTCAATCCAATCGATTTCAAAAATTTAAGATCACTCACAGACAGAGCGTTATGTGCTAACTGTTTAGCATACACTTGTGGAATGAGCTTCTTTTTATGCACACCTTTCTTTTTGATAGTGCAACTCGTTTGGGATTGTTCAATGCGATTTTGTCTATTATAAATGAAACCCATAACAACAGTTATTCGATTTTCTTCAATTCCAAAATAATGAAAATCTCTTCTTCACTTCCAAAATCGATAAGGTTATTTTTTTCATCCAAAATACGCACTGTAATGTTGTGAATCAATTGACGACCTTCTGGACTGACAGGCATATATATAATACTGTGTGGTTCTTTAGTAAGATTGTAGCCAGGTTCAACATCAATATCGAATGAGAAAAGAATGTGGGATTCTTCACCATTTATATATGAACCAGATATTATATTGCAATCTAAGCGGATAAGTCTCACAGTTGTAATGTTTATTGGTAATGATGATTCATGTATCTGATTTGGTGGAAATATTTCATGAGCGAACCCCATCATTTCTGCTATTGAATTTGGATGTGTCAGATCAATTTCATATTTGGATCGCATTTCACATTTGAATGTATTATTATTGGCGTGTAGATAGAAAATATCATCTGCAACGACATCATTTGGTTTTTTATCATGAAACAATCTGAACATGATATGTTTCTGTATGACGGCATTGATCTCTTCTATTTCATAAGCACCACATGGAATTTCAATTGTCAACTTTTGGGGTATCGATGAGTTGTCATTACTGATTCTAAAACTAACTAAGTTATTAGCTTCAGTTATATTATTGATTGTATTGCATCCATAGAATCCCAAAAGTCCTAATCCATAACGACTGTTCCTATCCAATTCAATTGGTGGAAAAAAATCCGCACTCAAGACACTTGTCCCGACAGCTTGTAGCTCGAACTTTCGTGACATGACTGATGAATATTTTGAAACACATTTCAATTTATTATTGTACACAGCAACAGCACATTTGAGACAATTTACACTTTTTGGAAGGTGTTGTATTGTAATAAGTATCATTTTTATTGATACCAATATTCACATCCTCTATATTACAAATACAACACATAGATTTCCGAGGTATAGGACCGTCATTAACATCCGATTCTGAATTTTGATCGTGGTGGTGGTGCTCATAACAATATCTATGTTTCATTATATCGATGTCATCTTGCAGATGCTTAGGCAACTTTTCCCAAACATATGCAATCTCATGTGCAACACATGCAAGTATCACTTCCTTAGGCATATTTGCAAGCATCACTTTATCCATTTTTTTCAAGGTACCATATTTTGAAAACATTCTAAGTGAAAACCCCATTCCCTTGATAGCCTCCCGATCCAGTTTTGGTGTTGAATCCATTTTTATTTGGAAAATTATTTAGAGAGAAACTGCAAGCACAAGTGACCACAGAGAACTGTATTAAATTTCTGTTGTCGATCATAGTTATATTTGATTTTTACATTCGAACATTTTCGAAAGAATCGAGTCAATTCCAATGGTGGGGGTAGATCTCCAAAACTATCGAAATATGTGACTTCTTTCCCACATTTTTTATATGCCACCCAATGTGTTCCTGGTCCACTTATTCCATCTAAATTAACAATAGCTGTCTCGTTTTGTTTTGGACCTGAAGATGGTAATCTATCACGCATAAAAACACCACGAAAATGTGGAATTTTCATTTTTTGTGCATAATAACTGAGATCGAGATCAGTAAGAGGCCTCTGAGGTAGGGGTTCAATTAGTTTTTTGTTTTGTTTGTGGCTTTGTATGGTTTTAAATATAGTCCTAAACCTTTACGGTATGGTTTGAGATATATTCCACTTCCGCGTTTGCCTAATGCTACAGCCTCCATGGTTTTATTGTGACGATTGGCTTCCATTAAAGCCGCTCTGCTGGCTTTTGCCGAATTCACGGCCTTGGTAATACCAGCAGCAGCTCCCGCCAAACTTCCTAGTGCGGATAGTCCAGCAAAAATTGGTATCAATGGTAAAAGTCCACCGATCTTGGGAACAGGAATTATGCGTGGTGTGCGGATTTTCTTCTTTCCACCGGCAGCTTTAAGGTATTTACGTGCCGCCTGCAATGCCACAGTGATAGCTTTTTTGCTATTATTCGTCACAAATTGATTCCCACCAGCTTTCTTCAATACATTTCGCACTTTATGGACTATCCCAGCACCAAATGCAACTTTTTTAATTTTATTTTTCTTCGTTTGTTTCCTCTTACATTTTTTCTTATTGGTACTACAACCCATGCCCATATGTCTTTTCGCTTTCATAATGTTGGTGACAAGTAATGCAGCTGCTCTTTCCCCAATACTCGCGTCCTTCGATTTAACCCTATCCCAAGCGCTGTATTCAAGTTCTTTGTCGGCTAAATGTCTTGCTGCAAGATCGGATGGATGCTTAGAATATTGAATATCGTGTTTTTTGCATTCAATATCTAATTTATTGATTCCAGGGTCGTTACGAGCTAAACGTTGTTTCAATTTTGTACCCGGTCCACAGTATTGATAACCTCCGGTAGATGTAATTCGAAAGGAAGTTTGTTTATTAAATCATTAACAAAACCACAACCTCTTTTAATTTTACGATCACTTTCAATACGTCCGTATCGTTTGATGGTACACATTGAAATGAATAAGCTAATAACATTTATATAGTCTCCAACCACGGCACGATGCGCATTGTAAAACAGAAAGAAAAGTTTGCTGTAGATAATCTAGATGAGAAATTTGGTTGTGGATTGAATGGACAAAGGGTATTCAGACATGGTCCACTACTTCCATCATCAGTTCGAGGACTCATTATAGGACCTTCAAATTGTGGAAAGACGAATGCAATGATATCACTATTAACACATCCACAAGGACTGAGATTTAGAAATGTGTATCTCTATTCGAAATCACTCAATCAACCTAAATATCAGTACTTGCGAAGTGTTTTGGAACCTATAAAAGGATTAGGTTTTTATACATTCAGCAATAATGCAGAAATAGTGGAACCCTCCGACGCTAAGCCTAATTCTGTTTTCATTTTCGATGATGTAATATGTGAAAAGCAAGATATTATTAGATCATATTTCTGTATGGGACGTCATAAGGATGTTGATTGTTTTTATCTAGCACAGACATATTCACGGGTACCCAAACAGTTAGTGCGTGACAATACCAATTTCATTATAATGTTCAAACAAGATGAGACGAATTTACATCACATTTATTCAGATCATGTTTCACCCGATGTAACATTCAAACAATTCCAATTGATGTGTGTTAAATGCTGGGAGGACCAATATGGATTTCTAGTCATTGATAAGGATAGAAAAATAGATGAAGGTAGATATCGCAAAGGATTCGATAGTTTTATATACCCATGATCTTGTTTTTGGAACTTATTCGATCACTGAATATTGTAGTGGTCACTTCACCAACGAATTAAGCTTTAATTCAAAAAAAAGGGCATTATGAATACAAAAAAAGATCTTGAAAATAAAAACAATGAAATAAATTTGAAACGTCAACTAGTAGAGACAACAGAAGCTGTCAGGCAGAAATTCAACTCTATCAAGAATGATAATATTGAAAATCGTACGACACTTGAAAGATTGTATGAGCCCATAATGAAACCATTGAATGTTTTATCATCAAACGCTACTTCTAAATCACCAGTGTTATCACCAAATCATGGAACTGTTCAATCTACTTCAAATTATCCCATGAGTACTCCAATAGGAAGAAAACAATCTTTTGGTAGTGTATCATCTGTGAATAGTGACACGAGCACACTTCAAGACGATATGAGAACAACTCTATTCGAAACACCATCATCGTCCCACATCGATTCCTCGGATCCTGACATCTCACCTGTTATGAATGAAAGTGGTGAAGATGTTTTGATGAAACATTTGAATAATATAAAATCTAGAAATCCAGCATATGATGGAACATTTGGCGTACGTATGGATCCAATTACACAAAAGCTGAAAATGGGAAGTCTAGTGGTAAATTTCAAAGATGGAAACATTTCATTTTGGGATGCTAATAAAGTGAAAAAATATGAATGCGCAGGTAGTCCAGAATTGTATGATATGATTTTTTTGAAGAATCCACAAGATGTTGATAATGAAGAAACTCGTCAAGTATATTCCAAAATATTGAAAATAACGAATGCTCCATATAAACAATATCATCTGAAGAATGGTTTTAAAAATACAAATTCTAAAAAATTTCGTGAAGTTATCAAACCTCTATTAGACTCACGACAATATCCAATAAGAAGTAGAAGTAAAATTGGTGGAGCACTCAAACGAGTGAAAATGGAGAAAATATATAATTCTAAACCTGTGAATTATGTGTACTGGAATTCACCGAAAGAGTTAGTTGCTCGCCTACGACTATTGGTAGCTTCAAAGTCAGCCGGACATACCGGACATGATAATGAAATAATTTCAATAATTGAAGAATTACGTGAAGAAGGTATAATATATTAACATATTCACATGTAATGATCACTGTCACATCATCATTCAATGCAGTAACATTATCACCTTTTCTCTTTAATCATATTGAAATAGAATGACTAATGAAATAAGTGATGTCAAACGACAAGTTGTTAATGAATTACATAAACCTGCAAGACGTAATTTTCGTAGAAGAATAACCACCATCAAAGGTTTTGCAGATCTATGGCAAATAGATTTAGCTGAACTGCAACCTTATGCAAAAAGTAATGAAGGATACCGATATATACTTGTAGTGATAGATTGTTACTCCAAATATCTGTGGACTGTAGCAGTTAAAGATAAAACAGGTAGTACAGTAACTAATGCAATGAAACATGTACTGAAAGAAGCCAAATACTCCCCCAAACACATACAAAGCGATCAAGGGAAAGAATTTTTCAATAAAAGCTTCTCATCTCTCATGCGAGAATATAATATCAATCATTATTCAACATTTAGCACAAAGAAGGCAGCTATAGCAGAAAGAGTGATTCGTACAATAAAGGCATGGCTCTACAAGGAATTTTCGATGAGAGGTCACCACAAATGGCTTGATATTCTTCCAATTATAACTAGTAGATATAATAATAAAGTTCATCGTACAATAGGTATGGCACCCATCAATGTTGATTCAACAACAAAATTAAAATTCAAGGGTATCAATGGAATTGGAGGAAGACAAAGTAAACCCAAATTCCAATTAAATGATATTGTACGTATAAGTAAATACAAACATATTTTTGAAAAGTCTTACACTGCGAATTTTACCACGGAGCTATTCAAGATTGTTAAAATTAATAAAACCATCCCAACGACTTATAATCTTGAAGATATGAATGAACAGCCGATTAGAGGATGTTTTTACGAAGAAGAGTTATTACGAACCGAGAATCCTGACGTATATCTGATTGAGAAGGTGTTGAAGAGAAGAAAAAATAAAGTATATGTAAAGTGGTTAGGCCTTCCTAGCGAACAAAATTCTTGGATTGATGAATCAAATATGGTTTAAATGTATATAATAGTGACTTTTATGAATAAAGTAATATTAAAGTTCATTATTGTTTTCATTTCAATTATAAGTATGTGAACTGAAAAATATTGCAGCGGTAAACATTGCCCCAGCCATTCGCAATGTTCTGTGTATACCAAACCAAATTAATTGTATACTCCATTCCCGCTTATATTTTTCAACTCACGATATTGAAAACACATTATCATTCCCAAAACTAATCGCCGTCACTTTGAAATGCAGTATCCAACTCTTTTTGCCAATTATCTCTCACTGATAATGCTGTCTCATAAAGCTTAGTCGACTCCTCAAGCTCAGCCTGAGCTTGCATTCTCGAACGTTGATGGAATTGCTTATCTTTACCAATTTTTGAACGGAGTTCATCAGCATCTTTAGACATTCTAGCCAATTCAACCTTCGCTAATGCAATCTTGGCATCTAATGCTTCAAGAGTTTCATTATTAGCATTAATAGCTCGCTCACTCTTTTCAAGTTCAGCAATAGTCATCTGTGCCTTTACAAGACGGCATTTTGCTTTCCTTTTCATTTCCCCAAACCGATGGAGGGGGCTGAAAGAAGATAGCGGTTCAGCTTTCAAATCACTCTTCATTTCTTTAGGAGTACCTTTTGGCTTCCTCTTCGATCTGTCACTTTTCGTTGCGGGTTTTTTCTGTCGCACAACACTTTTGGATTCTTTCTTTTCTTTAAAGTCAGTGACAATCGATGAAGATGCCTTAGTAACCTTCCTCTTGATTGTTCTAGATTTCTTATCAACACCAAGAGGAAGGGTAGATGAAGAGTGTTTGAGTGATGATAATTGCGAAACGATCGGATTTTCAATAATAATTTGCTCATTTGGTTCTGGCACATCTGCAAAGTTAACGAAGTCGTTAATATCAAAATCATTTATCGAATCTTGACTCGATAAATGTAATACTGGAATATTTTCAAAATCAGTCTGATCGATATCAACAAGTGGTGAACCATCTTCAGCAATCAATAGCGGCATAGAGCTCATGATTATTAAGGTCTGAGGAATGATATGTGATAGCAATAGAATGTGGATAGGAAAGGTGATGATGTTACTGAGACCTCACCATTTATAGAAGAAAATAAACTAGCGCATGCGCTCTTTCATCAACTGGCACATGCGCTCTCTCACTAAACTATTCACGCATGTAACAATCTTTGTCATTTAAGAGGAAAACTTTGTGTTGCATGCATGTATTTTTAAATGTTAGAAAATAATACAAATAAATTCAAAATATATATATATATTTATTAATAATAGAGGACAATAACGATAATAAAAAATGAAAAATGTTAATATGTCTCTGTGGATGTGGAACGTTCTTTGACTCTATTCCTCAATAGTTGTTGCTCGTGCGTCAAACACCAACATTGAAAAAAATGGATTCTCCTATTGGGGTAGAGTTGACCAACCTTCTCACACAGATCCCAAGTACTTCTACATGCATTGCATACATGATTCCAACAATTCATGGAATATGTATCACAACGCAAACAACGTTGCAGTGGAGTTGGAACGGCAGCACAGATACCACAAATATTTCTACAGATACCTATATTGTTAAATATTATAGGTTCGGAACACTTCAGACACTGTAACTGTTGTTGACGATAATCCGATTTTGTTCGCTTCGGTGGATGAGAAGGAGGCGATAGTTGAATCCGCAACACGCAATCACTACACATACCAGTACATGGATTGATTGAATCCTTAGGTCTACTTATTTGACAAAAGTAGCACACAATAGCCCCTGCAATCATCATTGGGTAGACACACACTTTTGGTTTTTCATTCCACTCTTTTGGAAACGGCATTTTACTAATTCGATTAGAAATATAAAGAGATGACTTACAGAAACTCTGAATGCTCTCTCCTATACCTACGATCTCTATTTATACAAATCAACATCATGTGGAAGTATAGTGGGATAACTTCTCCTACTATTCCACTCTAAACGAGTCAAGTGGGAGTCGCATCACCTCCTATATAAGTTGACTTGCAAACCTAGAGTTCATTCATTCACTCTCTACAACTGTGAGCAAACAACAACAAGATGAATTCTGCAAAAATAAATGCTGCATTAAATAGAATAGCTGCTGTTGATGAAAACAATTGGATAGACGAATCAGATGATGAGGATGTCAATGTTCCGCTAGAGGAAGTAATAGTTGAAGCAGAAGATGTTGGAGTCGATGAAGATGAGATAGACGAAGTTGAAAACGAGGCCAACCAAAGCGACGAAGATGATGACGTGATGGAGTTTGAGAGGGTCATGGATGAAGAAGGAGATGATGAAGGGATAGAAGCTGACACAACTGAAGGTGATGGTGCTATGAGGATCGGTATGCGAACACTCAATGTCAGTGAGACACTGGAAGATCCCTTGGATTTGTATTGTGCATTGGATGCATACGTATTGATCAGCACAATAGATGGAGAGAACAAAAAACTATGTTGGTGCTGCTTTCGGTTTTATTCGCATAGAAACAATAATGGAGGGTGGTATGCCCATGTCAACACCCACAACACTGTCTCAATTATGGAAATGGGACAGAATTGGTGTGAAGCTTGCGAGAGGCCACTAACAAACTTCACCCGAGTATCTACATGTATTATATGTAATAATGTCCAACCTGTGGCACAATAACCGTGGACCTACTGGTCAAAAAAAAAACAACAGCCCTTTTCAGGGCTACATTATTCACACAAACAGTAGTTAGTTGTATTAGTATTCATAGATTATGTGACAAATGAATACTTTGATTAATAAAAGTCTAAGTTGGAAATTTGTTAGTCTTTGAATATCTATACATTATATGACAAATAAATTACTACTTTGACTGAAAAGTCGAAATTTGGAATTTGATAGTCATTGAATATCTATGCATATGATGAGTACTACTTTAAATGAAAGTTGAAGTTGGCATTTGTCAATCATTCATATGCATATAATGATGAATACTTTCACATACATATATTTCGTTTGAGATTATAATGTTAACATAATGTTAACAATGGTATGAATCTGTTTCTGTTTGAAAGTATAATGGTAGCTCTGAAAAGAGCTATTTTTTTTATTGTTTCAGTCTTTAATTGTAGCCCTGAAAAGGGCTGTTATTTTTTTATTAATCCATGCAATGATATGGACTAACGCTCCTCATCATCAGAAACAATAATTATGGTATCGTCATCTGAATCAGATGATATACTAATGATATCATCCTCATAGTAGTCATCTGAATCAGATGATATACTCATGATGTCGTCGTCGTCATAATCAGCTGAATCAGATGATATACTAATCACATCATCCGCATTATTATCGTCAACAGCATCTATGTCGTCCTGAATACCTTGTTCCACTCGTTCTGCGAAATCATCAGGAAGATCATAGATTCGCTGCAGAAATTGAGCGAAGGTTGTACTCAAATGATCAGACGTTGAATCTATTTCATGTACTTGGATGGGTCCTGTACTCGACATTGTGGAAGAATGATATAGAACTGGGATTGTTGCTATATTTATATTGGAAGAAATGAAATGGAGGGGGTGAAATGTAGAACAGTGTTTGAGATTCGAAAACATCAAGAATGAAACTCTGAGCGATTATTAGGAGAAATTCTAGTGATTATTATGGAAAAAAAACTAATAAGAGGGAGAGGAAGGGAGGAAGACACTGCCCCAGCCTCGCAGTGCCTCGTGTACACCAACCAAAAAGTGTGTACTCCGTGGAAGGAAAGGAAAGGAAATGATGGACGAGTAGATGATTATATGTCATCATCGGAATTGAGGACATCATCATCGATTAGGATTGGGGATGGCGGAGGACTATCCTCGATGAGGATAGGGGATGGTGGAGGACGTCTAACGTCAAGCTCGTCATCAGCATCATCACCAGAGTCGTCGTCGTCATCATCGTCGTCGTCGCTACTCATTGGGACAATGTCATCATAAGCAGGGTCCCACCATCCGTCAGGATCTGGATATTCCGAGTCATCCAAGTGTCCTTCGTCACTGCCAGTGACATGCTGAACTTGCATCCTGATGTCGTGATCCCGGTATTCGTATGGCGGACTGTGGGGTTCCGTGGTGGAAGAGACAACCTGTACCTGGCTGTTATCCCAGTAATTGAAGTTGTACCCCTGATCCGGGCAGCTATAGGGTTCGGAGGTTGAATCGGGTTCCATCTCGATGCTAGCTGATCAACTGAATGTTTCATCAGATGATTTCTACTTTTATACTTTCGAGAGGGAGTGGGAGAGGAGTGGAACATTGAGTAGGGGTAAATTGTAGTGTGACATAAGACATATTCAATGAGTAGGGGTAAATTGCAAAGTGACATAAGACATATTCAATGAAAGAGATACTTGAATGGATAAAATACAAATGAAATATACTTGTCGATTTCACTATGAAACATGTCTATTTTTTATTTTTTAAATTTTCTTCACATGAAATTATTTACAAGTGATTAGAGAACACAAAAATTGATGTGAGGTATTTGTCTAGAAGAACTTGGAATTGAAATAAAAAAAATAATAATAATAAGAGGAAGTGAAGAAAAATGCTCCAACCATCGCATTGTTCAATGTGTACCAAACCAAAAAACAGTGTACACCCTTTATTTCACTTCCTTTTCCTTTATTCAATATAAACTTAACAAATATAAACTTAAAACTACCATAATTAAATACTCCTAACTAACCTAAAACTAATCTTACATTTACACTTCATCTACAAAAAGAGTGTCCATAACTGTCACTATTTTTTTGTACAGCTTTATCGAAGAGGTCTCTGCTTTACACCTTTCCTGCAGAGATGCATAATTCCGATCTATTTCGGCCATTTCCTTTTGGATTTCCCTCCGTCGGTTATCCATTTCAGCCATTTGTCGCTTCATGGTAACCAACGCGGCCTCGCTAGATCGGGCAGCTCGTTCTGCTTTCTTGCATCTCTGCAGAAAAACACTCATCTTTTCACTAACCTCTCCGATAGGCTGTGGCACCAACACCTCAGGATCCGCCGGTGTCGCTGGCAGCGGTGGTAGTCGCGTCACCAACGGCGACAATATCACCAACTCCGGAGAAGGACTCCTCGGAATTTCCACTGCTGCTGGTGCTGCTGCTGGTGTGGAGGCCCTCTTACGAGAGGTCGAAAAACTACCTGCATAAGGATTAGTCCTATTGCAAGTAGCTCGGTACTTTGAAATAGGACCAACCTTTGCTGCAGGTCGTTGGCAAACCTTCTTCACAGCCCTGACTTCCTCCTCCTCCTCGAATAAGTCAGGGCTAGAAGATCTGCACCTAACTCGCGAACGCGAAGTGGTTGGCTGGTCAACCGTCACCGCTCTCGAAGATGCTGCCTCCTCCTGGTCAGCGGACACCGGCAGAATAGACGCCACAGCATTATTCACCTCCTGTGTATTGGTTGCCATTCTGAAAAAGAAGAAATAATACAAAGTTAGTTGATATAAAAAATAACATTCCTAATTTACTTACTCAAATATCAAGTTGGTCGTTGGAACGTACTGCCTTGTTGTGGAGTGGACTGCTCTCGATGAGATGACTTCTCGAACTGAATGTTGTGGAGTGCTCTCCGGAGGGTATCGACTTCGATGCGTGAGCGGTGGGAAAATGGTGGGAGCGCACATGCGCGATGAGGGTAGGGGTGTACATGCGCAAATGTTGGGAGTCGGGGGGCGGGGCTTCGGGGAGGGGAGGGGCGGGGCTTCGGAAAGGGGGCGGGGCTTCGGAAAGGGGCGGGGTATCCGAAAAGTTGGTGGCGACGGGGGGGGGGGGGCGTGGCCCTAACGGGCCCCGCCCACTGCCTGGGCTCCGCCCAGGTGGGTGGGGCCTCCGGCCCCAGATAGGCGGGACATCTGGAGAGACATCTACGCCCTCTTCGCGCGCGTTCGTAACATAATATGCAACCGAACACCTAACCTAACGTATTAACGTATTAACGTAACCTAACCTAGTACGCTAACCTACCGCTATGCAACCGAACACCTAACCTATCGTATGTATTAACGTAACCTAACCTAGTACGCTAACCTACCGCTATGCAACCGAACACCTAACCTAACCTAACCTAACCTAACCTAACCTAACCTAACCTAACCTACAGTAACTATTAACCTAACCTAACGAGGGAATACTAACCTAACACCTAACCTAACGTAAGTATGCAGCTAACCTAACGTAGCTATTAACCTAACCTAACGAGGGAATACATTCACCATGTTGGTTCCATTAATACATCATCAGTTGGTTTTGGTTTTGGTTGTATTATTCTATGATTTGGATTAATGTTCAGTCCTGGATATCCCAGTCCACCTGATGATGATGGCCTGACTTTATAGTTTCTCTCCAAAACTTCTTTATGGTTTTTCTCCAATACTTCAACTCTCTGTTCCAGTACATCATACTTTTTCATTGTAGTCCCTGTTATGTTTGACATAGCATCAAATTTTTTATTTGTAGACGCTGTTATGTCAGACATTTTTATGTCTACATCACTTGTAAGTTTGTCAAATTTACGAGTGAAAGTTATCCGAGCCTCTGCAATTTTATCGTTAAATGCTTGCCGGGCGTCCCGAGCAATATTGCCTATTGTGGATTGTATTGCAGCTTGTAGGGCTAGAAGTATAACTTCCTTTGCTCCATTAATTTCCCCCTCAAGATATGATACAGTTACACAATCACTCTTGTCAATTGGTTCACTTGTATTTTTCAATATTTTCCTTTGCATGTCATAATGACCATCTTTTGTTAATTTAAAACCATTCCCAGGAGGACCTCGAATGACATTACCACCCCATTTTCTTTTTCTACCAAACTTATCGATTGTTTTAGACATTGTGCACTCTACGATGATTCTCTTCAAACTGATATTTCTGTCATTTACATTATACTATATATTGCAGTAATTGATTAGGGAAATAGAAATAATACAAATAAAATTTTAATCATTTTATATTCATTACAGTAATACATATACATACATACATAATACATTAATATCACATTACTTCTATCATATATTATTAATTATAAATGGCTACATAAATATCAATATTGAATTTTCCGGTTTTGAAGATATTGAATGATATTTCAATCATTGATCTCGGCAGATAATAAATTAATCAATTGATCCAATGGAGTCTCCTGAGATTGTGATTGTTGAATAATATTACTTATCCAACGAATGTTCTCATTTGGATCGTTTTCATAAAATTCAATATCATTATGACCCCAAGGAAGAGTGTGGGTAGTATTCGGAATGATAAATCGTTTATCATCGTGATATGATAATGCAACTTTATTTTTTAATTCAGTATACATATCATGTAACACGCTTCTAAATGAATTCATCTTTCTGAATATCATACCACCTTGTTCGACGATTTTTTGATAATCTTCGCATGTCAATTCATTCTTTATTACAGATCGTTTAACCCCTTTGGCTTTCTTAAATTCACCATCAACAGATTTCACATAATATGCTTTAGCACCTGTACCATAAAAACTCATGATTGGATCATTTGGAAATTCATCTTTGAAGTTACCCAAGACTGAACTTGTTACTGGAATATTGAATTGGTTAACTATACTGTAATTGGATGTATCAAATCTACTTATGTTAGTTTTTATGAATTCATAAAAATTTTCTGTGTTTACTTTAAGAATGAGCGAGTCGGTATCTGTGTAAAGTAAAGAGACATTTTCATCAAAGTGTTGTTTGATGCATCCATAGAAAAAGTCATACATGACTGTTTTAGATAATTCTAATATGGAAAATCCCAAATATAATGGTTTATCGTAATGAACCTTCACTCTACCCAATTGAATGGCAACGAAATTATCAGTGAAAATTGAACAATTTTTGAAATTTGGTTTGGCTATGAGAGTGCTGGCACCTATATTTTTCTTTATATTTTCCCAATGTGTAACGAGTCTAACATCAATTCGATTATCTACATTCTCCATTGTCTTTCCATACACCGCATTATTCATTAGTTTATAGAAATCTTTAACAGATTTGTTGTTAGACCTATTACGCATTTCAGTATTAAGATCTATATAGGGTTTCATCCAGCATGATTGTTTGAATTTCAATACTCTATGTGTATTCATTACAATCAATCCATTTTTGACAGCTTGCTGTAGATTCCTATAATGAACAATATATTTTCTTTTATCATTCAAATTTGGAATTAATTTGGGAATTTTCGATTGTGTACGAGGTGGTATTATTTTTTCGACTAAAAATGGAAGGTCAGAATGTTTATCATGCAACTCTTGTGGATAATGAATGTCCACTTCAAATACATACCCATACGGACTATCAGTACTCACATCCATCACATCGAGATTAAGAATTTCATTTGGTGTCAACCATGTAAATTCACTTGTTGGTAGAGGTTGTGACATACTGTGACCGTATAGATTTGTTGCATCTAAATATGTAATGAATGTGGAAGGTTCGTTGGGATTATAATTGGGTAAAAATCTATTATTTGCTATATGTTTCCTCTCGCTACATTGACTAATTCCACCTCGTATACCTTTTTGAAAAAAGTGAATCATATCAATGTCAGTTAGTAATTCCAATTCAACATTAGTGAACTTCAACATGGCATCCCATGATAATCCAGGTGCAGTGTAATATTGTGCCGGATCTAAGTTATATATCTCTAAACTTGTGGTGCGGAAGTTTTCAAAAATATCACATAGTAGCAATACATCCGACTTCAAATACAAATCAGAGTATTCCCCCAAATTCTGACACTCGAATAAATTCCAAACTTTTCTAGCCCTATCATAATCAGTTTCCGATATATGTTCACAATTGAGTGTGTCATAAAACTGATTTTTTGTCGGAAGTAATGGATAATTCAATTTGTCAATGTCATCAACAAAACTATATGGAAATACACCTTTCTGTCTCATCAAATTGAATTTCTCAATTTGTGGGAAATGTTTGTGCATCTCCAAACATTGATCGGAGGTCAAGTTTGCACCCAACTTCTCCAACGAATTAGTCATAAATTTATAACTATCGATAAATCTCATTTTGAGATAATTCTTCCTAACCACACCATCTTTATCGGTATAGCTGTGTGTAAAGAGATGCTTCGTGAAAGATATATATTTCTCTTTAGTTTGCGGGATAACATCAACTTTCTCTTTATTCCTATACAATTCTTTTATGAATAAATGACAATCATAACCACTTAAATTATGAAAAATGATAGGTATGAAGTTTGGTATTTTGAAATTTAAATTACATTTCGAGTGAGCGGCATGTGATCTTTTCTTTCCTGTGACATGACAATGATCTCTTACTTTGACGTCACCATCAGTAAATGCTTTATTACATATACCACAAGTTCTGGCTGCAACAAACTGTTCTTCTTCTTCGACAGTTTGTGTATCCATTGGTTTAGGGTTTCTGAGATGATTTTCATGTATCTCTTTCAAATCATCTTCAATGCTACTCACAAATTTCTGAGCTGCATCTACACCCCTATATGTAACAAATTTTGTCAAATCATCATTATATGAACACTTTATCAAATAAGCAAATGAATATGGGGCATGTTTGAATGTTTTAATCGTGTATGAACTTCCAGGATTTGGCTCATTCACATGAATCGGTTTAAGCACTGATTCAAAATCAGCATACACTACAAATGGCACCCTCATTTGCCTCTCAAAGTTTTCAAACATTAGTTTATTTTCCGCAACCATTCTACCATATTTATTGATCTTTAAATTAGTAGTTGGTGTTGTGGTACTAATGTGATTACAATCATACATATTATGACGTAAAAGCAATCTCTCATCAGAAAAATATATCAAACATCCGTCACAAAAATATTTTTTCTGTCTATGAGCTGATAGTTGATTAGAAACTAATCTTGAAAGATCTTTGATCCAACAATAGTGACCATTACCGGAGTCATCAGTTATAAACAACAAATTGACATGTCTCCGGAGTCTTCTCTGTGAGTATCGCAATGGACCAATCACTTCATACTTCATTTTACCCTTCTCAAATGTACTCTCTAAACCGTAAACATTAATTGAAATATCATTCCTATCTTCGAATATTTCGATACTCTTATTATTAACTTTAACCGGAAAATCCATACCTGTGACATCTAAAACAGTGGAAAAATGTGGATATGACGTAAGTTCGGACACTCGACTATCTGCAGGATATAATGCTGATGTTATAGCCCAAGCAAAACAATATTGATCTTCATTACGAACATTCACAACAGCTTTCTTCCATTGAATACATTGAGGCAGCTTCACATATGAACGTCCTTCCAGTGGACTGTATTTATTAATGTTGACCTCGAGAAACAATATTTTTTCACAAGTCCAACCTGAATTATAAAAAAAAAAAATATTACTATTCAATCTTATTGAAATTTTTAAAAAATAAATACCTGAGTCACGATCCTGGAACTCAGTCGTTTGTGCCACAATTACATCACGGAATCCATCAAAAACAGCATTCAAATCTGAAGATTGGTCCACTATTTTATTTTGGGAATTAAATGACTTCGTGTCCCTCGAATCATCAGTCTGAAGAATATAATTCCCAAAAACTTCCATATTCACCTTGATGCTTTTATGGATCCTGATGGCTGATTCCAGTAATTCAATGACCTTCTGCCTAATCTTATTGAAAAATGACATGTAGTCACTGGTTACAATCGAACTCTCCACCCTGTATGTAGCAATGCGGCAATTGAATGCATTCGTTATAATTTGAACACCGTCAGACAATTGAACACATGCATTATTTTTATGACTCATGGTTCTTCGGTGAGAATTCACTTGGCTCATAGGAATTGTCACATTACAACAATTGCACGTATACATAGGTGTTGCATTATCCACTCTCACCCGTTTCACTGCAGGCCCTCCTTGGCAACTCTGGAGCTGATGCCGACGAAGATTATCACTACGAGTGAAAGATTTACCACAGTCACAGGAATACATTTTATATAATAGTTCTCACTAACTCACTTGATGTAAACTGACATAGCCAACACTCGTACGCTTCTTAAATACACTCTGATAGGACCCGTCAAGACGTCATAGCCAACCCCACTTCTCAACTACATGCGCCAAGATTACCTCCCAACTGAATGCGATAACAGATGTCGATATACGAGCAAGCAGTGGTCGTTGCGGTCTCGGAGAGGGTAGACGCTAGGCAAACAGTCCTCGGCTGCCGTTGTGTCACCATCGATAGCGGGGCTAGAGCGAACCTTCATCGCTTCAGGAGAGGTGAGGGCAGACCGATGAATACGCATTACTCTGCCACACGTCGTGGAGTGAACATGTCGCTCTCTAGCCGTTGAACGGTTATTGCTGTGACGTCACTCCACTACTAACTTGGTGCCCTAACACCGATGGAGCATTTATTACTTGGAGGATCTTCGAAGTATGCAGACGTATGTTTGTACATAGACAAACAAGCACATGATGAAACCCTGTACCGTGCATTCTCCTACACACACACATAAACACACAAAATCTCATATGAAAAAAAAATCTGAACGATCCATGCACCAGACACTTCAAGGTCACAACGCCTTGACTTCACTGCACAACAAAAAAACTTCACCAAACAACAACCAATAAAAAAAAAGCAATTAATACGTCATAGTGGTGGGGGGAGGCCGAGAATCAGCTGTAAACAACTACTTCTTTCATATAAATAAACTTCATTGAATCATCCCTTGTTAAGATATAGCCCCTTAAAGGGGGTACTTTAAATTTGTATAACAATTTTTTCACAAGCACTGAAAAAGTTACAATATTGAAATTAACCTGACGTTTTGTACTACCACTGTAAGGGGTGAAAAACGCAAAATTTATTTCCAATGTAACTTTTTGTTTTATTATTGTTTACCATTTGAAAATTTATTTCCGATAGACAGTTTCATTCTAAACAAAAAATGTCTCTTGGATTTCTTGCCCAAAATAAACCAGTTCGCAGCAAAAAATTATTTTACGAACAACTACAGAGATACATCGTCATAAATGCGAAAATACGAAACTAATCTATCTAGTAGGTCGCTAGTAGCGATAGTGACAATTAAATTGGTATGATGCTGTCAGTTTGTGAATTTTCGAAATTGAATTAATACATATTGTGTGTTGTTGTTCTGTTCTTAATTTGTAACTTTAATGATTCACTTTTTATTAAAATGGCATACACAAATGAGGAAATGACTGATATACATTACGTTTATGGTCTGTCGCAGGGCAATGGCTTACAAGCTTCTAGAAGATATGCTGAAATGTATCCTCAACGGCAGCATCCTTCACATACAATATTTGCTTGACTTCATCAACGATTACTCGACAAAAGCCTGAGTAATGAAATCGATTTGTTGTTGTTGAAAACATTTGAGTCCAGCAACGCATTTGTGGTTCAGCCCAGCACAACTGATCAGACTTATAGCGGGTCGAAACAGCGTTGACTGGTGTTGAATCATACATGCGTTGTCTTTGGGCTCTGGTTTTTAACTGGTGTTAGGTTAGGTTAGGTTAAGTCCAAAGTGAGTGGGTGTATTCAACCCTCCACTGCAACCCGCAAGGGTTTATTGCTTCCTAACGAAGCCGATTAGTTTGTATGGTGAGTGATCTTTCATGTCAGGTGGAACTCTGAAAATCTGATTCGGTCGCCAGCGGGGTAGGCACAAAGTATGATATCTGCTGTTTCATCATTTTCCAAACAGAGGCTACACACACTGTCTTCCGACAGTCCGAGTCTCTGCATATGATGATTCAAATGACAGGGATCTGTAAGAAGGCCTGTTAGACATTGTAGTTCATCCCTACTGTAATCCAACAGCTGTTTGTAAGCAAGCTTCGAAGGGTGGATAAACGCCTTCGACTGAGCCAATCCTGGAAGATTCCTGGAAGTCCATAACTATTTTTGCTATCCAGGTGTTCAATTTTTGTTTGGCAAAGCCTAAAGTGATGCCAATGACAGGTTCTGATTCGATGAAGCTGCTTGCAGCACACTCTTTTGCAAGGGAGTCAACAGCCCCATTGCCTTCCAGGCCTGTATAGCCAGGAATCCATACCAGAGACAATCTGTTAAGTCTTCCTATCGAATAGAGTCGTTTCTGGTAATGTGCTACCAATTTAGACGTTGCTCGGTACTAGCCAAGAGCTTCCAATGCCGCTTGCTGTCCGAAATTATTTTTATTGACTTGTGTATGAGGTTCAATTCTTCCAATCTCTCCGCACACAATTCATTAGCGTGAATTTCCGCTTGAAATACAGTCACATAGGTTTCTAGGCAGGTTGATTAAACTGTCCTGGGTCTGCAACTGAAAACACCCGCACAGGGACCGGAAGGTGTTTTTGATCCATCTATGAACCAACAACTATCCGCTCTTAAGATTTTCTTCTTTCGGAGGATCTTGTCCTCTCTACTAGGGAACAGTACTTTATAAGGCAGTTCAACTGGTGTACTATAGTTCATTTGTGATAACGCCAAACAAAGGCAATACAATCTTAGAGAAATTTTATCACTAAATTGATAATTGAATTGCGAAAGATACTTATAGAGAAATAATAGGAAACTCAGTATCTGATAATCAAAGCCAAAAAATATAAAAAGTCAATCACACAATAAAGCAAAAGAAGAATTAGGTTCTTTCTCTTTTTCTCCAACAAAATCACTTCCAATTCAGAGTTCCAGAAATAATCCTTCTCTCCAGACCCACTTCGTATAAGACAGAATACATTTTCACTCGTCTTGCCCTTTACCGAGAACGAAGATTCACATTTGAATCATTTATAAATGTTGATAGGCAGCCGTCAAGAGAGCGGAGCAGATGTCATTTGTCATGCGGGGGGAGCGGTGCCGGCCGGTCGCAGTAGCCACGTCGTTTCACATAGGAAAGATTGATGATCCGGCCCCAGCATAATAGAAAACTGACGGCTTCACAATACACCATCGAATGTTATTAATGGCGTTCGCTCCTAATTTCCATCTAGGCTTGACTTGCTACAAATCTTCTGTATTATATCAGCTTCGTGATTGAAATATATTATGTTGGATGAATGAGGAGTCCATTATGTATCATGCTGTTGAATCTGGCGTGGTGTTACTGGTGTGAACTTTGTCATATGATTTGGATGTACGACAAGAAACATGTATCATTAGGGTTTACAAATATTTACCAGGGAAACAATATTTCTTTCAAGGATGTGCCAATCAAATCAGGTTCTGCATCCAATCGCTTTTCTGTACATGATCCACAGAGTTTCCAAAAATATTCCTTTTTTATTTCTCAAAATTTCTATACATTATGAGGAAGTAGGAAGTCATGAAGGGTTTTTCCCAATAACTAATATCTGCTTAAACACCACTTCCTCTTCCATTGATTCGTTTCATTTTTTTAAGGACAAAACACAAGCTCTACAGCAAAATCCTCAAGGTGATCTCAGAGCGGTGCCTGTGCGAAAGTAGCGACTCACGTTGTATTTGAATCGCTGGAGATTCAATACATTTGGAAAAACTTTCTCAGGATGTTTATTCCACATAAACGCAGTTCTACAGATGAAAGAGGTCTTAAACAGTGGAGTTTGAGTTGTATTGAGTTGACCCCCAAAACGATGAGTCGCCACAGTCCGTCGCGTATTTCTGATAAGTACCGCTCTTGGTGGAATCAAATGTGCCAAGTCATTTGAATACTTTCCGTGAAAGTATCGATAAAAGAGATACAAATCTCCAAATTTTTCTTCGATGTTCCAGGCTATCAAGGTTGCACATGATGTTCGCGTCTACATGAGAACAATACTTCAAAGAAGATCTGACCTGAGCTTTATAAAGCATCAAAAGTTGCTGAGGTGGTTATAGTTTTCTGGTTCGGAACAGTGTTCTAAGCTTTAAGAAGCAGCCTGCGCAATTCCAGCGATATGATTGGGCCAAGACATATTGCAGTCCATTTAAACTCCCAACAAATTTATCGAAGCAGAACATTATTATATCCGGTTCGGAGACATTCATCTCTGTCCGAATGACAAGACAAGTGTGCTGTCGTCAACAAAACAATATATTGGGTTCTTGGTTTTTTTCCAATAAGTCGTTGGTTTACAATGAAACGAGGGTTGGAGACAATATGGATCCGTATACTGTTTATGAATATATACCTTTTATGACACCTTAATCATGATATACTTTTGGAATAATTTTTGCAAAAACGTGATTATCGATGATATTAATTTTGATTGTGATTTTTTACAGACCATATTTATTAGATACTTTCCTTATTGATATTGTCATCACTTATTTGAAGGTGACAATGTTTCATGATGAATTTCACTATGATTTCACAATGATTTGAAATCCCCTGAAAATTCAAGGAAGCCGCATACATGTTGTCCAACAACGTATTCAGCCAAGCCAGCGTAGAAATACGCAACATATGGAAACCCATCATCAAGCGAAAAATGGTCATTTCCCGCTAAAACGGTCATCTCCCACGGAACCAGTGAAGCGGAAAATGGAAAGCTGGGATAAGTGAAAGTACTCGAACGACCTATAAATAGTCATCTCTCGGAGGAATCAGTCCAGTCATCACCCGAAGACGATTGTAGATACTAACAATCGAAACGTCGTGAACTAACGTGACTTGGAATCTCTTCACTTTTTTATTTTTATTTCCTTTCTTTTTTCATTTCTTTATTTTTATTTATTCAATTGTTCTATTTTTACTTGTATTTGATTTCACTATTATTTCATTTCAGGTTTATTTTGGTTAATATAATTATTATTTTCAGCTACTCATTTTTAATTCTTCTTTTTTTTAGTTGTTTCAGGGATTTCAAATCATTTTATATAGTAGACAATGGAAGTCCAAACTAGTGAAATTGTCATCACTGTTTTATTTCATTCTTATCTACATCAGTCACGCACTAGTTGAATAACTATATCTGGCTAATTAGCTTGTGTATGGTCTTCCAACAGAGACTTCCGAATTTCGACAATTGATAACGACCATCTTGTATTTCATCAGTTCGGTAAATTGATTTGACAACCCTGAAATGAAATTAAAAAGATTAACCAAAAATAACAATTTTATTGTAAATGCATTGCTGGACAACATATACGCGGCTTTCTTGAATTTTCTCATAAATTTAGTCAAGCTATCGTAGAGATACGTAACATATGGAAACCTCTAATTAAGCGAAAATCGACCAACTCCCGCCAAACGGTCATCTCCCGCTAAAACCAATGAAGCGGAAAGAGGGAAGAGGGGATAGGTGAAAGCACTCGAATGACCTATAGTCAGACCTCGGAGGAATAAGTCCAGTTATCACCCGAAGACGACTGTGGATACTAACAATCGAAACTTCGTGACATAACTTGGTTTGAAATCTTTTAATTTTAATTTTTTGATTTCTTGTTATTAATATTTTTAATTTTCAGCTTTTATTAATATTTCAATTTTTATTTGTTTGGTTGTTGCTTGTATGTTATTTTTTTATGATTTCAGTTTTTTGTTTAATAAAATTGTTATTTTCGGTTAATCTTTTTGATTTTTTTTCAGGGTTGTCAAATCAATTTATATTATATTAGACAATGGAAGTCCGAACTGATGAAATACATCACGAAACATAGTCAACCACCTTCAAATAATCGACAATCTTGTTGAAGCTACAACTGTCAAATCAGTTGTCATTTATTCAGTCTGTTTTGCAAAATTACCATGGACGGATATAACATTAAACAACACGTGCAAATGATAAAATTGTTTTTTAACGCGCTTTTATTAGCTTCGCTTGTATGTTTGGTTGTTTGTTTGTAACCGACTGCTTTGGACTCGATTTTGACTAACTTTAAACGGACAGATGTATTTTAAACTTTGTTCACTTATCAGGAATAGGGGACAATACAATAATTTCACAAGATTGAATGATTTCCTAACACAGTCTCTGTGTGAGAGCAAGTGAGGCAACCACATTGTCTGCTCCTGCGTATATCCTCTATATAATAATAATAATAATATTCATTTATTTTCTTAAGACAGTTACAAACCATATGGAAAAAGTCAGTTGCTTACATTTAAAATACAATAATACTAAAAAATTGATTTCACCGCAAATTGCCACGATAAAGGTTCATCCAGTTTATGGAAACACTGTTCTGTCAAAAAGGATTTCAAATTATGTTTGAATGATTATTTTGTCAAGCAGTTTCTCACATTTGGAGAAAGAGCACTGTATATCCTAGGAGCCATATGACTAGGAGATTGGTGAGTTATTTTTAATTTTCTGAATGGAATTGAAAAATCTTTTTTTTTCTTGTATTGAAACTATGATTCTGTTTGTTTCTCACATATATTTCACCATTATTGTCGAATACTAGCATAATCAACTCTGATATGCCTAGACAAGGTAATGTTGATATTTTCAGTTTCTTGAATACTTTTATCTTTGCATGAATTAATCTGTGAGAGCCCCGTCATTGATCGTAAAGTTAGTTTTTTTGCTTCAAATGGGCTTCACATAGCAAGTCAAAATAAAAAGTTGGAAATAAATAATAGTATGAAAAATTAAAATAACTCGCTTCAATAGCAACACAATCTAAAAAATAATTCGAAACTAATTTAAGATTGTGTTCAACATCGATAATGAGTCCTATGGATTGATGTAACTAATGACTTTCAATAATAAATTGATGGATGTAGCCGTTACTACGTGGTAGGAAATCATAATGAAAAGAGAAATGAAAATTTCTATATTTTTTACCACTTTTATTTGTAACTAACGTTACTGCAATACAATATACTTTTTTATTGTATTTTAATGAATTAGTTTGAGAATGTCCATATAGGACGAAACTGCAGTAACGTTAGTTACAATTAAAAGTGGTAAAAAACAGAAATTTTCATTTCTCTTTTCATCATGACTTTTAATAAGTCTGAAATCAGAATAAATCTATTTACAAAAAAATTATTCAGTTGTAAAAAACGTTGGATGCTAAATATGATTTGTTATAAATAGTTGGTTAGGAGCTGTTTGCCAGATTGGAGCCATAATAAAAATATAAGTCAAAACATTCCATACTTTTTCACAACAAAATTATTTTTTTGTAAATAGATTTATTTTGATTTCAGACTAGTTTAAAGTTATTAGTTACGTCAAACTATAGGACTCATTATCGATGTTGACCACAATCTCAAATTAGATTAGAATTATTTTTTATTTTTCAGTTTGTGTTGCTATTGAAGCGTGTTTTTTTAGTATCTTAAACTATTATTTATTTCTAATTGATTAGGCCATTAGGTACTTGATGAAGATACACAGTAATTGCATGAACTGCACAAACATTATTTGAAAAATATCCATGTTTCGTTAACACATTAGCTTTTTCGTAGTGAAAACGTTATGTTTCACTACGAAAAGGCTAGTGTGTTAGCGTAACATATCGTGATACTTTTTAAATGAAGTTTGTAGAGATCAATTCGTAAGGTGTAGTTTATGAAATGATAAAATTATTTTATCAAAATGAGTATTCCGTTCGGGCAACGTACCGCGCGCTTCGCCCATTTTGCGGTAGTCATAATCGTAGGATAAGGTAGGATAAATGTGGTGGATAAATTTGAGTCCACTGGATTAGCAAACGATCGACCAATATCCGTACGTCGACAAAACGCAAGACCTGCCGAAAACATCGCCGCTGTCTGTGAGAGAATCTGAAATAGTCTATTTTGCATCGCTCACAAAAATTCGACCACAACCTGGTGAGTTTCACGTCATGACTTGGGCCCGCACCCGTACAAAATTCAACTCTCCTAGGAACTGAAGGTGTACGATCATATAAAACGACGTGAGTTTGCTGAAAAATCATCTGGATACATGGGTACGTGAACGACCAAAATTTTTGAACCTAGGACGATTACCAATACACATGAGATCCAAGAGCGTCCAACGCATCACCAAAAAGTCACCGTTTCGTGTGAATTTTGAGCTGGCGATATCATCGGTCTATAATCTTTGAGCTGATGATTATCAACTTCTTTTGATTGGAATTGGATGATGTGGACACCAACGACACGTGGTTTCAACAGGACAAAACTACGTGCCACACAGCTCATGCCACTTGGATATTCTGCACGAGGGATTTGAGGCATGGTCATCTCTTGTGGAGATGACTATGAAAGACCTCATATGTGCTTATTTTATTTTTGAGGCAGAACCTTTGAGACATTTCTGTAACCTGCTTTGATTCTCCTCTTTTGAATAACCACACAAAGTAGTAGAATTTTCAAACTGGTGAATGACATTGGGCCACTCTGTAGGATCCCCATTAAAGGCTTTCGGAACACTCTGTCTAGTCAAAATTTTCTTTATGTCATTATTGTCTATTGATTGACTAGACATTTCACGTGAATTTTCCTAACGTCATTTTGACATATGTTTGCAATATGAGGAGTGGGATATATTTTTGCGTGTGAAAATGGAAAAAATGGTTCACATACCTGAGAACAGCAAAGTGTAATTGTTTTTGTCATTATTACCATTCCAAGTGATGTTCACCCAATTTTGAACATTAGATCCATTGTTAATTACTGACTCTTATCCCCATGATGGAGACTCATCTTCCACTGATGCATCCGAAGATTCATATTCCATTTGTAATAACTTGAAGGCTAATTGTAAGTCGAGAATCTCTTGTTCTTTCTTCAATAATTCCTGTTCCAGTTCTATCTTCTTGATTTCTGCCTGAATCATCAATTCTTTTTTGACCTTTTCTGAACTTGGACTTTTCCTTCCTTGAATGGAACCCTGCCGTGACATTTTCTTCTTGTTGCCTGCATGTTAGTACTTAGAAGTGAAGTTTTTGTCATCAATGTCATTACTCTGCTTCAACTGTGAGCCACGAGAAGAAATGTTGTCTTGTCTTCACTACTGATAGGAATCGCTTCCTTTTTCGTTCTCCTACTAATCTCTCGCTTCTTTGACATGTCTCAATAGGTTGATTCGGTAAAGGCGTAGAGGAACCAAGCATTGTTATGTTCTTCCTGAAATATCTAGGTTTAATCCGGCTCGAAGGACCAATTAATGTTATGTTTCACCAGAAATATCTAGGTTTGATCCGGTCTCGAAGAACGAAATATTGAAATTCAATGTCTGTCAAAAACGTTTTGTTTATTATTCTTCTTGTTTTAGTTACAATAACTGAAAATCAAATTAAATATTACTATATACAGGGTAAAACAGATAGTAAACAAATAATAGTGAATTTAAATACTGAAGAATATGAGCTAGAATGAATAGTTCCAATAAATTCAAAATCTTCGAAATGATACAAAAACTACTGATTCAAAAATTGTACCGTATTTTTCTATTTAGTCAACTTGTTCAGTGATCCAATAATTTTTCTGAAAAAAAGTTCGTTGGGTAACAGGATCAATGTTTTCTTGCCGACGTTTCGAATTTAATTAAATTCTTCTTCAGGTCTCTGAGTTGTATGTCACCCATTCGTGCAGACTTGGTCATGACAGAACTACAAAATATATGCATAAAAAAGGTGTCATTTTCATTCCTTTTTTCAAAAGATATGTTGACTATATTGTTACTTCCATTCCAAAAAATAAATAAACTGAAGTATTAGACACTTTTCATAGTTTTCATCCAAAACTAAAACTTTCTTTAGAAATGGAAAAAAACAATTCGTTAGCATTTTCAGACAGTGAAATAATCAAAGATGCAAACCGAATTTTAAAGGTAGAATGGTATCAACTTTTCTGAGAGATTTTTAAATTATTTTTCGAAGCATAATTTTCAGAGTAAAATCAATATTATAAGGAATTTGAAAACAAGAGCAGTTCTGAATTTCGTAAAAAAAATCTCCAATTAATTGAGAATTACCCAGTAAAAACAATTTTTTTTCCTAGAGCCCTTATTAGAAAAATAATTGAAGAAAGAAGTTTCTCCTCCCAAAATACAGGGGTGAAACCCAAATGTCACGAAATTCCATCTGTAGAAAATTTATCCCGAAACAAAAAACAAAAACACCACAAGAAATACAATCCAATATAGTGTACAAATATGAACTGTGGAAGCTGTCACAAATGATGTGTTGGTCAAACCGGACGTTATCTCAAAACACGAGTTTCAGAACACATGAGAGGCTCTAAGAAACTGAATATAAAAAACTCCACAGCTCTAATTGAACATGAAAAAGAATATGGACACATTTTTGATATTGATCATCCAACTTTTCTAGATGTTCACAACCATATTTATCCAGCGATAAATGATACATATCCTGAAATTCGATAGTGTTAACACTAGAAGAGATGTCGATGGCCTTTATACTGCATATACCCTTCTTTAATTTTTTTTCTTTCTGCCAATGATTAAAAAACAGACCCCACATTATCAGAATCACAAATAAAGCCATCCGTTTGTTTCATGTCGTTTTGTATTGGTGTTGTCTCGGAAATTTTGGTTGTTTGCAATGTTTTTCATTTTGTTGTCTGATGGTTTTCAAAATAATGATATTATCAACATGAAAAAACTAGTTTTCGGTGAGTAATTTAATTAGGAACACATTATTTCTTGTGAAATTGAAACGGTAATAATCGTATAAGGTTTGTGGAAGGTATTTTTATGAAACTTCATTCTTGCAGAGCCCTGAAGAAAATTCAATTGAATTCGAAACGTCGGCAAGAAAACAATTGTTTTTTTAATAAAACATCAAACCTGTTACCTAACCAACCTTTTTTCAAGTATTTTTTATGGTTTCTGAATTCAAACAATTCAACTCTGTGTAATCTAATACGCAACAGCGTCGAATTCTAATCACAATGCTTTTCTTATTCTTCCCACCTAAAAGAGGCACTGTTCAGGTGTGCCTATGAGAACTATGAGACGAATGTACCGTGTTTCTGTTTTATAATTACATACAGCCTCACCTCTTGAGTGATGTTAAACAAATTGTAGTAGAGTTGAGATTTTACAGCATGCGATTATTACAGATTTCATCACACCTCAGACAGTGATTGAGTAGGATTAATTTACCGAGTGCTGGTACTTTAGGCGATTGTATTCCTTGATATGTCAATTAAAGTTTCACAATTTTGAGTGACAAGTAAATGAAAGGAACGATAAGATTAAGGATTGAAATATATTTGTTTTAGTCAGTATTACAATTTATTTCGTGGACACTCGTACAGGAGAAACCACTCGACATTCCTGATAAAAATTAATCTGTATATTCTGTGAACAATATTGACGAAGACTACCGATAAATCATGGCCTATCTGACAGCCCATCACACCAAGATATTTCAATAATAGAAAAATCGATAGCAGTTGATTGATAGGCGGTTTAACATTGAACATAATGGATATGTTCGTCCGGCTCTAAATGAACTATTGAGGCCATTTTTTATACTGAACTTTTTGTTAGTAACAGTCATGATTACTTATCTTACGGACTATACGATACGATAACTACTGGTTAACTATGCTGCAAAGGTATCGAAGTCTTTGGAAAAGTAACTAAAACACCAAACCATTTTGAAAAAATAATGTTGAGTAACCTACCTTCCAGCAGCTCCCCTTTAATAATATAGGGAGCTAACTACTTTCGTTATATATAATTTCTGATCATATAAGAATCACAATAACTATATATATATCAACTAGGCAAATCGAAAATAATGTACACGCGCGAGTGAAGAAAATTATAATTTCCCTTCAAAAATAATATGGTCCGACGAAAGTATGGTCACTAATAATGGTATCTTCAACCGCCGCAATACGCATTACTGGGCTCAGCAAAATCCGCGTGTTAAGAAAATATCAAGACATCAAGAACGTTTTGGGTTTAATATGTGGTGTGCAATTTTAGGAACTAAAATACTAGGTCCGTTTTTTTACTATAATTCTTTCACCGCCGAACGATACCATCATTTATTGCAAAACTATGTAGAAGACTGTTTGGATAATTTACCTCTGGCACAGGTCAATAACTGTTGGTTTCAACAAAACGGTGCTCCTGCACATAATTCTAAACAAGTTCGAGAGTATCTTTCGCAGCGATTTCCTGGAAGGTGGATTGGAACTTTAGTGAAGTGTCTTGGCCAGCGCGATCCCCTGACTTAACTCCTCTGGACTTCTTCATATGGGGTTTTGTTAAAAACCGGGTTTACCAACATTCTTTTGAAACTGAACAGCAGTTACGAGAATGTGTAACTGTCGCATTTAACAGTATTACACCAGAGATGTTACGTGATGTTTTAAGTTCTACAGTTAGAAGATCATACTTATGTTTGGAAAATAACGGAAACCTGTTTGAACACCTCCTTTGAATTAAATAAAAAATGCGTTAATTTCTTTGTTGTTTTCATTACTTTAAAAAAATCATTATTAACCTACTTAAAAATACATTTTGAAAATAGAAAAAATGCAATTTTCCCTTAAACTAAAAAAAAAAACAATGGCATGTGTTACATCGTTGAATTCGTAATAAAAAATGGAATCAGATACAGTGTGTACTTTTTTTCGGGCTATTTAAAAAAATAAAGTTGATGATGGTTTTTTGAAAACGAAACGTCGGATATAAAAACTAAAAATACCATCGTGTAGTACCTTGAAAGTGCCAATGAAAAAGTGATATTCGTTTTTTGATATCTTTTCAAATAAAGTCAGAAAAAAATAAAATTGATATTGTCAAATTCTCGTTTTTCCCAAATATCTCAGCAGGCCATGAAAATTCTTCAAGTTTCTAAACGGCATGTAAATAAGCTTTGAAGAACACAACTTTTTCCGAATTTAACCTAAGCTGTATCTCCAACAGGTACTGAGATTCCCATGCTTAGGATCCTAGGATCCTTATCTTGGACACACTGTATATATATATATATATATATATATATATATATATATATATATATATATATATATATATATATATATATACACATCGGAAAAGTCTAGGGATATTTTTAAAAATGGCAATAATTTTTTTTTAGATCGCTTTAGGGAAAAAAAGTTGACGGGTGATTATTAAACGAATGTAACTTACAACAAAATTTATTAAATGGTCAAAAATACTGAGTGCGCATATAAGCAAAACTAAAAAAAAAATATGGCTCTTCTTTGGCACCCCGAAATAAAATCATAATACAAAAAAAATTGGAATGGGTACAAAGTATGGCCTCCACGCTGGTTTATTACGGCCCTACATCTATCGTGCATCGACAAAATGAGATTGTCAATGTCTTGTTGAGGTACATTTGCCCATTCAGCGATTAAAAGCTCTCGTTGTGTGAATGTTCTCCATATGCGGAGTAATTCTTCGTTGAAGAATAATCGTGTTAGGAATCACATGTTAAAAGGTAAGACCTCGTTAGTCCTTAGCTCGCACAAGTTTCTCAACTTCTGAGAGTTGTCGTTCGTATGGGGGCGGCAGCTGATTAACGGAAAAACAGATTTTAAACAGATTTTAAACAGATTTTTTTAAGCATGTCCCACACATGCTCGATGGGATTCAGGTCCGGTGATTGTGCTGGCCACGGCAATACATCAACTCCTTCGTTGGTGAGCCAGTCAGTCACTAGACGCGCGACATGTGGACGAGCATTATCGTGCATTAGGTGGAAGTTTTCACCAACAGCACCGGCAAACGGACGGACGATAGGTAGAAGAACGGTGTCGAGGTACTGTCGAGCTGTGAGGGAGCGATTTGGAAAAACGAGATCGGTTCTGCCGCCGATCATGATTCCGCCCCATAGCATTACTGTTCCACCTCTGTATGTGTGGACTTCCTGGACGTGTCTCAAACGTTCATTATTTCCAGGTCGTCTCTACAGTCTAACTCGACGAGAATCTGGATGAAATCCAAATCTGGATTCGTCTGTAAACATAACTGTGGCCCAATCATTTGCATCCCAGTTTTGATGTTCTTGACACCACTCTAATCTTTTACCGCGATTGCCTCTCGACAAAGGTGGACATCTAAGTGGCCTTCTGTTGTGGAGATCTGCTTCATGCAGTCGATTTCTGACAGTATCACGACGAATGGTTACCTGGTGCGTCTGCTGCAACACGTTAACCAACCCAGGTGCTGTGATTGTCGATTGTCTACTTGCGGTTAAGACCACAAATCGGTCTTGAACTGCAGTTGTAGCGCGTCCTCGCCCTGGATGTTGTTCCGCTGGACTGCCAGTTTCACGGAAACGCCGCCACAATCGACTGATAACACTTTGGGAGACCCCCAAACGAAGAGCTACATCATTTTGTCGCATGCCACCTTGAAGAAGCCCTACAGCTCTATTCATCTCAGCCAATGGTAAGTGATGGCGTTCCATGTTAAAGCACAATATTTCCAGTTCAATTGCTGAGCAAGAACTGCATAGAATGTACAAACACGACACTTTCAGATTATTCATTTTAGCCGAAAACCTACAGTTTGTAAAAAACTAGATAAAAGATTAGTTACCGTTTATGCCGGCTTTGTTCAACCCATGGAAATCTACAGGGTGGTCGAGTGTACCAATTTAATCGAAATTAAACGACCTCATGCATTTATTTTTATGATATTTAGTATGTTATAAAAATATCCCTAGATATATATATATATATATATATATATATATATATATATATATATATATATATATATATATATATATATATATATATATATATATATATATATATATATATATATATATATATATATATATATATTATATATATATATATATATATATATATATATATATATATATCTAGGGATACGTACCTAGGCTGCATTGTTGAATAAAAATAAATTTTGACATTTTTATTCATAATTTATGTAGATGTCATAGTGTCATAGTGAAAAATTTGTTTATGTTGTGATCTTGTTCTTTTTATTTCTATTGTTAATGGCGGTGTTAAAGTGAAGACGTGAAACTGTATTTGTATGAGGGAGGATGATTGCGCAGGGTCATGAGTTTGTTTCCTGTATCTGACTTATTTGTTGTTCTACTAGAAATGGTTTGTGTGTTGGCTATAATGGGGGAGATGAGGGTAGATTTTGGTTGTGTTTGTGTTGGCTGAATGATTTATATTGATGTATAGTATATTTGATTTAGGTCTTTTATGTCTGTTCTGTTGTTCATAGAATTTTATTTTTTTTAATATGATATGAATAATTTCTTTTATTATTCTTTTGTTTGTATTGTATTCAAAACCTAATATTTTAGTGTTTTCAAACTTGGGGTTGTGATCTTCTTGAATGATATGTTTGTTCAGTGATGTACTTGAATTTTTCATATTTTTATGGCCATTTAGCCTATTTTGTAATAAATGTGAGGTCATGTATTCTTTCTCGCAGACATTGCATGGGATACTATAGATGAGATTAGAGTTTTCAATTTTTGGGGTTTTACTCTCTAATGGAGTTTGAATGCTACTTGATAGTTATGTTTGGAGAGAACTATCAACTAGTAAAACAACATTTCAGGAAAATTCTTATAATGAAGTACAGCTGTATCACCCTGTACATGTCTACAAATCCATAGACTTGACATGAAACAAGAATGAAAGAGCGGGAAATACAAAATTCAATTTTTGTGTACCAAAATTTATTAATTTTCATAAAAGAGACAACCACTATTGTTATTGAGTTGTTATTATCAATGATTTGTTTTCACTGAGGGGTCAAGATAAAATTATTGAATTCGCGGATGACATTGGCATTTTTATCAGGCACCTGACTGGCAAAATGGCAAAAAATAGTGGGTGAGCCAGACTTTTATATATTCATTTTGACTCAATTTCTTCAATAAGTGGAGATCTCATTTTAAGTGATAGTGAATGACGATTCCCAAGTATTTAATTTTTTTACAGGTTTCTATTTTCAATTATTGGAAATAGCTACAGCTGAACGGTGAGTAATAAGTCTTTTCTATGTTGATTGTAAGTAGTTCGTGCTTGAACCATTTTTTCATAATTTTGAAATCGTCTTCAGTTCCACTTTGTTCCTTAAATGACGAAATCTATATGATCGTCGGCATATAGATTTCGTCATTTGCTTTAAAAAAATGACTCTGTTGAATCCCTTTGCAATCTGTTGCCAGATTGCTACAACAAACTCAAATCGTTCAATACCAATAATCGTATTGAACTTTCAACATTTTGGAGAAAACAAAGGTAACCGGCGCATATTGTCAAATTTAGAACAAAAAGTGCGGTTACTTTCCAGATGAATGCGACTGGCCGCTTTATCCCTATATGTTGTTGATAGAACTTTTGATCTAGTTTACAATTTTTTCTCATCAACTGTCTATATTTCGAAATAATAGAGATAGTGTGTGAAGGACCAACTATGTCCTTTTTCGTTGATTCCAAATTGCTTCTTCCATCTGAGAACCTACTTAAGGAGTTGGGTTTATTTGTTACCCCACAAAAGTGTTTGTTGAAACTGTATGTCGCACGCCCCTGTTTATCTTTGGTAAGTATCAGTCATTTCTTGTTTGCCCAATGGTGCCAAGTTGGCCAGATGAAACGCCATCACCACGCCTTATAATTACGACTTTCCGACTAAATGAGCTCGCTGTCAGCTCGCACCTTCATTTGTCTTAGAGAGAACCCTGGCAGGCGCGATTGTTATCATTAATGATGGTGTGTGTCCGTCTCTCTCACACCTACGTGCCCAAGTAGCAGGTACATGACCATCAACATAAGTACTTGTCATTTTGGGTTCATAAAAATAACTCAACTGTTACGGTGCTAATTCCACGTTCAAAGGGAAATAACCAACAGGTAATAAGTCAGATGCGTCCGCATCAACTTGTCTTCTGGACTGGTGTTCGCTTCTTGTTTACAGCAATATCTCAGTTTGAACTGGTGATATTTTATTCGAGATAGTTGATGAAATCTACCTGAGTTATGCAAATGATAAATCGTTAACTATCGAAGCAGGTAAGTTTATTTTACCGTGAGAGATATATCGATAGATATACCTTATCTCATATCCATTTATCTAAAGGTTCAATTCTCTGCCGACAATTCGAATTCTCAATGATTTTTTGGAATTGAATGTAGTTATTTTTTCAGATAATTCTATAGAAATACATACCACAGTACGCAAAACGGCGATTGTGAAAAAAAACACTGAATTGAGTAACCTTTATATCATATTTTGAATGAATCCCTAGAAAAAGGAAGCTTTCCTACATATTTCAAAACTGCAGTCATCAAACCCATTCATAAAAAAGAATGTAAAGTCACTTTCTCAGACTATAGACTTGTCTCATTGATTGGTTACTTCGCTGAAATTTTAGAGAAAATTTTGAAGGTCCCACTACAATCTCTTTTAAACAAGAAGAAAATCATTTCGCCCAATCAGTTTGACTGCTATCTTATTAGTTACTACAAAAATGTACCATACAATAGAAAATCACAGACCTGCAATTGAAGTATTCCTTGATCTTGCAAAGGCCTTCGACACTGTGGACCATACTTATTTTGGGCATCGCTTTGGGCTTTTTCAAACAAAGATTGAACATCTGGATGGCAAGAAGATTCATAGACTTCTGGCAGAATCTTCCAGGATTGACTCACTCCAAAGCGTTTATTCACCCTTCGAAGCTTCTTACCAAACAGTTGTTGGACTACAGTAGGGATGAGCTGCGATGTCTAACAAGTCACTGTCATTTGAATCATCATATGCAGAGACTCAGACTGTCAGAAGTGTGTGGCCTCTGTTTGGAAAATGATGAAACAGCAGAGCAAATGCTTTGTGCCTACCCCGCTGGGGATCGAATCGGCTTCGTTAAGGATCTGGGTTATTTTTGTTCGAGTGTGAATAATTGTGAGCCACAATAAACCCTTGCGGGTTGCGGTGGAGGGTCGAAAAGACCCACTCACTTTAGACCTAACCTAACCTAACCTCAAAATTGAAACCAACTTAAATATCGAAATCGTTCATGATGTATTAATGTGTGTAAGACCATATATCAAATATCTAATCTTCTGAACAACTACTTCCTGAATGTTCCAAGGAATATAATCAGAGAAACTGTCTCAAAATTCAATTTAGTAACTCCATCGTATCCACAATCCACGTTTGCCAATGTAGAACTGGAAACTCTTGTAACAATGAAACTTAGTAAAATTGGTGAAGAAATAAGTTGAACGGTTTTATTGGAAAGAAACAAAGTAATGATGCAGATGATTAGTAAAGGCTGAAAAATAATTAGGTTAGTACCAGGTACCTACAAAACGAAATGCTTTGTTATGAAAATGAATCTAATTTTATTCTATAAGTCATAGACAAAGTACATTATTTTACTCGCAAGGAATGGTTATTTTTCGTTCGAATGATTTACAACGCTGGCTTTTGGCTTGCCAGGTGACTTTCAGCTAGGTGATGGGTTTTTGTATGTGACTATGAATGTATAGAGCATCGTCTTGCAAAAATAAGTAATAATAATGATTATCAAGTGGAATTTCTTGGAGAAATAAGAACATTTTTGTTATCTGGCAGACTACAGGCTTCTTTTCTACGTCCACGCAGTTTGGGACGTTAGAATACCTCTGCCAAATGAGCTTTCATCCATGGATATAAGAATGCTCCTAAATAACGCCTCATTCCAAAATGTGTGTATCCTCGCCGAAAGAATGTATGACTCTGAGTCCACCCAATGTCACTAACGGTTAGGCCCCCCCATAGACCATGAATGAACCAAAACCCCAATCCTGAGTATACAGATGAGATGGAAGTCGATCAAACGACCCCAACTGTCTTCTCTGTGACACCGAATAAAGAGCGGTAGTTTCTCAGTTGTTCAACTCTTGAACAAATCTAGGAGACTCAGTGGTGCAGTCAGGAAAACCTTTATTGCCTCCTCAAGAGCAGGGTATTTCAGGAATCTTTCAGCAGCAAAAGATAATTTGCATCAGGAGAGGAAAAATCTCCCCCTGAGCAGGTCCTGCAGATAACCTGAGTTAACAGAGGAAATGGGTACAAGAGAAAGATATTCTCTATCCTCCAGCTTTTGAGCTGAGTTCACAGAAGATATGGAGGTAGATCAAATATCCTCTACAGTCCTCCTTGTAATATCGGATTCGGGTCATGATCTGAAACCTTAGAGGGGTTTTTATCATTTTCTCACTAGACAATTCATGCCCTGGTAGCAGAGCACGTGCTTTGTGCCTGCTTCACCGCCAACCGAATCCGGTATTTCGCGTTTAGTACAGTCACAATATTGTTAGCTGACTTGAAAATTCACTCAACAAATGGAATAAATGAACTTTGTTTAGCAGGCGGATTTATTTGGTTATGCACTTCTATTTTATAGATTTTATAGATATTTTATAGAATTCCTCCGATTTCTTTTTTAAGGTTCGCACCGAGACATAAATAGAATCACTTAGCCCATCTTGTCGGAAATTGTGGTAAAGTTAGTGAACAGCGAAAAATTGGAAGACGCCTTGTTTGAATATCTATATTGAAATGCACATACTGTGCACACTCATCGGTAACTTTTGATCCATTCTGAGATCTGTGTCTCTGTATTCCGCAAAGCAATGTTCGAGTGAGTTTATCACAATGCTTGAAGTCCTTTACTATGGAAACAATTCTAGATGAGGACGAAATATCGATGTCGAAATGCAGAGAAAGAAGGAAGTACGAAATCCCTTTGAATGTTGAGTTTTCCCGAACATTTGGAAGAGATTTTCGCTAACAGAAAATATATAGAGAAAAATTAAATGTTTCTATCGACTGGAAGATTCAGATATGAGTAAATTACCTGCTGAATATGTAGTTACAGCACTGTATATATCCGTATACCAACGCATGTAGCACGAATATAATGATTTTCGCGTGTGTCTCATTTAACTATAGTCTGTTGTGAGTGGAGAGGCTTATGTTTTCTTTCTTCTATGAAGAGGAGAGAACTGAATAGCACCTTCGAAGTGATTAAGTTTAGTGTTAATTTTACTGTACAAATTACTGAATTAATTATGTTGATGCATAGGAATTGATGTTAACAAATTCAACATTTCACAGAAATAGCAATATAGAACAACTTTCAGAACAACACTGGGATCTAATACGAACAAAATCCGATAGTTCACTGAAAAAAAAATAATAAAAGGAATTCATAATACACCTTGTGCCTGTAGGAAAAGTTGAACCAATCGGTAAAACTTCGAAGCCCTTAGATGTAAAAAAAATTAACCTCCTGAAAAGTTGGGTTAGGTTTGAAAGCAGCTCTAATAGCTGAACCTCGCTCATTCATCATATTCTGTTTCATTATACCTTGTTACTGTTCATTTCGCATTATGATGAATAGAGACCTGTTTTATACCGAAGTATGTGCCCTATCCCCCGAAGCCCCGATACATTCGGGATGACGCGTCAGCATTATCAACCAACGACCACTCTCCACACCGTGGGGTGAGTGATCATTGGGTCCGAGAATCATGTGCCCTGAGCAAGCGCAGTGAGCCAAGAATGACAGCCTTCTGCACCTATCCGGCTAAAATTTCTTAGTGCGGCAGGCCGGTATGATTTCAAGATTCGAGAGTAGAGAGGGTTCATTCCACCAAGGACTCCAATAATCAGAACAACCATCTTGATCTGTATAGAGTCTGCGGAGTTCGAAGAGAAAATCTCGATATTTTATCCGTTTCTCGTCCTCTTTTTGGACGATATTCGTCTTGCCAGGAGCTGAAAACTCCAGGACAAATAACGTCTTGCTCTGGTGGTCGAGAAGGACTACATCAGGCTTATTAGCTTGTATGAGCCTGAGGATGGGGAACGAATAGTTCCAATAATTTCGGCACTTCTCTTTTCCCACAACGGATTCAATATCCCCCGGAGCGTAGGGCATGACCGGTGTCTCCTCAATACCGTAAAAGTACGATCGCTGGTAATATAGCACTCTAAGGGCCGCGTTATGTCGATGTTATGTTTTAGGCTATCATTATTATTATTATTCAGCACCCCAACACAAACGGAACGTTTGTTTTCATGTCGTTTTGTGTCGGAACGTTTGTTTTCATGTCGTTTTGTGTTGGTGTTGTCTCAAAAATTTGTTGCAATGTTTTTTATTTTTCAAATACGTATCTAATATGTCTGATGGTTCAGTATTATAATCAACACGAAAAAACTACTTTTCGAGCCCTGATGAAGAATTTAATTTAATTCGAAACGTCGGCAAGAATACAATTGTTATTTTAAGATAAAATAGATCCTGTTACCCAACCAACCCCTTTTTTAGAATTATTATTATTATTACAACTATAACATATCAGAGTATTCTTGTGGACAAAGTTTCACTTAATCTGTAATGCAGTTCATTTGTGAAAACAAAGATTTTATTTCTGTTACATTCTTTGGCAAATGGTTTATTATTTTACAACCATTATAAACAATGGAATCCTTTATGACTGATGTCGTTGATATCGGTAACTCAATGTTGTTGGATTGCTTTGTCACATAATGGGTTGGTGAGAATAGGAATTTGTTCAAATAATTTTGAATTGAACACACTGTTTCCATTATAAAGATAGAAATCACTTTTAGATTTCCATGAGTGGTGAAGAGTATTCTACAAGAATCTGTACGTTTTGATTTGCGCATATATCTTACAGCTCATTTTTGCAAAATTAAAATATTTTGTAGTAGATAACCACTCCAGTGCGTCTTCTGCCACAGCTGACTTGTCTGTTTGGCCTAGTCTGCAGTTCCTTTTATGCTCTTTTAGTCTTGTTCCCATGGATCGTTTGGTGCTTCCGATATATACCTTTCCACAAGTAGACGGAATGCGATAGACCCCTGATGCTGATAAAGGGTATCTTTTGTCTTTAGCCGACCTGAGGCTTTGTTGTATCTTCCTCGTGGGTTTGAAGACTGTTTCGATGTCGTGTTTGCCCAATAGTTTTCCAATTCTATCCGTGACCCTAGGGACAAACGGTAGATATGCGCGTGCAACCATCTGTTCCTTTTTCGCTTTCTGAACCGTGGTGCTCTTCGATCTCATGGCTCTTCTGGTCTCGGAGGCACTGTACCCATTCGATTTCAAGGTAACTTCCAGGTATTTCAGTTCCCTCTCCAGATGTTCTGGTCCACATATTCTCAGAGCACGTTCCGTCAGAGTGGAGATAACTTCTCTCTTTTGGCTAGGATGGTGGTTCGATAGTATCTATCTGTGTGTGTGGGTTTTCGATACACTTTGTGGGTTAGTCTGGTACCACATCGTTCTACTAGTACATCTAGGAATGCTATCTGTTGGTCTTGCTCAATCTTCATGGTGAATTCTATGCTCGGGTGTTGGACGTTCAAGTGGTTTAGGAAACGGTTCCATGTTTCCAGATGACGAAGGTGTCATCCACGTAACGTAGCCATAAGGTCGGCTTCAATTCAAAAGTGTCGCCTTCCCTTCAAACCGTTCCATGAAATAATTAGCTATCACTGGGTTAAATGGACTCCCCATCGCAACGCCATCTTGTTACTCATAGGAGTTCCCCCCCCCCATTAAAAGTAACTTCCTGTGAGACATGCTCTAAAGAGTTCGACGGTGTCATTCGGGAGCACGTGGGCTAACCCCCTCAGAGAGTCTTCCAGTGGGACATTGATAAACAAAAACACCACATCGAAGCTGACCAGAATATCCGTCGGCTCCAGCGTTAAACCCCTAATTTTACCAACGAAGTCTGTCGAATCTCACGTCAAGGACCTCAGCCGTGAAAGTCTAAACCATTATGACTAAATTGGTTATCGAAATATTTAGAGGAAGACGGTTTGAATCAAACCAACTCTTTACTTTCATCATATCATTGGATATCATTTCAGTTAAATCACCTTTATTTGTGAAAGAATTTAGAAAGGAAAAAGCTTTCAAAATTAAAATAATAAAGGTCATAGAATCATTTGAAATTAATGTTAATCTTTTCTATAATTTTAGAAAACTGTTGAATACCTTATATTGAATACCCAGTTTAAGTTAAAACAAATAATAATTATCACTATTATCATATTATTCTGAAAATAATTTTCAGCTGTTGATACCTGTAATTTTAAATAACTATCAAATACTTACCTCATACCAATTTCTGTACCTTTTTGCTTTTTATCTGAAATCAATATTTACTAATCACTAGTCTGATTCATAAACTGTATAAACTCTAGGCATATTTTCTGGATGATCATCAAGAAGTGCAAAACACAAGCATTCTATGCCTAATTTGTATTCTTGCTGATCGAAGGAATACAATGATAGTAAGGTACATATATTCGCAAATGAGTGATAAATGTACTAAATGTAATAACTCTTAACGGACATGTATTGTGTGATATTCTATTCACATGAATAAACGAATTTGAATTTCAATTCGCCTCGTTCGAATGCCAAAAAATGGTAGGATCGTTCCTGAGATATTTATACTCGTTAAATCGGTAACGTAGATGAGGAACAATGTTGGCTCTAGTATTGAACCTTGAGGCACACCCTTACGTGTTTTCCCAATTTCTGAGCGATGGTTTGTTTACGGTTATTATGGTTATCAAGACAGATAACAGGATCGGGGATATTGAATCATATTTTGAAATCAACTGGTGATCATGCAATCCAATAAAATGAAATAAAACAAAACTCGGCACTAGAGAACCTCTTGAAAAATCCAATGCCTCTCAAAAAATCCGCTCATATTCTTTTAGAATATGGTTCTTTCAACATTTGTCGAAGGCAATAGACCTGTCTTCATCTGAGATGTTTTCACAAAATATCCATAGAACAGCAAGAATTATTTTTCAAAGAACAATAAGAACATAGTCATGTATTGTTAAATTATTGTAATTGCCGAAAAAAAAGTTGAATTTCCCTCTGTGATAATGATTAAGTGCAAGGTACTTCGAAATATTCAGATTAATGCTGCTTAAATGTTGATCCGTTATAATACTGGGAATAAAATTATTTGGTTTGGAAAAATGTTTTTCCTTTGTCACGAATAAGGTCAATATGAAACAAATGAAACGAACTTTTTGTAGGCCATTTTATTTTGATAGCGATACACTACGACTGATTTATGATAGTAATATCACTTTAATATATTTATGTTGTACGTCTATTATCTTCTTAATCTATGTAATAATGCATCACATCCTTCAATAAACTCCATATGTTAATAGACGCAATGTATATGAGGCAGTCATAAAAAATTGTGAATTGTTTTTTTGATGACTTCGCAGACAAAATAATATTCGAAATTGAAAGAGATCAACAACTGCAAATAACCTTTTGAGATCATTTGCGGCCTCGTATTTGTAGATTACCATTAAAAGTAACACGATAGAAAATAATTTTTTTGGCATTCTCTTATGGCTGAGATTCAATTGACGAGTTTCAATTTTGAAGTAGTATAAATTGTGTTTTTGTCAAGTTGTTGAATACTCTTCGTGAGCAAAACAAAAACAGAATCAACGCTCTTGACCGCTATGGATTGAATGATTCCGTAGACTCTATCTCGTCTTGTATTTTCAAATATTTTGCTGGAAAAATTCTCACCAGTTAACTTTGTAGTAAATATTCAAGATGTAGCAAAAACATATGTGAATTTCTAGAACTTCAACTAGCTTTTTCTAATATGACTAATAACCAGTCCGAGCAAAGCTTATTGTTAAATCATCTGAAAATGGAACTTTTAACAGGTGATGATCGACTGTATTACCAAATATGCGCCAAACTAACTGACTGTTATATGAGAAAACAAGATAGTTGAGGCACCAGTCAATCTAATAATAACACTGATGATCTTCAAACATGACTCAACCTCTGACGGAAGCACCAAACTCTTACGAAGGTTCGAAATAGATAAACACTTTAATCTAGCAGACCACTATTATAATCTTCTGGACATTATTCCGCCTTGGTCAAAGACGAAAGGAACTGGTTTAAGTTTGACGATAGTCGTGTCACTAAATGTTCTGGCGATATATTGGAGCCTCTGGAGAACCCTACATTTTGTTTCATGTATTTTGGGAGTGTTGTTATTTATAGTATGAATAAAGTGAGAGATATTTTCAAATTGTCACTGTTTCTGACAGTTTCGAAAATTTATCATCAGAGAGCATCCAATCTGTACAAACTAGTGCTGATCAGCTTAAAACAAATCTAGTGACCAGAAACTACGAGTCCAGTTCAAGTGTGGAAGGGATACTTTTCGAATAAATTTCAGCCCATAACCTGGGCTAACGAGTCCCGGGCCTAAGAAAGATAACGCGTTTTTTCGTTCAAAATTTGATTTATTCGTCAAAGTAATCTCCAGCAAGAGCCACACAATCATTACAGCACCAATCTAACATTTCAATACCACTTTTGTAGAACGATTCATCTTTTACCTCAAAATTAGCTTCAGTTTCAGCAATAACCTCTCCATTCCAGCGAAATTCCCATTCCATGCCATTTTGCCATCGTTTTCATTGATTTGTGTCTCTGTGCATTGTTCTGATGTAGCAGCACTTTCTTTTTCTTCAAATAGGGTCATTTTTCCACAATTTAAGCCTTCAAACGCTCCAATATCGCTATTCAATATTCATTATTGATGCTATTTCCCTTCTTAAAACAGTCGATGAATATTTACCACACCAATCTCAAAATAATAATGCAATAACCTTTCCAGCCGATTGTTATGCTTTTGGGCGCTTTGGACGAGTTTCACCAGTTGCTCTCCACTCAGACGACGATCTGATTTCGAAATGAAGTGAGAGCTTCATGTTTCATCCATTGTCACATATCTACGCAAAGAGTCTGGTTCATTGTATTTCAACATGGCCAAACACCGTTCAGAATCATCAAGACGTTTTTGTTTTTGGTCAACAGCGCGGCACCCACTTTGAACATATCTTTCTCATAGTCAAATGCTCATGCAATATAAAGCCAACACATTTTCTTCATTTCTTTACAGTTAACTGACGCAACTTCACTTTTCGATTTTGTGATTTTTTTATATTCTCTGGTGTTACTGCCTCTTGTGAACGTCAACTGCGTTCTGCGGCATCGGTGTCTCTACGATCACGTTTGAAACTAACGTTTAATTGTTGTTTTCGATGGAGCGGAGTCCTTATATCAATGAAGTAGTGTAAAATCAAATCACGAAATTGTTTTTGATCCATTGTTTTGAAAATAACAAAAGTAGTGTCACTTTTAGAACAATCACTCAAAGTTGAATATCATGAAATTTCAACAGCTCCATTTTGAAGGTAAGTACTAACTGAAAAAGCGGTAAATGCAATAAGGTGTTCAAAATTTCAGACCAATTGCGTTATTGAGTCCCTTTGCTGAGGTTTTTCAAAGATATGTTGCCAATGGAATTACAGATTTCATTGATATGTTTGATTTAATGAACTAGATTCAATATGGGTTCCAAATTATGCAAATCAACCTCAAATGCAATGGTAACGCTTGTAAATAGACTTTCAGAGGAGTTAGACAAAAGTAACAAAGTAGCTTGCACCTTTTTGGATCTAAACAAGGCATTCGATCTAGTCAATCATGAAATTCTTGAACAAAAGTAGAACTGTACGGTTTCAGAAGAGTGGCGCATGATTGGCTAGAAAGTTATCTGACAAACAGGGTGCAGTATGTTCAAGCAAGCAATCACATTCTGTTGAAAACAATAAATGATGTAGGGGTTCCCCAGGATTCTGTTTTAGGTCCTCTGTTATATCTGATATACGTAAATGACAGTTCTGATGAAAGTTGTATAATGTATGCAGACAATACTTCCCTCATAGGTACAGGGAGCAATGTAGAGCAAACAGTCTTGAAGGCCAATGAAGAAATCAAAATATCTGAGGAATGGTTCTCTTCAAATGGATTAGTTTTTAACATGGAGAAGACAACGTTTATAACATTCAGTCACTCAAATAATAAACTCGACCACAGCTTGTTGCTAAAATCTAATGGCAGATCTATCACTCAAGTACCTTCTACGAAGTTCCTTGAGCTGCATGTGAATGAACGCTGTTTATAAGTTAAGTCTCTCATTTGTATAATCGAAAATTCGCGTGGACAAACTGTTCCTGATACCTGACTTGTTCTGTATTATCTGAGAAATAGTAATAAGAACCAATTACAAATAATTAACCACCAATACTATAATATTGAGTACTTTCAACTATATTGATTATATTGACTACAATTTGTGTAAAATGTTTTTAATAATAATTCATCTTAAACTGATACTGTACTATACTGACTTGTTCTATATTATGATAGACATAATCTAAAGAACTAATAAACTATTTTTATTATCTATGTGTTAAACCCGAAACTTTGCTGCATGTGTAATATTTCAATTTCTATTAGGAACACCCGATATACAAAGTAAAACAGGAACAGATTCCATCTTCAGATGGAATTAGATTCAGATGATATACAACTAGAAAGTCATATAGATATTTGTCAAATATTGTTTCTTCTTTGGCAGTCTTTAATTTTTTATATGCCAAAAGATATAACCATTACATACGTCTTCACAATCTCACATCTCAAAATATATCTGGGTGAATACCATTTCAGTATCAACATGTTGAATACCCCCAGAAGTTTTCAAAAAATTTCCCATCTAAAATAGTTTTTGTAAACAGTATCGTCTATCGCCGACATCAATGTTGCGTCTATGTCAGTCTGAAGTTCATACTCCAATTGCAATTCATAAATATACCACTTATTTCACTAGTTCACTATGGATCTGCTTGCTTTCGGAACTAATATCAGAACTAACCTGCTTGGTTATGAAAAGAACTTATATAATTACCTTTCGTTCAGTGGCGGAACATTGAAGGGTCAAAGGCGTGATAGTGTATATGAATTTTTCACGTCCAAATTTTATTTCATTAAGAAACCCACCTATACGTGCATACACTCTTTATTATTATCGTTAATCAGCTATCGTCTGTATATGAACAAACTTGAGAAACCTTCACTGAGGATACTGACTTACATACTGAAATTAACTTTTGAAAAATAATTAAACGATTCAATTCCTCAGTAGTTTTGATGCATATAAGGTAAATATGGACAAGTGTTTTCAAAAATTCTCATATAAATAGTGAATTTTAACAAAATTCATTGACTTTTGGACCAGCTTTTGTTAAACTTCCATGACTGGAAAGTCTTTCTTTCACAAAGACAGAACAAAAGCACTACAAGAAAATCCTTAAGGCGCTCTAAGAGCGGTGCCTGTGCGGAAGTAGCGATTCACGTTGGATTTGAATCGCTGGAGATTAAATTCATTTGAAAAAATGAAGTTTATTTCACATACACGCAGTTATCCAGATGGAAAAGTTCTTAAGCAGTGAAGCTCGAGGTGTACTAAGTTGAACCTCAAAATGGTAAGGAGCTACAGTATTTCTGATATGTATCAAATCACTTGAACATCTCCCGTGAAAGTATCAATGGAAGAGAGACAAATCTTCAATTTTTCTCTTCTATGTCCTAGACTATCGAAGTTGCAAGTGACGTTCGAGTCTCCAATCATGCGGAGGGCTCTTTTCTGGATGGAACCCAGCAACTTCAGGGTATGCTCAGGGGCGGAGCTCCATACATGAGAACAATACTCTGAAGAAGGTCTGACCTGGGTTTCACAAAGCATCAAAAGTTGCTGAGGTGTGTACAGTTTTCTGGTTCGGAAAAATGTGCCAAGCTTTTGAGAAGCAGCCTTTGCAATTCCAGCGACATGACATATTAGTGTCCATCTCCACCCCCAAAAAACTCATCGAAGCAGAAAGGGAATTGTCTGTCCTGATATTATTATATCCGGTTCGGAGACATTTATCTTTCCGGAGAAAACCGATACCTGTGTTTTTGTGGCATTGAATTGAACCGGATTAATTTCACCCCAATCATCAGGTCCTCATTAGGATATGCAACCTCTTGCTGCAGGTGAAGATGTGCATCTGCAACCGATGTCCTGGATTTCAGATGAATGACGAAACAAGTATGCTGTTGTCAGCAAAGTAATATATTGGATACTTGATTATTTGCAATGAGCCGTTGATATCGAATATAAAGGGAGTTGGAGACAATATGAATCCCTGAAAATACCGTTGTTGATGGGAAAAGTATTCGAGATATATTCATCAACGGCCACTTGCAGGGAATGTTCTTTCAGAAAGCTGGAGAGCCATACACAAAAATGATCCGACAAGCATAGCGAACTTTGGCCAGCAAACTCATGCTACACACGGTCAAAGGCCTTAGAAATAGCAAGTGCAACAGCTATTCACTCTCCATGTTTCTCGATTGCGTTTTTCCAAATATGGGTAACATATTGTTGAAGCCGTCCAAATATTCAAGAATATGGTGGATTATGGCTTTATAGATGATTTTTGATATCAATGATAGGAAAGCGACTGGTCCATAATTGTATTGAAGATTTTTCTTGCCCTTATTGAGAATGGGCTGAACGCAGCCAATCTTCCAACAAGAAAGAAAAACCCTTTCTATGTAAGACAGGTTGAAAAGTCTGGTGCAAGGTTATTGGCGCACTTTATGAGTACAATTTCAGATTTGGTATATTTGATGATTATTTTATGAATAAGCTCCATGATGCAACTTACAGAGAGATAATATACCCCTGAAGAAACTATTATCCAAAGAAACACGTAATGCGGAAATGTCATGTCAGAATTTGGAAAATGAAGACGAATTCTCTAAAAAAACAAGAAATACTATTATTCCCTTCTAGTCTGGTAATTCAGCGATACGAGTGAATTCACCCCAGCCGTCCGACATAACAGAATATATACACACACAGTGGTCAGCACATTGACCACTATCAGATGACATAAATATAAACGGTTAAAAATGGTCTGTAACACGCGTTCCTACAAGGCTATCTCCACGACTCGTTCGAAACTATCAATTAAGCCACCTGTGCTTCACTTCTTGTTGCTTAATCTCATTAGCGGCAGTATCACGATGCTTCTTTCGCTTTCTACCCGTTTGCTTTGTAATTAATTAATCCCTAATCTGCGTACATATATTTCAGGTGGCTGCATAGGCATCGGGAGCACTGATTGGGCTCACGGGATAGCCAGGAGAATTTCTAATTAAAAGCAAATACTTGACTAGACTTGTGATTCAAGATCTGAAACAGCGCTCTTCGAACTACTGGTTCAGATCGATCAATTGGAATTTCTATAAAAAACTGCCAGTGTTCATAAAAGTGAACCATTATCTTGATATAAAACAAAAAGTTTATTTTTAACAATATTATAACCACACAAATGAGCAAAAATTTTCATCAGTATATATTTGAAGACAAAGTCTTCCGCTCCGTACATCTGTCTGTCTGTGTGAACACGACAAACTCAAAAACTGCTGAAAGATTTGTCACGGTTTTAACAATGAAGTGATTCAAAGTAATTCGATATATTTTTACAGAAATAATGTCTGATGAGAAATGAAAATAAGATTATGGAACTAGAAAGAGAGAAACACAGGATCAGGAATTTAACTATCTATCTCCAAAATCGAACGCAATATGTCAAAATAAATGACATTTCCAATTATTGTAAAATAATACAGTATGGCGTACCTTAAGGTGTAGTTCTGGGACCGCTGCTTTTCTCGATCAACATAAATGCCTCTTCATAATCCAAAGTAAAGGAAGAATAATCAGTTTCGTCGATGACACTGTCGTCTTTTACAAATGTGAATCTTGAACTGAATTGAAATATGAAGTGGAAGATGACTTATCTATGATCATAGATTATTTTCATCATCTACTTATGACCGTAAACATCGACGAAACATTCTTCATCCCTTTCACGATCTATGGAACCGACAAGCCAAATTTTCAACATATTTTACTAAAAAGTAATCCAAAAATATTTTCGGTTACCCAAGTGAAATATTTAGGAATAATTATTGTCATCAATCTTCGTTGGAATAAACATGTAAACTCTATTTTGAAAAAAATGCACCTTGTGCTCCACAAATTTAGACTAATGAATAACATATTGAGCCTCAAATATAAAAAGATTAGTTCAGTTTGATAGAGAGCCACCTCTCTAATGGTCTTCTAGGATGGGGAGGAATATCCAAAACTCATCTCTATTCACTAGAAGTAATAGAGAGGCGTTTTCTCAAACGTATGCTGTTGAAAGATCCGCGATTTCTTTATAGAGAAAGTGGTGTTTTAGACATTACACAGCTTTATTTCAAAAACAGCAACATTAGGCAACACCAAAATTGAAAAGACCTAATAAAACTCTTGCACAAGTATGATACAAGAAGACGCAATCAATTCTCATGTCTCCGAATATTGAAATCAACTGGGCAGAAGAGTTTTCATTATTTAAGTACAAGACAATTCGAAAATATATACCCATCACGTACTAGTAAATATGATTAACCCTCCTATGGGTTCCTTCACATACTGGAATTTCTGGAAACGATATAGCCGATAAACTTGCTAGAGAAGCTGTAGAATATCCAGCATGTAATCTCAGTATGAAAGCATTGCTAGCAATCCTATTTCCATTGCAAAATTGTAGAGATGTGAAATCACCACTGGTCTCAAAAATCTTCCAAACTCAAGGAAATCAAGGCTACATTATATCCTTGGAACAACAAAGCAACAAACCGCTTTCATCAAGTCATAATTACCAGATTACGACTGGGCCACACTCGCCTTACGCATGAACATCTATTGAGGAAAGAACCGCCACCAAAATGTGTCGCGTGTGAAGTGCTTGTGACTGTTAAGCATGTTCTGGTAGAGAGCCCATTGTTCACAGTTGTGAGACTGAACAATAAGATTCCCCCCAAACTAAGTGAAATTTTCCAAAATAGCAATACCAACAATATTTTTGAATTTCTCAAAGAATGTAAACTTTTATTTAAACTGTGATGCAAACAACTGCATGTTTCAGATATATTTATATGTTGGCCACTAATAGCTACGGCTGATGCGGTTTTTTCTAAATAACAAAAAATTCAACAATCTACCTCAAGACATTCAGGGCGATATGTCACATTATTCATTCAAAATTAAATTGATGAAATCTATATTAATATTATTGTGAAAATTTTTGAGGATGTATGTATATATGTTTGTATGTTAATGGCTCTTTGACTGACGCCTAAATGACTGAACGGATTTAAATAAAATTTCTCATAAATACAGCTTATACATTGGAAAACCATTTAGGCGATTTGGTTTTGGTTTTTTGCAATTTTGGTCATAATATAACGATAAGTATCAAGTAAGTCAGTGAAATTATGCTCCTCGAAAGCTATCTTGGCATGCTTTGCCTATACCGTTGGAGTTAGATGCAGATAACAATGCGATAACAATATATCTACCTCTTATGTAGTAGCCACTATATGCAAAATACTGAACCAAAAATACAATTAGATTTGATACTTTTTTTTACAATGCACATTTTAGAATATCTGTCAAATTCTTACAAAAATTGATACAATTATCGTTTTGAATATTAATTATAGATAAAATGTGTCTTTCACACTGAGTAATTTGGACGAATCGTTTAAAAGTTATCACGATAAAATTAACTTGACGCAACGCAGTAAGCCATTACGCATCGCATCTACTGTAAGACGACGGGGACGATACGCAGGAGTAGAGGGGCGGTCTGAGCAATGAAGCGTCATCGCCGAGATCGCGATCCGAAGCTACTGAACCTAGAATTTTGAAATATGCAGGTAGCTTCTTTGTATGGTGTAAATAAGCATCAAGAAAAGAAATCAGGAATTTCCACCTGCAAGGGGAAGGAAATATGGGGTTCAAAGATTGTTTTGAAATTCTTCAATTTTGAATTTGGAAACCTGAAGTATTGGGTTAATGAAAAAATATTGTTACTATTTGCTCAAAATGGTCTGTCACGAAATTTAATGTGACAAACCAAATTCTATGTACCTTATAAATACCCTTCCAAAAACCATCCATGATTTATTCATCTAGAAACCACTGATATTCTAATCTTCACATTTGTGCTTTAATGTTTTACTTATATAAGTATTTACTACTTTTAATCATGTTTGTCGTCGATAAGATGAATCTATGAAAACATATCTTTTTATACCTTTCATTAAATGTTATGTGTATTTTTTCTTTCTTTCTTTAGGAACACATTATGTTACTCAAAATTGTATACGTTTTCTATGATCTATGATCAACCTCACTAATAAGGGAATACTTTATTGAGTAAGTCATTGTATTTATATTGTCTTGTGAATATTTTGTCGGGGACAGGGTATAGTTGTAGGAAAAACCCTACAATTTGTTCTATACTTGATTTTACTTGTTTTATATTGGCGAAATAAATGCTATTCTATTATATTCCATTCCTCTCTATACCATTCTATTATATTCCATTTCATTCCATTCCATTCCATTCCATTCCATTCCATTCCATTCCATTCCATTCCATTCCATTCCATTCCATTCCATTCCATTCCATTCCATTCCATTCCATTCCATTCCATTCCATTCCATTCCATTCCATTCCATTCCATTCCATTCCATTCCATTCCATTCCATTCCATTCCATTCCATTCCATTCCATTCCATTCCATTCCATTCCATTCCATTCCATTCCATTCCATTCCATTCCATTCCATTCCATTCCATTCCATTCCATTCGATTTTGTAGGTGCATGTGGCAGATACACGACGAAAAAACAACAACTAACCCAGCTAATGCCGCGCAGAAAGCTGAAGTTAAACCATCAGGCATCTGTGCAACGTCTTCCATTTGGAACCTCCTATATATAAGAGCAGAAATTGATTTTAGTTGGTCGGGGCGACAACCAACAGACCGATTTCGGAGTACTTGCTCCTCGTCAGTATCGGGAGGGTAATTTCACGTGAAGTAAACCGTCTGAGTATCCCGAACAAAAAAAATTAGCTCTTTGTTGAGGAGGTCTGTGAGGTTGATAGATCTGTGGATGACAGAATTCAAAACGGAGTTGGTTTGTGCTAGATGATGGTGGGAGTTTGTGTTGAGGTATCTGTTTGTGTGTGTTGATTTTCTGTAGACCGTGTGGGTGAAGGAGTTATTGGATTTTATGATGAGGACATCTAGGAAGGAAAGAGTGTTATTGATGTCAATTTCCATTGTGAACTTCATATTTGAGTGGAGGTCGTTGGGGTGATCAAAAAAATTGTGGAGAGTTTCGGAGCCGGGGGGCCATATTGTCGCAACTCTGTACTCTCTTGGCTATTAACGAGAGGATTTTATTCGCTGTTTCACCCATTCATCATTCATCCAAATAATGAAAGAACTCATTTAAAAGCTTAATTAGATATTTATTGTAAAGAAACGGAAAAAATACTTTAGGAATGAACTCATACTCAAATGTTAATAAAAAAAATACATTAAAACACCAAAAACTTACATTATACTGTCACCCAACATGATTGAATAGAAGGAGATGTGCTGCATTGCTGATGATCAATAGACACTCAAATGAATTTCTGAATACTGTCTATTAATGATCTTGACCTCCCTCAATATTTATGAAGATTTATATGCTGACATTGCAACTTTGATCCGGTCACTGTACTGAGGTAAAATGCTCAGCATGCAATCTGTGCAAAGTTTGCGTATTTGGAGATTGTTTTATATTTCTGTATCCTGTGATCGGATCAATTTCGATGTCTATGAACTTTGAATATTGAAAGATGGAATTCTGAATACTGAGTGTTTTTGTTTTAGAATATTGAAGTTGAGGTTGAACATCTTTCATTTCATATATTTACTTAAATGAATTTGAATTATCTCATGATTGCTTCCATATTTGACACAATGACGAAAACGTCAATAGTCTTGGTTTCGAAGTCTCTCATGAATAGGTTTGCAAAGAACCTATTGGGACCCCCTTTATATTTTGTAAAAGGCACCTCGGAAGGGAAAGTATGTGCTGGACATACAGTGACTGATGAGGTTGAGGGTACCTTTGGAAATTTGGTGTTTTGTTTCGAGAATGTCTCTGATATATGTATAGTTATCAATAAAGACGCTACGTCGAAAATCACAAGGATGTCAGTCTGTGGAACATTGCGGTTTGTAAGGATTGAGTGTAAATGAATATCGCACATGACGAGGACGGTTCTGCAAAGGGGTTTTTGCGTTAGAGAACAAAAACACTGACAATGGGATAAAAAGAAACATTAGGTTTGTGTATTTTTGAGAGACCGTATATGCGGGGGATGCGTGAGGGTTTTTCTCGGGGAATGAGAGCTTTTTTAGTTTCCGTAAGGAGATTGGAGTTGTTGATTAGGATCTTATTTTTTTTCCCAAGATAGGATGTTGGGTTCCTATCGGTTGGTTGATATTCCGGGAAATCGAGTAGTGTACTCATTTCATCGATACAGTGTGTCTCACTTCTCATGGAAACACCCCCGTATCTTCCGTAATATTCGAGGTAGAACGATGAAACTCTCAGGACTGATGGAAATGCTCAAAATGCACCTACCACCTGAATGGAGTTGGCCAAAGTGATATACACTGTCCGACAATCGCGATGGAACACCTCATTTTTACGGCAAAACATATTAGGGGTGCAAAATAGGCTCAAAATTCCCTCAGATTCGTGATCAGGACTACCAACTTACTACGAATACATTTTTTTCCTGAAAAAAATTCAGTCCTGAAAAATCTAAATTTGTCTCACTTCTTAAGGAAACACCCCCGTATCTTCCGTAATATTCGAGGTGAAACGATAAAACTCTCAGGACTGATGGAAATACTCAAAATGCCCCCTAATATATTTTATCGTAAAAATGGGGTGTTCCATCGCGAGTGGCGGACAGTGTATATCACTTTGGCCAACCCTATTCAGGTGGTAGGTGCATTTTGAGCATTTCCATCAGTCCTGAGAGTTTCATCGTTCCACCTGGAATATTACGGAAGATACGGGGGTGTTTCCATAAGAAGTGAGACAAATTCGGATTTTTCAGGAATGAAAGTTTTTCAGGAAAAAAGGGTAATCGGAGTGAGTTGGTAGTCCTGATCACGAATCCGAAGGAATTTTGAGCCTATTTTGCCCCCTAATATGTTTGACCGTGAAAATGGGGTGTTCCATCACGAGTGGCGGACAGTGTATATCACTTTGGCCAACCCCATTCAGGTGGTAGGTGCATTTTGAGCATTTCCATCAGTCCTGAGAATTTCATCGTTCTACCTCGAATATTACGGAAGATACGGGGGTGTTTCCATAAGAAGTGAGACAAATTCGGATTTTTCAGGACTGAAATTTTCCAGGAAAAAAGTGTAATCATGGTAAGTTGCTAGTCCTGATCACGAATCTGAAGGAATTTTGAGCCTATTTTCCCCCTAATATGTTTTATCGTAAAAATGAAGTGTTCCATCGCGAGTGGCGGACAATGTATATCACTTTGGCCAACCCCATTCAGGTGGTAGGTGCATTTTGAGCATTTCCATCAGTCCAGAGAGTTTCATCATTCTACCTCGAATATTACGGAAGATACGGGGGTGTTTCCATGAGAAGTGAGACACACTGTATATTCAGAGGTGTTGATGATAACTGGGCCGTTGCCTTTGTCAGCTAGGGAGATGATCAGGTCTGGGTTGTTGTAAAAACTTTCAAGAGAATGTTTTTGTAATTCAATACTGTCTTCAACTTTAATTCGAGGCAGTTTTTCTATCTTGAATAGAGATGAGGTAATCTAGCACCTACATATCGTTAATGGACTCACGAATGTCACTATGTTGAAGAATGTTATTAAATGCAACCCAATCATTTCAAGCGAAATATCTTGAAACAATTTTAATCTGACGCAAACACGTTCAAGACTCGCATAACTCTTGAATATAGTCATATAGTCATCGATGGAATACTTTCAGTTTCTCAGAGAAAATATCAATCATCCCCAATGATTGGAAAACACGATTACATAGATTGTACGCCAAAGTGCTCCTTTACGAGGACATGGAAACTCATTGAAACGAGTCCATATACCCAGATTGGCGAGCTAACAAGTAGCATTTAGATTCAACGATACCAGAAAGCGAAGACATAACGATTAGTTGAAACCGAACAAGCTGCAATGGCGGTGTCAACATTGCTACTTGTCTTAACTGCGACTAACTATATCGCATCCGCTGCCATTATAGAGTCAATTAAGGAATATAGCGCGGAGGGAGCACTATAAATCGTACGAGTTCTCGGAGACCATCCCGATAAACACATCTACCTCCAATAAATCACAGAGGCCTTGTATTTATTGTTTTTCTCGGAGGTCTTGATATAAGTCTACCTGGTTTGGTTCACGAGTGCCATTTTATCGAAAAAGTAACCTCGAAACTCGAAAAATAAGGTCAATATGACATTCGATTCGGACTGGCATCTCAAAGTCTAATGAAACTTAATGCACTGGCAAAAATTGCAAAATTCATATAAAATCAGGTGAAAATTTGTGAAAGCTAAAAATATATCCTTGAATTGTAAAAAAGTATTTAAAAAAGTCCCAGCTCTCAGAACTGTGCTGACACTATTCATATTTTTAATTTCGAGGTGTAATTAGACTTGAAACGAAGACTGACACTTCTACACGGTAATTCTTGAACAAAAAAAATAATTCATGGAATATGAATATTGAGAAAAACAAGGATATCATCTAGATACATGAATGAATAATAACAAAAATTTGAGTAGAATTTCTCATCTGACTATGCTGTTGGTAATTAGTTGATTTCTGTTTGTAGATGAAAACCCAGAAGATTTTTAAATGAACAACCTTGGATTGGAAGAGGTAGAGAGGTTTTGGCTTTCTAACTCTCCATTTTCATAAAAAAAATTGTGGAAATCTTCCAAAGAAAGAAAGGAAACAATCAATTTCAAAAACAACACTATAAAAAGATGTGTAGATAATGCGAAGTTGCTTTAATATAAACATTGAATTATAAGAAAGAAAAATAGTTTCTAAAGGAATATTTTCATGTGAACATTGAATTATACAAAAAACACTTTTCTCTATTCAGTTCGTTATGGAATTGAATCAGATATCACTCAGAGGATTCCTACAAGACATATTGAATGAAAGAGGTAAAATTTCACTTACATGGAACACTGTCATCCTCACTGTTATACATTCGATGTTTCGCCATAAGACACTTGCCTTATTAGCTCTTCAGTACCAAATATGGATAAAATTATATGATTCATTGTTCATATAAAAGTATTTGTTTCGAGAGTATTTTTCTTTCGTGTAATTCAATGTTTACATGAAAGTAGCAGTTCCGAAAAGGGTTTTTTTCAGTTTGTGTCTGAAAGTTACTTCGTTGCATGATGTACATACACATCTTTATATAGAGTTACCTTTTTGGAAATTGATTGCTTCCTTTCTTTCTTTGAAAAATTCCCACAAAAATTCCCACATTTTTTTGTAAAAAGATGGAAAAGTGGAAAGCCAAAACCTTTCTTTCCCAACCTTGGATATTTTTGACTCCTTGCAGCAGTTGAATTTTCATATCCTAGTGTGTAAAAACTTTTTGTGAACAAATGCTCTATTTGAAAAAATTTCTACAAAATGTTTGGTAATGATTAAAAAAATTGTTTCAAATAATTTATGCTGGAACTTCATCTATCAATTGACAATTTTCTTATCATTTCTTTGCATCATCATATATAGTGTTCTTCAATTTTACTGTTGAAAAAAAAAGATTCCACATGTTTATTGGCAAAATAATTTATCCTTAACAAAAAAACTCGAAGTTATGAAGGAAACAGCCATGTATATTTATCTGTACAGATTTTTTTCTGTACTTTATATAATTTAGTACCCTTATGCTCGTATTCGCTGTTTTCTCTGTGAAGCGAAGCTTCCGTAAGCCCGCTTAAAACTCAAGCAAAAACTAAATGTTTGCGATATACACCACAGAACACTTGACAACGTTGCCAAAATCACTTGGCAACGTTGTATCTTCTCGTCAATTCTCAAATTACGAGAAGCGAATGTAAGGTAAATTTAATAAAAATTGGGGTTTCAATAGTTTACTTTCACTTTGTTATCAAAACGTATCAGAATCAAACAAAAGAACACACCAGGGAATTTTCATATCTATTAATAGCGAAGTGAATGAAAAAGTAAGACTTCCAAACTTTACTCCAACTTTACCTTATGAATAATGATTTTTTTATATTTGTTTTAAAAATGTTCTTTAATGTAAATCATTATTTTTATGATTTAAAAAAAAATATATCTAAAAACATACCTAATTGATGAATATTTTCAGTTGCTCCATTTATATTTTTGATTTCATGAAGCCCTGGATTGTTGAAAAAGTTATGATAACTTGGTTAACGTTGTTTTGGATTGATCCCAGTTATACCCTTTCACAATGAGAAAGTTGTTCGAAAAATAACGTCTAGATAATATTCGAAGGTTTTTTTCTGAATATTCACATTCAATAGGTTAAAATATTTTCGGTTCAAGTATCATCACAAAATGAAACCTAATAGACCGGGGTCCCGTGACAGAAATTTTGACCCCATTTTTTACCGTCTGCCTTTTTCAAGGAATATATTTACAGCCACAAGCAACAGTATTATGCGTTAAACGAATGTTTTGCACATATTACACATGCTTGAACAATAACTATAGTTTGCAAAAATAAAAAACTTCTTTGACCAACATTTTACCGTCTGCCATTCATGCAACCGGAAGGCTAGGTTGGGCAACCCACATAAAAATAATAGGCAGACGGTTACATGGTGTTCTGGCTAAAGCATGAATTTTTTATTTAACAAAACAAATGGTTAACTAAAATCAATTTTTTATCGTAGCACAGCGTAGACTAACAGTCACATGAAATGAACGAATTTTCACAAGTCAGATGGTTTCCTGGTGTATTAATAATTTATAGGCATTAGTTAATCAACAATTTTTTTACAGTGTCTCTGAACCATCTTTACCGTATAAAAACTTCAATATTGATAATATAGAGAAAAATGAATGGCAGACGAATATACCGTGTTTATACAACTGAGAAAATTTTTTTTATGTGCAAAAAAATGTATTCACTTTTACCGACATTTTACCGTTTGCTATTGTTTCCTTGCAATATATATTATTATTAAGTAGACATATAGTCAATTGGCAGATGAATAAATCGTGTTTATACAACTGTTAAATGTACCAAATGTACATGTTACATGTACCAAAATCTATTGTACCCATCGATTGGTACGTTGTCATCAATATGGATGGTATATCAGAAAATGACGTTGTATTGAGAGCCGCTATGATTTTGAGAAATGAAGTTAGACAATTAAATCGAAAACCAATCGGAGAAAATGTCACCGTAACTGACCTCAAAGCTGAAGAATGTTCCATGCCGTCATATTTAACAAATTTTTATACTACCTTGCATGCTGGATTTCATTATAGAGGCAGCACAATTGCGCATACCGCTAGGCATGTGAATTATTTTGGTTTCGATGCAATTTATTTTATAAGTAATGGTTCAATAAAGCCATCTAAACAAATAACTTTGGCTAGTACAGTGAAATCTATGACTAACAGCAAAAAACTTGAAAATCATCCATAAGTTTGGTCATATATGCAGCTACGTAACAATTTATAGTCTAGAAACTGAAGCTACATATTCACGAAAAATCCATGTATTTCTAAATCTTGTACATTTATCATTATTCATTCCCACTTCATCAAAACAGCTGTTGAAAAAAATGGTAATAGGGGTTATGTCGTTTTAAGGGTGTTCTCCACTGAAATTGATGAAAATCTCTTATGAAATAACATTGACACTTGTGTCATCAAAAATTGTCTATCATTCTCATCTGCACATGGGTCTATTCGTCTGCCAATCGAAAGTTTGCCTATTCAATAATTATATATTGGCAGATGGTAAAACGTTGGTCAAAGTTATTACTTTTTTCTTGCAAATTGAAAACTATATTTCAGTTGTATAAACATGATCAATTCGTCTGCCAATTGACAATTTCTCTACTTAGAAATCATATATATTGCAAGGAAACAATGGCAGACGGTAAAATGTTGGTAAACGTTGATAATTTTTTTGCAAGCCCATTCGCGTCTGCTTATACTTTAAACATTGCCAATTTGTCTGCCAATAGTTATCGCATGACATAATAATTATTGAACTTCATTACATTCAAGAGGCAGACGGCAAAAAATGGTTCAGGGACACTGTGAAAAAATTGTTAATCAACTAATGCCTATAAATTAGTAAGATACCGGCAAACCGTCTGCCTTGTGAAAATTCATTCATTTCATGTTGCTGTTAGTTTACGCTGTGTTTGGCAGACGGTAAAAAATGTATTTTAGTCAACCATTTTTGTCTTTAAATAAAATAAAAAGTCATGCTTCAGCCAGAACACCATGTAAACGTCTGCCAATTATTTTTTTGCGGTTTGCGTAACCTAATCTCGCGGTTGCATGAAAGGCAGACGGTAAAATGTTGGTCAAGGGAGCTTTTCATTTTTGCAAACTAGAGTTAATGTTCAAGCATGGGTAACATGAACAAAAAATTCGGTTGACGCATAAAACTGTCGCTCGTGGCTCTAAATGTGTCCTTTGAAAAATGCAGACGGTAAAAAATGGAATCAACATTTCTGTCACGGGCTTCTGGTCTATAAATTTGTCGAAGCTGGAACTTTTTTATGAAAGTTCTTGCTTCTGAAGTTTTCTTTTGGATTTGTAGTTTTCATGTAGTTTTTGAAATAATTGTAAAAAACGAATGAATTTTTTTCACTTAATCATTTATAACGCCCATTGTTGGCCCATTTTCAAAAGTTTCATGTTGTTTTTCCAGTTCGAATCGAACGATCTTGAGTCTTGGAGGTCTGGTTTTCAATAAAGTTACCTTTGTGAATCAGGGTACTCCGATCTCCAAATATAGCTCTGCTGCTGATGTTGAAGACGCTGTTGGGTTTACGAGTACTTTATCTGAAATTGACCGTTTCGCATCATAAAATTTAAATTGAAAGATATAAACTTTCCGAAACAAGTATGATAAATTTTCTGTGAAAATGCCTATACTAACAATATCGTTAACAGTAGAGATAATTTATATTTATATTTATACTTAAAGATAACAATATCGTTAGGGGTTTGCTCATCTATTTCAATAGGTTTATATTGTTTACGTCACATAAATATGAATGAATGCGAGTCAATAAACAAGAAGTATGTACAATAATCACAATAGAATTCATCGAATGAAATAGTCAGTAAATAAACAAATGATACCTGAAATGTATATTAGAGAACACTGTGAGCAATAGATTATGTTATTAGCGGATAAAAATTTGTGTATACAGGGTGTTCCAAATTGAGTCGGACCATTGCCAACTTCGTTATTAGTGATGCTACAAATTCGGTTGAATAAGTAAACTACTAGCATTTTCAATGGTCTTCTTGATGCCAAAAACAAAAAAAAATAACAGTCGCGTTTTCAAAATATTCCATAAAATGATGTATTTTTTTAAATCGAACACCCAATCTTTACAACAAAGCTCAAAATCACCTTTGTTCCTGAAGTTGAAAATGGGCGGCTTGTGTGGAAATATTTATTTCTTTCACTGGTACAATTTTTGCTGTTTTAATAATAATAATAATGAACAACAGGGAGGCCGTGGACTTTTGAGTTTGGAGGGAATACATGCCAGAATGGTACTGGATACAGCCTGTAAAGTCGTCAGGAGTTCGGATCCCCTTCTCTGCATGTTCCGTGACCATGAGAGAGCAGGAGTTGGAGCATTTCTCTTTAGGGCAGCGGCCCGAGCAGCTGATGAACTCGGTATAGTTTTCGACACTGAACGAGGTGACCACAACTCTGTCCGCGAGTTGGAACCCGTTCAGCAAAAAGCTCAGATAAAAGCTGCAGAGATCACCTTACTTCTGCGGAAACACAAGGATAAGCCAATGCATGGGGTCTTCTTTAATAACATTAGAGACCTTGGCTTATCAAAGCGCCTGATGTTCGCTTTCCTCAGGTTGAGTGGGCTGGAGTCGGAAACTGAGGGGTTCATCATAGCTTGCCAGGATGGTGTCTTCAACACCTCAGTCTACTGCAATCGCGTGGTGGGTATAGAGGTTCCTGACACAAGGTGCAGGGCCTGCCGTGAGGCGCCCGAGACCCTAATGCACTTGCTATCAGCATGTCCAGCATATGCGGTCTCGGCCTATATCCATCGACATAACGCGGCCCTTTGAGTGCTATATTACGATCTACGGCACTCATACGGTATTGATGAGACACCGGTGTTGCCTTACGCTCCGGGGGATATTGAATCCGTTGTGGGGAACGAGAAATGCCGAATTTATTGGAACTATTCGTTCCCTACCCTCAGGCTCATACAAGCTAATAAGCCTAATGTAGTCCTTCTCGACCATCAGAGCAAAACGATATTTGTCGTGGAGTTTTCAGCTCCTAGCGAGACAAATATCGGCAGAAAAGAGGAGAAAAAACGGATAAAATTTTGAGATTTTCTCTTCGAACTCCGCAGACTCTATCCAGATCACTCTGTCAAGATGGTTGTTCTGATTATTGGAGTACTTGGTGGAATGATGCCCTCTTTACTCTCGAATCTTAAAATCATACCGGCTTGCCGCACTAAGGCAGAAATCTTAGCCGCACATATGCAGAAGGCTGTCAATCTTGGATCACTGCGCTTGCTCAGGGCACATGCTTCTTGGATCCAATGATAACTTACCCCACGGTGTGGGGAGTGGTAATTGGTTGATAATGCCGTCGCGCCCTCCCGAACATATTCGGGCTTCGGCTGTAATATATACATATCACAGAAGTTACATACAATATTGGTGTAGAGTAAACTAGTTACATAGATTTTTGTGGGTAACTAGTATTCTATATTCCATATTATGAGCTCTATATATGTATTAATTTACCGAAAACTTAGGGAATACATTGATATAACTAAAATTTATTTTATCTATGCATATGAATATGTGTGTATATGTATACATATACATACACACACACATATATAGGTACATATTGTTTCTATTCAAAAATCGCAATGAATATATCTCTATAAAAAAAAAGTAAAATAAAAAATCAGTTTCTCTCCCATTTATAATTTATACCTAAAAGCTTAGAATTTCAATCCTATATCATATATTATAAAGCACAATAAGATGAATACAATGAAAACATTATTAGAGAAAAGAAATTATTAGGAATATTAAATTATTTTAATGTTCCCTTGAACCACATATTTTTCCTAAAAAAATAGGTAAGTAACATATTCTTTTAACTCACTTATTATTCGTATCAATCAAATTACGAATAACCATTCTATTTGAACCAAGCAAATAGTTTTCCGCTTTGGCCCTGAACAATTTTGTGCTGTTGATTCCATATTTAATATCAGTTGGTAGGGTATTGAATGATCTTGCTGCAAGGTAAGTGTGGCATCTTTGAGCTAGGGTTCTTGTAGCCGGATTTGTTTTAAGATTTGGCGAATGAAGATCTATAAAATATCGAGTAAATATTCAAAAACACCGCCTTCTTGTTGAACACATATTTGGGATCTCCTCTTGACACCACGTGTTGCTTTCAACACAATTTGGCCATCAATCTTATTAATTATAGTTTCATTATAATTTTTCAGTTCATCTACATTATTATGTTTTATTTTCTACACCTTATTCCTTAGAAATCCCGAATAATGAAAATCTAGAGGTGTCATGTCTGGTGAACGAGGAGGATACTTAACAGGGCCATAATCTGGCGAGCCTTATATCATATCATAAATAGATCATATGGCGAGCTTTCAGCCTTCAAACACTCGTTTTATGTCCTGATGAAAATAGATCATCTGACTCTATTTAATATTTTTTTTATGAACAAAACACAAGCACTACAGAAAAATCCTTAAGGCGCTCTCAGTGCCTGTGCGAAAGTATCAGCAGCAACAGTCCGTCGTGTATTTCTAATATGTCTTGCTCTTGGTGGAATCAAATGGGCTAATTCACTTGAACACTTCCCGTGAAAGTATCTATAGAAGAGATACAAATCTCCGTTCAAAGAACCCTGATAGCAAAATGGACCGATAATTCTGCCTCTAAATAGATCATACCAAACAATAATACTAAATCGTCTTTGCGGTTCATGGGAATGAACTAGAAAAGGAGTATGTCTACTCTAGTAATGAAAATTTCTTCTATTAGGTATACATCCCACAATTTGACAAATTGGCCAAATCGTTCTATATAATTTCTAAAGAAGTTTGGATATAGTCTGATATAAACCACCAACACAACTCCAATCGTCTTTCAGGGTCACCAGGTTCTAGTGTTAGACCAAGCTCATCCTCAGTTCAATCAGGTTGGAGCCTAGCTTCCTTACCCTTGTAGCGTAGCTGATTTTTGTCAGATAGACAAATGGGCTAATGACTAAGAGGTGGTGGCGGTATGAAAGTCCTTAGACATCATCAGTACCGCCCTTCACCGCAGGTTCTAGTGTTTGCGCTGGTCTCAACTTAAAAAGAAGAAATTTTCCTCAAGAATTCGTTGAATAACAAACGGTGGAACAGGTATTTCTCTAGATAGATTTCTGATGGAATTATTTGAATTTACCTCACAGTAGGCTAAAACGTCAATTTCTGTATCTCCAGATATTACAAAACGTTTTTTAGTTCTACTCTTCCCAAAAACTTTTTCATTGGTTCTGATTCGACGATGAAGCACAGCGAAAAAACGCCGATTATGTAATTCACAATCGGGGAACGAATTGCTGTAGAGTTGGAGTGTTCTTACGCTACTTTTCTGGCAAACAAAGTAGGAGTTACAATTATTGTGTGTGATAGAGAAGCTTTTATTGGATTAATTTTACGACAACAGTTTCGATTAATTTGTTTGAAATTTAGAAAATGTCTGGTTCATCTCTAGAACCATCTACCTCCACATTATTCTACCCTGAATTTGTCGGAGCATTCTCATCCCAATCTCTCGACACGAACAGTAGTATGCGTTCCTAAAAGTTATAAATCATGCTTCATAATAAGTCATTGCCGTCTCTTAGTTCATTATAGTCGTATAATGATTCAACATCAGTACCGCTGTCACACGGCAAGACGGCCTGTCGTGTTACAACTTGTTGGTCATCATTAAAAAAGATAATCCATCCGATTAAGGTAATGATATAACTGAACCGGCCACTGATGTGCGCGATGCTCATTCTTTTCATCGCGGCTCAATGAGAAAATTATTAGTTAGGATAGTCCGGCAACAACATGATCGGAAATTAGTTTACTTTTTCTCTGGATGAAAACGGGGGGTGGAGATTAGGGCAGATTTCAGACAAGGAGGTACATGAGGTGAGTGGAATTTTGCGTTATCAGAGAAGAAAAATCTATTTGGCCATGAAGGAAAAAACTTTTTGGCTTTCTTTTTTTCCATCTTTGTACAAGAAATGTGAAAAACTTCGGAAGGAAGGAAGAAAAGAAATAACTATAAGGTTTTTTGGAAAGAAAGATTTTGGATAAACCTTTCTCAAAAATTATTGTCTTCTAAAAATATGCCCCTCTTGGGAGGGGCATATGACCGAGTCATCGCTGAACCATCAAGATGAATAAACCTCTGAAGAAGCCAGCCACTTGGGCTGGCGAAACTTTAGGATACAGTTCCAAACCACGACGGCTTTCAAACCCAAATGAAGATCTTAACAATGAAAATCTTGGTCGCCAAAGCCTTACCTCTTTAAGCAACCAAGGTGCATAGAATAAACCACCATGTACCACCACGTTTGGTGGCGCTGGTAAATAAAGTGTACCACCTTCTCAACGGAGCTACTGCTCTGGTTGCAGTGAATAATTTTTAGTTAGAATCACTGTAGTGTTTCCATCTTATTCACGGTAGACGCAATTCACAACCTCACTTACCACAAAACTTTGTACGTTCAACCGATGTGCTTTGTTTGGTGGTCTTATTGTATGGAAAAACTTAGTGTTTTTGCAATAATTGAGGAAAATTGGATAGCTAATGTTTGAATTAAGTGTCATTAGCATCAAAACTGAAAATATTACATTACAAGTAAACACAAACAATTTATTGTTGCGGTATCTTCCTTGCACCACCGCGTCGGTTGAAACTTTTATGATGTCATTTTTTCCAGTAACATGAAGAGGCTCAGAAAAGATGAATCACCTTTTGATTTAGTTGGAATTACTTTTGAAGAATTATACAACGAGATTGAAGGACCTGATACTATTATGGATGAAGACGTAGAACCTATACCGTCTGATTGCGAATCTGAGATTGACGCCTTCGATGACGAAGACTTGGCAGATAATATCCCCGTTGCAATTAACAATGATGGAAGTTTCGAAAGTGATGGGTCCAAATCTGATTTACCTCTATCTACGATAAGGGAGATAATTGTCAATACTAATCCTGTTCATATTTCCGCCCCAAATGTTACTGTACCTTATGCACCATCAACTTGGTCAAATACTTTTGAACCAACTCCACCTCCAGATTTTGAAAGTTCTTCTGGTGTTGCTGATTTTGTACAGAATAATTCAGAAAATGCTAGTGTTTCCTCCATATCTAGCTTCGTTTTCGAGAAAAAAAATTGAAGCCACTTTGCAGATCATGAACACCTGCTTTCGAGACCAGCTGGCACTGATAGTGTAGTCATATCAGTGAAAGTCAGAGTTGTCAATTAGCAGTGACTCCATCAAAAATAATTTGACTAACTCTCAAATGGCTGACATACACTTCATTTGAGAATTAGCAAATGTAGCTGTGGAAGAAGCACGGAGAATTTATCAAAACAGATATCTTAACAGATCAATTCCATGTGCTGAAACATTTAGAACGTTATATGCCAGATTATGTGAAACTGGAAGTTTCAATGAAAATGCAGGTGGTGGAAGAACATAAACTGTAACAACGCCTGAAGTAGACGAAGCTTTACTTGATGTGATTGAAGAAGATCCTTCAAATAGTACCAGGGAGATTGCACTGCAGGTGGAACCCAAAAACCGTATGAATAGTTCTAAAAAGAAACCTCCTATACCCATATCACATACAGCTGGTCTAAGCTCTACTCCCTCGGCATTTCCACCCAAGACTATTGTTTTGCAGGTGGTTGATTCATACGATGGCACACAATAATAATTTTTTACAAAATATTTTATTCACGGACGAAGCAAATTTTTCGCAAGATGTTATGAGCTTTCACATTAACCATTTTTGGTGAATCCTACACGTCAGTGAATCCTACACGGACTTTTCGGAGATTATTTACTCATTTTGTTAGAAGAAGTGCCGGTACTTGTAAGAGGCAAAATGTAGTTTATGCTCGACGGGGCTCCAGCTCATTTAAGTGTTCTTGCTCGTCAGCATCTCGACATCACCTACCCTAATCACTGGATTTGACGTGCAGTACCTTAAAATTGACCAGCTCGCAGTCCTGACATGAATCCTCCAGGTTTTTATTTATGAGGTTATCTGAAGGCTCGTGTACTAGATGTGAATGACTTGAGGAATCGAATAATTGACAATTGCAATGTCATAAGAAATACTCCAGGTAATATTGAATGTGTCAGACAATCAGTGAAAAATCGATTGCATTGGTGTATTTTATTAGAATATGGACATTTTTTCAAGGACAAAAGACAAGCATTACAGGAAAATCCTTAAGACGCTCTCAGAGCGGTGCCTGTGCGAAACTGGCGATTCACATTGGATTTGAAACGCTGGAGATCATTCACTTTAAGGTCTGAATTGTTCATTATTCATTTTTGGTTTTTATTTTATGCTGTTCATAGGTAGTTAGTGTGAGTGTTTTTTTTTTCGAAAACAATGCTTGATATGGAGAAAACACAAGCGACGAAATTTGTATTTTCAGTAAATTAATCTAAAACAATAAAAAACTACAAGTCAGTGGCGTACTTTATTTTTCTCAGTATGTTTGGCAGTGGTGTCCATTGAGACATCACTGGACCTCATAATTTCAATCTAGTTCGGGCTAAATGAGCGCCTTATTATTTCCAATAATTGTAGAAAATTTCAACCAAATCTATTCGAGAATTATTATGATTTTTGTAAACTTCGACGCCCTGAATCTCACAAACGAATCTCACAACGGACATAAGAACAATTTTCCTGAAACGAACCAACGAATCACCTTCTGAAGTTTCGTACCGTAGTTAGGAAACACCCTGTATTTTTATATTTTACAGAGTGTGCATTTATCTGTGCATTCAGCCTGCGTATATTTGGGTGAGTTAATGTAATATATACTCTCTTGCTAGATTAAAATTTACACAATTTTCATAACATATAATATTTTTGAATTATTTATTAATTGATTTTAATTCCATTCTTCTGTAAAATTATGCAGTAAAACACTTGCTTGAAGAATAAATTTCATAAAAACTGACAAAATTGTATTTCAAAATCAACTGATAACGAGTAGCACAGGAATATTTTCCTTATTTGTTATTAACAGGAATATCGAATAATTAATCAATTAGTTTTTTAATGATAAGGCATTTATGTTGAATAAGTCATTATTGATATTTATAATTTAAGATATTTAGTAATGTATTGCAATTATTAGGTAAGATTCTTGAGCTTACTAGTACATTAAAGCCACATTAATTTTTTTTCACGTATATATCAATTACATAATTTTTATTAATATTTCATTACCCAACAATCATAACAGGAATCACAAAATATTATTATTGATGTTCCACATCTGCCAGGCGTCCCGTTCTCATAGGCATCTAGATGCCTGTTGTTATCTTGCCTAATAATCTTGATGAACTAAAGTCAATGGAATCGTTATGTTGCAAAAGATAATGGGCGACTGCTGATTTTTCTGGTCTTCCACATTTTAGGCCGAAGTGTTATTACCTGATACATTGTTACCTGTTACATTCGGCCAAAAATGCTAAGGTGGCAGCAGTGCAACGCAATGTAACAGGTAATAACACATCGGCCAATAACAACGCACCAACTAGAAAGGTGGGCTATCTGTGTCAACATAAATACAGCTTAAAAACTAGAAATCACGAGTCATCGGTGAACCATCAGGATGAATAGACCTCTGAAGAAGCCAGCCACTCGTGCTAGCGAAACGTTATGGTACAATTCCAAACCCGAACGAGGATCGTAACACTGAAAATCTTAGCTGCGAAAGCCTTAATCAATTTATCGAACTTCAGCAGATTCTCTATTGATTTAGCTTTCATTTTTTCAGATTGTGGAAGGTTATAAACGCAAAAAAACTGTATAAAAGAATGTATACAGATAATTACAGGTGATTTGATCGAGATCTGAATCAGCATGGGCCACACTTGATCACAGATTCCTACACTTTATAACCCTATATGTTTCCTGCATTGTCCGTTGCTGCCAGACTACATCAGTCCTTTCATCACGAGTCGATGGGAAAATGATTTGTTTGAGAGCACCGGTCAAGATGGTATCGAGAGCACGAAAGCAGTCGTATTATCATATATCTCTCGTCGGCGAAAGTTAAAAGAAGACATTACATCAACGAATGGGGTCAAGTCAAGCTGAAACAACATCCTGATGTGAACAGCGTTCGATATCGGGCCACAGATCTAGAATTGGTTCGCAGTTAACAGAGGGTGTGGAGGTTTGATAAATGGTGCCATAAATCATCGACGACTCCTCCCTGGAGTTGAGTGGGCAAATATCCATAACAGTTATAATTTAAAAGATCGTTTATCCAGATATTTATTGCAATCATAAAGGCTCCAGTGACACCCGTGATATACTGGGTGTTACGCAGTGTTGGCGGTAGGAATAATGTATGCGTGTCGTTTTGAGACTATTTGCCGAAGGATTGTTTTAAAGGGGTGAATCAGATAACTAATAAACATTTATTTGAATTGAAGCGGTTCGTCTTTCACAAGTATTCAATTGAAAAACTCTCACATTGATTACTTTATGGAATTGCTGAGGGTGATTATAGAAAAAATTACAAATTGGGAAATCATTGATGAAAAATAAGACTTGGAAGACTATGTTTTGGTATGTAGGCATACCTTCCACTTGTAAACAATTTTTCTCAATAACAGTTTGCTGAATTTTCTGTAATGAGTGTCACCTCACACTTGAAAAATGTTTGTATTTTTTGAGCTACCCTGTATGCTGATTAATTCGTAACCATTCTAAGAGAACCTCATGTATATATACACTGTGGTATTTTAAGTATCTATCTAAAGTTTCCACGCATTATTCCTATCCGTGAAAACTTTAGATTTAACATTATTTCAAAACATTTACGGGGAGAATAGGTTAATCAAGAAGAAGAAGAACACAGGTAAAAATCAACAACAACGTTTAACTAAAAGGCAATAGAGCGTTAAAGGACATTCTACTGCCGAACACGTAACAAACATCATTTTTTAATGATGCAACTAATTCCTTTCCTTCCTATATATATATATATATATATATATATATATATATATATATATATATATATATATATATATATATATATATATATATATATATATATATATCAAACCTCGCAACACACGCCATACAAAAAGAACATAACTTTCCCCCACCAGAGAGCATAAAACTCATAAAACAAGTCAATAAAGGAAACCGTATGGACATCTGGGAAAACTTAAACATCCATAAATTCAACAGACATAATTCACTTATCGAGGAACAAATACAAACCAAAACACAAGAAGACCTAACATTCAATATATTACACAAAACAATACACATTCCTAGAAACAGTGAACCTAGAGAAAATCCAACACATGTAACCCAAATACAGGTAAATTTACCTACAATACCTGAACTACCTGTATTAAGGCGTTCTGACCACACAAAAGAACAAACAAGAGGATGAAACGTTCAGTTTGAAACGTTCAGTTCGAAATCTTTGAAACAACTGAAAAAATTATTAAAAATAAAAAAATAAATAGCTGTAAATTATATTCTTATATAAATTATATTCACCAAAAAGAACCTGAAATGAATAACTAGTGAAATAAAATACTCGGCTAGACTTTTTGTTGAGTTTAAATCCTATACAACACTCAGTATAGAGATTTTTCTCAACACCTCAGGTGGATTCAGATTCTAATGCCATACAGACCTGCCATACAGACAACAACTGGCAACCAGTTGTTGTCCATCGTTGCAATTGGCTGCACCGCGCTGATGAGGCCAATAGCCAGAAACACATGTCCGCGGTTTGCCTCCATTTTTTTGAGTGTTCTTTCCACAAATTCTCCCTTTTGATTTATATCATACACACTCAATAACATCTTTATCTCTCTCTCTCTCTCTCTCTCTATATATATATATATATATATATATATATATATATATATATATATATATATATATATATATATATATATATATTTCCTGAAATTTTTTCAGGAAAAAAGTGTAATCGTAGTAAGTTGGTAGTTCTGATCACGAATCTGAAGGAATTTTGAGCCTATTTTGCCCCCTAATATGTTTTACCGTAAAAATGGGGTGTTCCATCGCGAGTGGTGGACAGTGTATATCACTTTGGCCAACTCCATATATATATATATATATATATATATATATATATATATATATATATATATATATATATATATATATATATATATATATATATATATATATATGTAGACGGGGGGTTCTGTACCATTCTCTGAAAGTAGATTTTCGGTTAAAGATATAGATATTGTGGTTGGTTAGTGTATTGGTTTTATGTCTGCTACATTCCGCGAAGCCTCCATGCTGTCCATCTAGCATTTCTATCCGTAAAAATGTGTAGAGGGTTTGTTTGTTTTCACAGTTCCTTTCACATATCTATATCCCTATATCTCTATCCCTATTCCACCCGTGTGGGTGGAAAATGTATTGCAAATCGCCGGACTGTCCCCAGTCCGGCGATTTGGAAAGTTCCATATCAGTTTTTTTTTTCTGGAACGCTTACTTATGAAATGTTTTATACAAAGCTAAACATGACATGCGCATATCGAAATATATTCTTTGTGATTTTTCATGTACTTGGAACCATGACTCACATTTCAAAAAATTGAAAAGGCCATCGTTCAGCTGGAGTAGATCTGTCTCCTTTCTGTGTAGCAGAAACTGTTTTTCAGTTCCGCGACGGACCACTAAATCAACTCAATTCACGTCTTATCCAATATTTATATCCAACATTACAATATTAATGAAATAAATAAGTCCGAAGATAAAGGAGTATGACATTGTGCGAAACGTGACTATAAATAATAATAACGTATTGGTACTTAAGTGTAAATGTCAGATAAGTGGCTAATCTTGGGCCGACGCTTTTGCAACTCACGCCATGCAGATGCAAATGAGCAGAATTAACGCATATGAAAAAGCTTGTAACATATATTTCAGGGCTTATCGCGGCAAGTTTACACTTATTGGCTTCGTAGATTTATGTCGAACATTTGGATACGTCGGCGATAGACATTAATTAATTCGACATATTGACGTGTTCGAAAAAGAGCGCTGTTGTGAAACTGCTGTCAGACGAATGAATTATCGGGCCAGCTGTCGCCAGCGTCAGATATCGTTATGAAAACGTGAACGTTTATAACAGGAATACAAGAAAATTAGGAGAAAGTTAAAGCTGAAAGCCATTAGAAGTCAAGCATGTCTGTAACATATAAGACCGAGGAACAATTACAAAAATAGAAATGAAAATGGGTTATTGCAACGATAAAACATGGAATGAAATCGATTTCGTTTGCCAGGGTTTACCAGAAGTACTCGGCCTGACCTAGAGATGGCGGTAGTTGTTTGAAAAGTACCACTGTGTGAGAAAGTACAAAATCTATAAAGCTTATGTTTCAAGTTTGAAGACGCTGCATTGTTTATTATTTGTTTGGCAGCCATCAATAGCGAACGTTTTTGGTGAATTTGTGAAATTGGAGAAAACTGGTCATCGTTATGTGGTATCATACGAGGCCATACGAGCTGCCAAGACGAGCATCGCAGTGGTCGATTAGATGAGATGTTCAGAAGCGGTTAAGGAAATCGACAAAGCGGTACTAAATGATAGTCGACTGAAAGTGCGCGAGCTAGCAGACTCAGTAGGCATTTCAAAAAGTGCGGTACATCGTATATTATCTGAAAATTTGGACATGAAAAAGCACTGTGCTGGATGGGTGCCGCGTTTGCTCACACTCGAGGTAAAACAGTGTCGTGAAGATGTTTCAATTGAGTGTTTAGTGAAACTTCACAGCAACAAAGCAGAATTCTTGCGTCGTCTCATAACCGAGACAAAGAAACATACAAAACAGTGGATTCAAAATGGAGAACCAGCTCCAAAGAAGGTGAAGACCGTTTCATCTGCAGGCATCTATCTTTTCATTGAATATGTTGAAGAAGGTGAAACTATCAGCGGCGAGTATCAAGCGAACTTATTGCAACATTTGAGTGAAAGAATCAAGCAAAAATGAACACATTCAGCTAAGAAAAAAGTGTTGTTCTATCAAGACATTGCACCAGCTCACAAATCCATCATCTCAATATCCGAAATTAACAAATTAAAGTTTGAATTGCTACCCCATGCACCATATAAGCTAGATTCAGCCCCCTCGGACTATTTTCTGTTCCTTCACTTGAAAAAATGGCTTAGTGGTCAAAGATTTTCCAAATAAGAGAAGTGATGTCGGCAGTCAACGGCTATTTTGAGGAGCAAGACAGTTCTTATTATAAAAACTGTACCAAACTCGTCGCTGGGAAAAGTGTATAGAGAAAGGAGATTATGTTGAGGAATGAATATATTCTTTTCCAAAATTTTTGAGTTTTCTTCTTTAGGCAGGAAACTTCTGCAACCACCCTCATATGTTACCTTGAGAAACTGAAAAACATGTGCATTGGGTAATAACGAAAGCATTGAATATATCACCATTCATTCTGTTGCAAGAAATAAGTTTGAAATTTGAAAAAAAAAAGTATATTGAATCTGATTTTCTAACTATGGAACAATTAAATCTTCTTTTCGGTTCACCCGGTATTGGTCATAGGACAAGAATTTTGCCTTGAACCTCATATTTTTTTCAAATGTCGAATCAATCATTTGATAAAATATAGCAAAGGGGCTTTATTTATTCAAATGGTGTTGCAGGAATCATTTCCTCCAAATTCGATATGGCGTCACTCTGACATCAAACTCTAAAAGCTGTTTTATCTTATAGTAAGTTGCAATAAGCAGCGGACTTACTCATATTATAAAAGAGCCAACCTGACCGTGATGGAGAATATGCTAGTCTTCTGCATTTATACCTAACAACCAATCCATAAATTTACACAGTCACCGTTAGGTCTCCATTGGGATCTTTCGACTACAAACTCATTTCAGTGTTGAGTGAATTACCGATGAATGTTGGAGAACAATCTAAGCCGCGCATAGTTTGGCGTTATAGATCAGCTGAATAGGGGGATCTTCAATACCATTTCCGAAATTTTTTCTGGCTAGATGTTTGTTTCAGCTCTAAAGATCCATCGACTTGTGCTTCTGAAGTCACGGAAGTTATTCTCTCACCAATGGATGTATATATTTTTTTTTTCAATGAGAAGACCTTCTAACGGGTAACCTTGGTTCAACAAAAATTGCGAGCAAGCTGTCGCCTACAAAAATATCGCCTACCGGCAGTGGCGCAAAAATCGCAGTTCCAAAAACCGAACTAGTTTTGTTGATGCTCGCAATAGCTGCAAACTTAGGATAAATGAAAGCAAAAAACTTCACAACCAGAGAATTAGGAATAAACTGCTTGCCAGTCCCAACGGGTTTAGATCCTGTTCGATAGCTGAAGCTGTTTATCAGAACTTCACAAAATTCACAATTCCAACACTAACACAAGCAGATAGAAATTATTTTTCGACAGCGTCTAGTCAGGCGAATTTTGAAACAGTTCAATATCAACAAGGCGTCTGGCCCTGATGAAGTGCCCGTCACCGTAGGTACTTAAAAAGTGCGCAAATGAACTCGCACCAGTATTTTTCAGCATTTTCAACCTGTCTAACCAGGAATGGGTTTTCCTTCTTGTTTGAAGATTGCTCGCGTTCGGCCTAGCCCGAAAATGGTCAAGAAACGTCTCCCAAATAACCATAGACCAGTCGCTTTGCTATCAGTGATATCAATCATCATGGAGAAATTCGGACACCACCATATCCTCAAATATTTGGAAAGCTTGAACATCTTGACTGTTCATCAATATGGCTTTCGGAAACGAGGATCAACAGGCTACGTTATATCGTATGTCACTCATATTTGGAATAATGCAATCGAGAAACATGGAGAATCAAGAGCAGTTCGTTTTATATTCCTAAGCCTATGACCGTGTGTGACATGAGTGTTTCTGGCCAAACTTCGATCGATGCTATGGCTTATCGGATAATTTTTGTGTATGGCTTTTCAGCTTCCTGAAAGAACGTTTCCTGCAAGTGGCCATCGATGGATATCTCTCGAATACTTTCACCATTATGGCTGGTGTTCCCCAGGGATCCATATTGTCTCCAACCCTCTTTTTATTGTATATCAAAGACTTATTAGAAAAAACCAGCATACTCGTCCCATTATTCCATTTGGATTCCAGGACATCGGCTATGGAAGCGCATCTTCACCGACAGCAGGAGGTTTGCATATCTTAATGAGGATCTAGAAGTGATTTCAAATTGGGGTGAAAGTAACCATGTTCAATTTATTGCCACAAAACCCAGGCATTGGTTTTCTTCAAGAAGATAAATATCTTCGAACCGGATATAATAATGACAGGTCAGACAATTCCGATTTCTGCTTCTATAAGTTTTTATGATGCACTGTTTGGAACCTTTGGTGTAGTAATGAACATTACTTGAGAATATTACTTTAAGTTTGTTGGGGTAAAAATGGACACCAATATGTCTTGGCACAATCATGTCGCTGGAATTGCAAAGGCTGCTTCTCAAAAGCTTGGATTACTGTTCCGAACTAGGAAACTGTACACACCTCAGCAACTTTTGATGATTCATAAAGCTCAGATCAGACCTTCTTTGGAGTATTGTTCTCATGTATGGAGCTCTGCCCCAAACATACCCTGAAGTTGCTGAATTCCATCCAGAAAAAAACCATCCACTTGATTGGAGATGCGAATATCACGTGCAACCTTGATAGCCTGGAGCATCGAAGAAGGGTTGGAGAAATGTTCAAGTGACTCATCATATTTGATTCCACCAAGAGCGGTACATATCAGAAATACGCGACGGAATGTGGCTGTTCATCGTTTTGAGGTTCAACTCAGTACACCTCGAACTTCACTTTTCAAGAACTCTTTCATTGGAGAACTGAGTTTATGTGGAATAAACTTCATGAGAACGTTTTTCCAAGTGGGTTTAATCTCCAGTGATTCAAATCCAATGTGAATCGCTACTTTCGCACAGGCACCGCTCTGAGAGCGCCTTAAGGATTTTCCTGCAGTGCTTGTGTTTTGTCCTTAAAAAAATGTTTTATTCAATAATTCATTAATTTGAAACGTACTAAGACATCAAACTTAATGAAGAAGCAAAAAGCTATATTTCGCCAAAAGGTGTGTCAAACCTAGAAGATAGAAATATAACTTATTAGGACCTATGTTTGACGTGTATTAATTAGAGATGAATTTTCTCTCTCATTTGAAAAAATATCACAATCGGGTTAAAAATAACAGAGTTATTCAGTATCACAATTTGTTAACATTTGAAGGTGTGTTGTATGCTCCTGTACCGAAATCGTTTGGGACTCATTACCTATAAATTGAAGATCTAGTGAACAATTTTGTTTGAAGGTGGTTGACAATGATTCATGGTGTATTTCATTAGTTCGGACTTCCATTGTATAATATTGAAATTATTGATTTGACATTGATTTGAAATCCCTGAATGAAAATTAAAATGATCAACCGAAAATAACAATTTTATTTAAAAAAAACTGAAATTACAAAGAAATAACATACAAGCAGTAACCAAATGAATGAAAATTGAAATATCAATAAAAGCTGAAAATTAAAAAATATTGTTACGGTTTCATTTTGTCATTTGTTCTGTTTTGAGGTCGACGAATATTCAAACCTGAAATGAATACTTCCATGGAGGTTTTGAGACATTTTTATACCTCGTCATTCGTTTAGTTCCCATTCACTGATAAACAACTATACAAGAATATATTCGAACGCGTTAAGTATATTCGAACACATATTCGAATCCCCGAAGGATTCTGTGCTCTGAGGGAACGGTGAATTGACCACTCTGGTTCCATGAATATCTTGCCGCGGGGATTCGAAATTTTTTGTGATACTTTTGGTAGCCATTTGCTAATTTTGGAATTTATATCCAAACTTCTCGATTTTTTGGATTAACAAAGTAAGATCATCTTTTATAAGAATAGGAAATTGTTTTATTCTTGGCATTTGGATGCTGGTAAAACATTCAACTCACTTGTTGGATTCAATTTTTTATGGAGAACAGAATCTTACTGATTTGAATCTTGGCTTCTTGGTGCAAAAGTAAATCTATAGGCCACACAGTACCAAAGGCCTTCTTTTATCTGGATATCATTTCCTCGTCTTAGTATTGCTGTAAGACTAGACATCCTTGCATGTATGCTTAATACAATAGTAGCAGTAGTTAGTAGTTATCCGCTGTTGAGCTGATCACAATTATTGTTGTTCCGACAGAACACTGCATACCTAAGTTTGGAACTCTAAGACCATTCTTGTTCTTCAAGCCACCTCGAGGGAGACTCACACAGATAAGCTTATTAATTAAGATAGGGACAACTTATCAGTGACTAGATTTTTGATGCTTGATTAATTATCTCAACAAAGATTTATGTTCCTCGAACGTGTCCAAAAGAGGAAAAAAATTAGTGTAGGGTATATGCTTTTATGCCTATGTAGATGAATTTTTTCCCTCAACCTACTGTAAGCTGGCGATAAAGCTATATCTAAGGTAAAGTATAACTTCAAAACAATAACGTCTCAGGTATTGAAGAGACATCCTCATTTCTTTATTGGGGAGCCTGGGTTCAGTCCCCTTAGAATTGAAACATTTGTGCTTTAGGTGTGACATAATTTATATATTATGAACATTTGGGTATTACTTACATTTGAAGAAGTGTTTTCTTCTCACATTTGACACTTAGTGGCCTCAGGAGCTCAAGGCTTCCTGCCAGTATTGTAGGGGGAGTCCTATAATAACGGTTGATAAAATTTATAAACTGACAGATAAATCAAGGGATTTGTTGACAAACTGATAAAGGTGTAGGTGTTAGGAAAAGGAATTATAAACATTTCAACTGGATTCGAGTTTGATACAATTGGTTACCGTTTGGAGTGAATTTACTGTTTTTGTTGTGTAAGCTGTATAAGCTCCAGGGTTGATAAAGCGGGTGGCGCTCTACCCCCTATCTTACCCACGCCCTTCTTCACTGTTTAAAAGCTGTGGGCCTACCCTGGGAGCTGTGCTCTCTAATCCCTAGTAGCCACCCTCACGCCATATTGTGGAACAATGAGAAATCGTTTACAAATTCACTTAACTAGTCAACGAGAACTACAAGGAGTGACAATATCATTGACAAAAAATAAAAATTAAAAGATTCCAAACCAAGTTACGTCACGACGTTTCGATTGTTGGTATCCACAAAGTGGAATTATTCCTCCGAGATCCGACTATTTCAAGTGCTTTCACCTAACCCCTCTTCCCTCTCTCTGCTTAATTGGTTTCAGCAGGAGATGACCGTTTGGCGGGAGCCGTTTTTCGCTTGATTATAGGTTTCCATATATTACGTATCTCTACGCTTGCTTGGACAACATATACGCGGCTTCTTTGAATTTTCTCCTAAACCAGTGTTCCTCTTTGTGGATGATTTCAGCTTGAGCCCACTTGATATTATGTTGATGAGTCCAAATATGCTCTGCTATTCCGGATTTGCTTGTTTCTCCTCGCCGTGTGTATTACTTGTGCTCAGCAATGCGAATTTTCAATGGCCTCTTAGTTTCACCGATGTATAATTCTCCGCACTCGCAAGGTATCCGGTAAATGCAATTCTTTGAATCGCAGTCCGCGTTTGGTGGCCTGGTTTTCGTGTGGCTGCTACGGATAGTGTGTCCGGATCTGAAGCAGGTCCTGATGTTATACTTGGACCCAATTCCTCTGATGTAAGGAAGTACAAAGACTGGTTGTGGCGGCTTCTCTTCCTTGTGGAGCTCTTGCTCTCTTCTAGCTAAAGCCTGTTTTACCATCACTCTGGAGTAACCATTTCGATGAAGGTTATTTTTGATGATGCCTAGTTCCTTGTCGAAACCTTTCTTTGTATTACAGGGCCCAAAGGCACGGTCTAGTAGAGTCTTGATGATTCCTCTCTTAGTCGATTGATGGAGGTCGGATTTCTAGTTCAGATACTTTCCTGTGTGAGTGAGTTTTCGATAAACAGATGTTTCTCATTTAGTGTCGGTCCTCTTCACCAATACGTCCAAGAAAGGCAATTCGGTGTGGACTTCCTTCACCATTGTGGAAATGATGGAAGAACTTACGTTGTTTGATATTGTAACGTGAAAAGTTGACTTTTATCAACAATCCAAAGCACTTGTTACGAAATGTATCATTTAATTGTGGAAACCATGAAATACATGTATACAATTTCAGAGTTCCAATCTAGTAAACATCAGCTATTTTATTTTCTTGATAACTCTGTATTTCATTGCATAGTTGATGTAGTCTGGGGAAGAGAAAAAGAAACGAATTATTATTAATGAAATAAAATTCTCAAAAAGAAGGAATGCTCAATGAATACTTCATACAAAGGAGAAGTATTGCCATTGGAGTACACCAAATTTCGTCAACGTGTACGTCACGGCGCAAAGGACGAGTTTGTGTTAATACTTCTGGTCGGAGGTCAACCTGAAAGGCTTTTGGGTGACGGTTGAGAAACGAAAGTAGAGTGTGTCACGTCAGTTACCATTTTTGTGTTGGGAAGCCTTTCCCTTAGAGGAGGTGAGTTTTTAACCATTTGATTTCTGGAACCAATATCACAACCGAGATCACTTTCTGTAGATCTGCCGGTTTCCATTAAGCTACGGACAAGTACAGCCTTTGGTATTTTCCAAGAAGCGTGGGTCGTCCAACCATCTCGAACGTTTTTGTTCTGGTTTGTAACCTTTTGGATCCCCAAATACCGTCTTTTGCTGTCGACCAGTTTTGAAAAAAAAAAGAAAAGTCGAATTGCTCCAGTTCGACATATATCTTTCGAATCCAGGATATTTATAGTATCGCCTGACAACTGAACTGTTTCGTTTTCTAACCCTCCAGACTATATCCAGAATCTACTCGACCTCTCAGACAGCCTGTTGCTGATAACATCCAGGAAAGAAGGGACTCATTTGGTGAGGAATTTCCAATTTTTACATCGGAGTTGATTTTCCCTACACAGACAACCTATTTTTGGAAACCAACTATATACCTGGTGTTTCCTTTTTGAATTATATGTGCATACATGCATGTAACGTTTCAAAAATTATTTCCAACGTTTCAATAATCATTTTGTGTAGACGTAATGAAAGTCATATGAATTTACTTTATAACGTTCTTTTGTAAGATCCTACTGCAGCTGCAGCGGCGTCGTATTATTTCATTTGTTGTGTTACTGGATCACATCCTTTTTGTAATGAAAACAATAACCGCTTTTTGTCTACCATATTTTGGTGTAGTCTGCAGCAACTATTAAATAATTTTCTGACTATGCATATTTTTATTTCTTGATTTTAGCAAAATCAAATCAAGTGGCGCCCCATCCAAAAAAAGGTTGTTCCACAAAATAAAAAACCCACGACCACTGCTCTCCCAATATATTGACTGCCGTTAGCAACTTGTTACCTTTTTTTGAAATTCTCTATTAGCCGTGGACTTTCCTTCGATCATAAAAAAATATCAGAAAGAGGTAATAATATGCTTCAGGAAAGTGTCTAGTTCTGCATTCCCATGGTTCCATATTATGAAGATGTCGTCTACGTATCTCAATCAGACTCGGGGCTTCTTGTGGGCTTCTTCAATTGCTAGAGTTTCAAACCACTCCATATATATATATACGCTATAACCGGTGAAAGTGGCGATCCCATTGGCAGTCCCTCAACTTGCGTAAAGAATTCATCCTTCAGTTGGAAGTAGCAGTTTTGTAAACAGCATCCTAGTAATTCCATGATAACTAGTATCGGTAAGTTTGTTCTATCTTTCAGGTCCACATCTTCGTATAGCTTCTTCTGTATGATTTGAAGTGCTTCTTCGACAGAAACGTTGGTATAGAGGCTTTTCACGTCGAAACTGATTAGTTGATCTTGCTCCTTGACTTCGATTTCCCCTAGTAGTTCAACGAAATACCTTGAATTTTTCACAAAAGATGATGTTTTGGCTTGAAGTGGTTTACTTATTGGTAGTAAAAATCTGGAGCTAATGATTGGTCTGAGCGGAACATCCTTTATGTGGATTTTGGGTAAACCATACAAGTAAGGGGGCTTACTGTGGTGTGGTGTTAGCGATGATATCTCTTAGTGGAAAATAGACTTGATGTTTTTTCAAAGTTTGGTACAACTTCCTTTCAATTGATGCAGTAGGGTCACTTACGATCTTCGTGTATTTTCCTTTCTGAAGCACCTCTTCGATCTTCTGTTCGTAGAGATCAGTATCCATCACAACAGTGGCGTTTCCCTTATCTGCAGGTAAGATCTTGATGGTGTTGTCTCTACGTAGCACGTTCAGGGCTCTTCGGTTAGTCTTTTTAATTTTTTTCAGGGATTTCAAATCAATTTATATTATATTAGACAATGGAAGTCTGAACTGATGAAACAATTTAGCTGACTGTGATTTCTTCAGTGACCGTCCAATAAAAGTCTGGATTTTAATCAAACATGTGAATAACCATCAAGAATCTCACCTCAAGTACTCAGCGGAGAGTGATTACGAAATCGCGAGGAATCAAACATGGCTTGAATGATACGGAAGATCAGTTCCACACCTTGGTTAGGTGGGTCAAACTAATTTCACCGTATCACGAAAACATCCCATAAATCACTGCGCACGTTGCATTTCCCATGGTCGTTGAACATTCACGGAAAGTGGACTCATTAAATATGCAAACAAATTAATATTTTAATTGCCACTCCTACATTATGAATATTTCACGGGGCGACGTAACGAAGATAAATTAATAAGTAGAATCCTTCCAGCTTCGATTACATAATTGGAAAGTTGGCAGACTCGGAGATAACTCGATTATGAGCGAGCGTGTAATATATAGAGCGTTCCATTAAATCTGTTATCAGAGGTTTAATCGTTAATGCGGGTTGTCATGTACAGCATTAGTGTCATAGTTGATTTGCAGGGTTGTCAGCGGTCGGTGGATGAACTGCACCGTGGCCGATGCGAACCGGGGGTGGATCATTGAATTATGTCAAGCCGCTTGACAAATGCTATCAACGTCAGATCTTTTCCCGAGTAGTTGAATCGTCTGGCCTAGAGTTTTCAGCAAAAAGTAGATTAAATATTTACCAATTATTTATCGATTTAGGACTGCGTCACCCATTCTTTGTAAGAGAACTTTACAATGGTGATTGTGAAGATCTTATCAAAAGAGCTTTGTTATTATTGTCTTCAAATTTAGGTTTGAAAACACCATCTATTCAACCGATGCAGAGTCCGTATGTATTCCACTAGAATTCGTTCAGTGTATCCAATGAAGTCGTTACTCTATTTCCTAACAAGGGATGAATGATTCAAAATTCTTAGATGTCGGAGCTTTGGGAATGGACCCCAAAAATTCTACTCTACTGAATTTTTCACTTCACTCTCGCTTTGATGACTGCATTTGTCAATTTACTTGACAAATTCTATCAACGTCATAATATCGTTCCAGACTAGAAGAATTGTCAGGCCTTCAGTCACTTTATTTCCTAAGAAAGGATGATTGAGTCAAAATTCTTAGATGTCGAAGCTGTGAGAATGGATACCAAAAATTCTACTCTTCATACTGAGTTTTTACTGCTCGTTTGCTTTAATAACTGTGTTTGTCAATTGACTTGACAAAGTCTATCAATGTGAGAAGATCGTTTCCAGACTAGAAGAATTGTCTGGCCTCCAGGTTTTAGCTGAGAGTAGATCAATTATCCATCAATTAGTTATCGGTTTAGAACTCGTAGAAAGTGTCACCTCTTTTTTGTGAGAGATGTTTGCATTGGAGATTGAGAAGATCATATGAAATAGTTTGGTTATTATTATATTCAAAGAATTATTTCAATGTGTTCACTGAAGCCGTTACTTTACTTCTCAACAAGGTATGAATGAGTCGAAATTCTTAGCTGTCTGAGCTTTGGGAATGGATCCCAAAAATTCTACTTAACTGAATTTTTTACTACTTTTTCGCTTTGATGACTGCGTTTGTCAATTTACTTGACAAGTTCTGTCAACGTCAGAAGATCGTTTCCAGACTAGAAAAATTGTCAGGTCTCCAGTTTCCACCCGAGAGTAGATTAACTATCCCCCAATAAGTTATTGATTCAGATCTCGTAGAATTTATCACCTCTTCTTTGTGAGAGAACTTCACAACGATGATTGAAAAGATCATATTAAGGACTTCAGATATTTGAAGTTAGGTTTGAAAACATCATACATATTTTCAACCACTACAAATTTCATGAGAGATGAAGAATAATACTTTTTATGTTTTTTTACCACTTGCGTTTGTAACTAATCTTACTGCAGTTTCGTCCTATAAATAAATTTTCAAACGAATATAAATTGTAGTTCAAATAATTATCTATGAAAGATTCCAAACGGTTTCTTGGCAAGAGCCACCGTTTCTGAGATATTAGTCCGGCCAAATTAGACCAAGAAATTAGAGTGAAGCTACTTAAATTCCCACCAAGCTGAAAATCAGAAAGATTGTTTGAAATAACATTAAAAATGAAATTCGAAAATTCCTCTTCTTTCCTCTGTATGAAAAAAAATTTTTTCGAGGTTGAATTTAAAAAAAATTAGTTTTTCGCGATTTTCAGCAAAACGGTCAGTTATATCATAAAAATACTTCAGACAAAAATTGTAGACCATACAATTGTCTACAAAAAATTATGGATTCTCTTTTTCTACGAGCAACGGTTTTTGAGATATAACGATTCAAAAAGTTGTAAAAGTTGTAATCGTCATATGAATTAGTACGCCACGTATAAACATCTCTGTGGTTGTAATATATGTTGAAATATTTCTCAATGGGTCATTGTATATGAATTATCTCCCTACCCTTCATCGTTGTTTGATGACATCGGGATGCGTAAAACACAGAAGTCTGCCATTTACGATTGTTTCGAAAAGGTAGATTTTGATATTAACAACACAAATGCGAGATACATCTTTGACGGAGGATACTTACTACATCGCGTTGTGTGGGATAGCGAAGAAACATTTAACGTTATCTTAGATAAGTACGTACGTCGACATTTTGGTTCCAGAGTTACTGTCGTATTTGATGGCTATAATGATTGCACGAGAAATACCAAAGCTGCAGAACAATGTCGTCGACCTTTAGCAACATCTACATTAATTGATATTTTATTTGATTGAATTATGACACTTCCAAATATTCAATAAACATTTCTTGCAAATACTCACAGTCGGTTCATTTGAATGTTGAAAGAAAATTTTACTGCTGAAAATATATTGGTAAAATGAGCTAATAATGATGGTGATGTATTGATAATTGAAATAGCAATAAATCAATTCAATTTGACATATACAACTATTGTTGTTGGTGAAGATGTAGACTTATTCGTATTACTCGCTGCTCGAACTCCAACTGAAAAAACAATTTTCTTCTTAAAACCAAGAATAGCTCAACATCAATCGGAAATATATTCATCAAAAAGTTTATCTACTTTTGCAAAGTGTCAAAATCGTGTACTATTTTTACACGCAATAACTGGCTATGATAAGACATCTGCATTTCACAGGAGGGGTGAAATTACAGTTTTCAAAATGTTTGAAAAACTATAGTTACTTCAATGTGCTGAAGTTTTTAAAAATAGTCAGTCAACTCGACAAGAAATTATCACTAACGGCATTCGCTTTCTTCTTTCTATGTACTGAGCTCCTAAAGGAGCTTCTTAGATGAGTGCAGATATGCATGTTTCGTTAAAAATACCAAAAGTAAAAAATAAGTACAATCATCTTGTCTTTCTTCAACTTCAGTTGCTGCTCATCAACATCTTTTTTGGGTATATCACCAAGTTCAAGTAGACCCTACAGACTGGGGTTGAAAGTAGGTCAACAATTCATCAGAACCAGTCCAAACTTCACTTCCACCTGCACAGTGCTACATGTGATTGCAAGAAAGCCGGACTGTTTTATTCTCCGGCATATACATAAATTGTCAAGGACGGTCGTTCTCTAATATTGAATCACCAACAGTGGAGTATCCGTTTGATCCCAACGAGGCGACATGCGATACATCGCTATTAAAGCAGTTTACATGTACTCAGGATGAAGATGAAGAAGAACAAGAAGAACAATAAGAACAATAAGAACAAGAAGAACAAGAACAAGAAGAACAAGAAGAACAAGAAGAACAAGGAGAACAAGAGGAACAATAAGAACAATGAGAACAAGAAGAACAAGAAGAACAAGAAGAACAAGAAGAACAAGAAAAACAAGAAGAATAAGAAGAACAAGAAGAACAAGAAGAACAAGAAGAACAAGAAGAACAAAAAGAACAAGAAGAACAAGAAGAACAAGAAGAACAAAAAGAACAAGAAGAACAAGACGAACGAGAACAAGAAGTTCAAGAAAAAAAAACAACAACAAAAATTTTGAAGTTACGACTCGGACGACTAAATTTCACAACTTTTTTTAAGTTAAGTTAGTTGCTTTTATCTTTTCAATCTCTGCTAATATCCATTATTTTGCAATAGTTTCAAATTAATCAGCATCACAACTGACCCGTGGAATAGGCAAATCTGGGAAACCACGATAAAAAAACGCGCTAAGTACACCACCTCATAGGTGGCATGGAAACGTGTGCATATTATGACGATTACAACTTTTACAATTTTTTGAATCGTTATATCTCAACGAGATATAACGATGGCTCGTAAGAAAAAAAAATGATACAATTTTTGTAGATACTGTTATGGTCTACAATTTTTGTCTGAAGTATTTTTATGATGAAACTTACCGTTTTGCTAAAATCGCAAAAAAATAATTTTTTTGACTTTTAACCCTGAATAAACTTTTTTCCATACAGGGGAAAGATGGGAAACTTCCTAATTTCATTTTTTATCATATTTCAAACAATCTTACTGATTTTAAGCTTGGTGGCAATTTAGGCAGCTTCGAATGTCTAAATTGACTGGACTATATGATGATTTAAAAAGTTGGAAGATTCAGGGAATTTTTTACGATTTTTTACGATTTATTTGAAAATGTCCTTAAGACGAAACTGCAGTAACCTTAGTTACAAACGCCAGTGGTAAAAAAACAAAGGAAGATTTATTTCTGTTTCCATGATAATCTCCTACCACGTAATAACGGCTACATCCATCAATTTGATACAAAGATCGTTTGTGATCTTCTAGACTTTGTTTAGTCTGTCCATTAAAGTGTTTACTGTATTTCTTTACTAGGGGTGATTCAATCGAATTTTGGAGTTGTCGAAGCAATGGCAATGGATCCCAAAAATTCATTTCCATACTCTACTTAATTGTTTACTATCCTTTCGTTTTGGCAACTCTGCGTTTGTCAATCCAATTGACAAATGGTATTGAATTCGAATATTTTTTCAAAGCTAGTTGAATCAAGTAGAATAACTATTTGCCAATCAATTACCGATTTATTAATCTTGAAATTCATCATCCTTTTCTAGAAAAAACTTTATAATTTTCACAGGATTTTATCCAGTCAATTTAGATATCCCAGGATGAAAAAACTCAAAATTCAAAACTCAAAATTGGTAGGATTGTCTAAAACACCATCATAAATGAAATCTAAAAAGTTCTCATAGATCGGATACCTGGATGAACATGTACCCGGGGTCAAAGGTCACAAAAACTGTTTTTTCGCGATTTTCGGCAGTAAGTTTTATCATAAAATTAGTTCGAACAAAAATTGTAGATCAGATAAGTATAAAAATGTCGAAACACTTTTCTTGCTAAGAGCAACCTCTTCTGAGATATATTGAATCAAAAAGTTGGAAGATTTGTAATCGTCACAATATGAACAGGTTTCCACGCTACCGTTAGGGTGGTTTTCTCGGTTGTGGTTTTCTCGATTCCATTGTGATTCTGTTTGATTTGAAACAATTGAATAGTGAAAGCTATTGGCAAGGGTTGAAAATGATAACAGTGATGTAAATTTTAAACCTGGAAAAGCTCAACATCAATGAGCCACATTTCTTCATTCAGCTCGAGTTCAGCGGGAAGAAAATGACAGTGTTCTACTGGATCAGGAATTGGAAATAAATATATTACTTCATGAAATTGGATTAGAAAATTCTTCTCAAGCTCACCCATACGACTAAGGTATCGATGTATATGTTTTCGGAGGTGTAGAATACGATAAGACACAAAAAAAATAATTTGGAGCATTAAAAGTTCATTGTATAATTGATTTTGGACGAAATGGGCCAAAATTCCAAAAAACCTGTGTTTTTTGTGCTTGCATACATTTTCGAGGGCGCTTAATACGTTTATGAGCTCAAAAAAGCATTTAAACATTGTCCAAGCTTTCAGTTCTTACATTTTGAAATAAAATAATTTACTATAAGTAGTCTTCTTCATCTTCATCTACTCCATTCATGCACTTTGCCTCGCACTTGCACATCTTGGTGCACGGCACCTTCGGCGACTTCCTGCAGCCACACTGCTCCGTGCCGGTGAGCTCCTTGCAGCCACAAGCTCCAAATTCGGGACATGACTTGGAAATAATTGGCAAAGTCATCAAGATTGGGACATACCGTCCATCAAGAATTTTCCAGCCGCAATTAATTGAGCCGCAGTATCCTAGTAAATCAGGATACTGATCATGGGCGTTAATCAACAATAGTACCTAAAAAGAAAACAGAATAAAATTAAAATCCCTCGATTTGAAGTTATTAGTATCAAAACGGCTAACAGTTTTTATTCACCATGCGTCTTAGAAAAGGGACGCAATAAACCTTATATAAAGCTTGCACCACAAACTGTTCAAACAAACGGAGATCCTCGGGGGCCGCATCACGAGTCTTTCCAAGCTGACTGAGGAGTTTACAGTAGTTATCTTCTATGTACTGCTTTCACCTTCCTGTTTTTGTGACTGACGCTACCTCAGATGAAGTATCACATCCTGTGATTGCGTGGAAAGCCATCAGGTTTTTGATCTGTTGTGGTGTGAGCTTCTTACATAGTTTGTGAATTGGAATATAATTTCTGTCTCTGGAAGTAACACACATCACCCAGCATTTTTTCAAAGTGATAGATAAATAATGAAATCACATCGGTGTGTCTAACAGAAACATCAACAGGTGTCTTTCTTTGTTTGACGCGGCATGCGTCTCATCCACAAAATCACCAGCCACAATGACTTCCAGGCTACCAAAGTCATACTTCATGGCTTCTTCGCTGAGGAAGCCGCGAGATCGGCCTTGTTCTGACAGGGCGAGGAAGCTGCTCCAATTCTTAGGTAAGGGAACTCCCTCCTTCTTGATTACTCTTCGTACAGGAACAAAACCCTTTCCTTTCTGTTTTCTTGTATCTGCTTTCATAGAATTATCCCGGTGTCGATCAAATACCACGTGAACTTCATTAAACTGGGAACTGTAGGCTTAAATTGTCTTGTTGAAAGTACATGCAATATCACTAAAGTATTTCTCTGTGAGTGATCTGGAACGAATACCACCTCATCTATTATGAGACCAGAAGAATTTTTGTTGATTGCTATTGAACTCGGGCAGTCAATATTTTTAATTATTTCCGTTACAAGAGAGGCCTTTTCAGCAGGTCTGAAGTGGCCATTCATTAGAGCCAACGATATGTCTTTATTAGAACAGCATGAAAAACATTTTTTTTTACACATAACTGCTGACCTAAAAGGCGAAGTTCAGTAGCCCACTACGTATAACCTAGTGAGGTCCTACTCTACCACTTAACCTTTTACCTTACGATATTAGAGGCCGCACTTGATACATGGTATCCTGCGAGGTCTCCAATTACACTAACCTAACCTACCTTATCCTACTTAACCTACAAGAATTTCCTAGTTTACATTCATTTAGAAGATCTCACACTAGAATAACTAAATAACTGTTTGTTTTCTCCAAAGGAATTATATCAGTAAACACGTTTGATAAACTTCAACATATTTAAAATACAAGGTCTAACAAATCAAAATCAAAACTGCATGGTTCAGATGTGATCGTAACGTCAGTTAGAAGGGTTGAGAAATGCTGCGTTAACTATCAGTACTTCAGATTTCATCCTTTATTAAAAATTGAAAAATGTTTTTTTTAATATATAATTAGAGGTGTTTATAATATCTGAGGGCAATACATTCAGGATATTACCTATATTATAAGAGAATGAACGTTTAAATAAATTTGAATTGTGTCGTGGGATATGGATTCGATTTTTCTGACGAATGTTTATAGAGTGAATTTGTGACCGAAATGATATTTTGTTATATAAATATTTAGGTGTCTTTTCTATCAAAATTCTGTGGAAGGTACATGCACTATGAAAAAATATTCTTTTCTTCATATTCAGCCAGCCAAGTTCCTTGAGTTTAACCGATACATGGGAATATCTTCTCAAACCGTATATGAATCTGATACACGAATTCTGAATTTTTTGTAATCGGGACTCATCTCTTATAGTTAGACAAGGACCATAAATCACATCTCCGAAGGTAAGCTGAGACAAGATCAATGATTCTGATAAAACAATTTTTGTTTGCTGATTCAGAATGTGTCGACATCCATACAGGAGTTTAATTTTACCGAAGGATTTTTTAATAAGGTGGTCGATATGTGCCGTGAATCGTAGTTGATAGTCCATATACAAGCCCAAGTTTCTGGCATTGTCAACTATTGGGAGAATTTCATCGTTAATTTTAATAACAAAGTCTCTTAGAAATGTTAAACGCTTTGCCTTAGATCCAAACAATAACACTACAGATTTGGAGGGATTTATTTGTAGACAGTGGTCATTAGATAGAGTTACTAAATTCTGTATATCAGTATTTAAATTGTCTATTGATAACTTACTATTTTCTGGTTTGAAGGATATGTATAGTTGAGTGTCGTCAGCATAGAAGTGTGATTGACACCATGAAAGGCTGTTTTTCAGAAATGAGGTATACACCGAAAACAGTAGAGGGCCTAAGATTGTTCCTTGTGGAACTCCGCAGGATACATATAGTGGCTGCGAAATTGATTGTTCAATTTTTACTGCTTGAGTTCTGTTACACAGCTAATTGGTTAGTAAAAGCCTTGCACCATCATTCAATCCAATGTGGTTCAGAATTGCTCATAAGAGGCAATGATTGATAGTATCGAATGAGTAATCTAGAAGTACAAGAGCGGTTAGTTCTCCATTATCCTGCGCAGTGAATATATCATCTGTAACTTTGAGTAAAGCTGTGACGCAGCTACGATTTTTTCTGAAACCGGATTGTGTTTCGGGTAAAATCGAATATTTGTCTAAGTGACTACGTAACTGCTTTTCAATAACTTTCTCTAGTACCTTCGATAGAACGCTCAAGATACTTATTGGGCGAAGATCCTGAAAGTGTTGTGGTGTGTCTTTTTTCGGAACAGGTATAACGTGTGATACTTTCCATTGTTCTGGAAAAGCATTCTCCAGTATGCAGGAATTGATTATATTTATCAAGAAGTCTATAATAAATGGGCAACAATACAGGATGAGTTTCATATTGAGGCCATCTGGTCCCGTTGCGTTTGTTTTTATTGTGTTCAGTATACTGATAATCTCCTCGTTGGTTATAAGATTAAAATTGAATGGCATTATGTCTGGTAATTTTTGGCTCAGATAATAGTCTAAAAGTTGAGGGTTTGGTTTGTTATTACTGGCAACTGTCGCAAAGTGTTTATTAATCGCATTAGAGTCGGCAAGGTGATCTGGTATCTTTTTTCTAAATTTTTTTCTCGAGTGAATTCCCATGTCATCAAGATCTTTCCACATAGATTTTCGGGTACCTGTTTGAATTCTGAACTGTAAGTAAGCTTTTTTCTCAGTTTTTACAGCGATATTGACGTAATTTCTGAGGTTTTTGTAATTATTCCAATCCATCGTATTTTTTGTTCTTTTGTATTTTCTGAGTGCCTTATCTCGTTCACGCATTACCATTCTGATATTTTCTGTCAACCAGGGGGCTGGAGATTTAGTTATTGAAACTGTTTTCGAAGGAGCATGTTTGTTAAATAAAGATATAACGGTTTCATTTAGAATTTGAATTTTTTCATGGACATTTGGTGTTAGGTATATTACATACAATGATGAGTTAACCAAATCATTATAAAATGCCTCGTGGTTGAAATGCTTGAAGCAACGGTATGTATGATAAAAGGGTTTCCTGGGGACTAATTCCAAATCGATCCTGCATGTTGTAATTGAATGGTCCGAGAGATCTGTACTCTTCACTTCAGTATTAGTGACAGGTAAATGATTGGAACATATGATTAGATCTATTAAGGTGCTAGATGTATTTGTAATACGAGTGGGAGTGTTTATTATTTGTTTGAGCTCAAAATGATCTATGAGCGATTGGAGTTTTTCTACTGAACTGTTCGTTGGGTTCATAAAATCAATGTTGAAGTCTCCAGCAAGAATCAAATTATCATATAACGGTGTCAGATTAATAAGACATTCTTCTGAAATTTCGATAAATTCACGAACAGGATATGATGGGGGGCGGTAAATTGCTCCAATACAGACCTTCTCTTTTTTATTAGTGGCAGATAACCAAAGTTGTTCAGTATCGTTCACTGGCATTTCTTGGATGAGAGGAAAATTACAATCACATCTGATATATATTACAATACCGCCACCACGGGTATCTCTATCTTTCCTAACGATGTTAAAATTTCCTAAGCTTATTACATTGTCATCAATATTTGTGTCTAACCAAGATTCCGTTAAAATAATGATGTCATATTTCGAATAATCGACAGAATTTTTAAATCTTATAAATTTTGAAGCTAATGATCTTATATTCAAGTTCAAAATTTTTAGTGCCATTGTAATATTAGAAAGTTGAAATATAGTTAATAATAATAATAATATGTAGTTATTAGAACAGCATAGAAATTTTGTAATGAATTACACATAACTGCTGACCATTGTATTTTAATCGTTTCTATATTGTTCTTATTGGGACATATTCTTGATAAATGGCACACCACCGTAAAATTTTATGAAGACGTTTTCCCCTTGTGAGTTCCTCAGGTCTGCTTCAGCCTTTTTAATTTTAAAATAGTTTCTTTGATGGACAGTTTGATCAAGTGTTATATTTATTCCAGCAAATTTTTGTTTCAAAATGGATCTACATTTCACTATACTTAAAGAGTCGTTTTTGTTTTTAAAATAAACTTTCACTGGTTGAACTTTGCCATCAGAAGATTTGCCTAGCTTTTCTATTTTGAGATCGTTGGTGACGATGTTTTTATTGGCAGTCTGGATGATTTTAGAAACCTCTGTTTTTAAATTTTCGTCATCATTGATTTAAAGGTTGTAGATAACTACGTTGCAAGCCCTTCTTTCACGTTCATTGATTTCGGTTATTATATTTTGTATGCAGACACATTCGGGTAGTATAGGTTGTTTCTCCTTCAATTGATTCACTTCTTCTTTGAGATCAGAAATTGTAGATTTGAGTTCTTCTACTAGCTTGACGAGTGGTGTCAATAGATTATCACAACGGGAGCATGAGAATCTCAAACTTCTCTTTTCCTGACTTTTTAGGAGATTTATCTCTAGTTTGGACAAATTTGTGCAATCGTAATGAAAAATGTCTTCGCAGTTGTCATATAGGGACATTGCACAGCTCATGTCTTAGAATAGAATTCAAGTCTACTTTTCTACCTGCTCATCTGACAAATAAGGCACAAATTGCTGTTAACTACAGACGGTTCTTCTGAATTGCAATTGTTGTCCATCCTGAGTACAGTTACATCAAAACCTGAAAAGGAAATAATATTTTTGCCCTTTAAACATCCATATGAAAACATAACCTCAAACCTCCTAAAGTGTTGTATTGTGCTAAGTAAATACAAACTGTTGCTGTTATCTTTTTATGTCCTATTTTGTTACGTATACATATATTCAGTATCTACTTGAAATTGTATATAATTGTATAGTTTATGGTTTTATATGACTCAGAGTGATAGCTAATATTTAATTTTTAATTGATTATTTAATTATTTCAACCAAGCTTTGTCAATAAGATATGAATCTTCAGACAAAACATCATATTTTGATTTGATTTGATTTGAAACCCCTATATAGGCTAGTCATATATTGTCGTATGTGTACCCTTCGAAGTACTATCTTTACTGCCACACGTATATCACTTCGCACCCCTAATCACTTTCTGTACATACCTTAGAGCACTAAAAATTGTAAAAGTACACATATGGAAATACTGTATGTTCTACAGCACTATATTCCGGGCAATCACCAGCACCTGACTTCACGGCTTTCTCGAAAACCCTCAGTTGCAGACACGGCATGGCGCCAAATTCCAAACAGATGATGTGTAGAAGAACGGCAGAAAGGAAACGCAAAGAGAGAATTATGTACGATTGTCGCGCACCGTCGACCATTTTCAGTCAGTTGAACAAACAACCTCCTCATATTATGGAGAGCATTGAAATGTTAGATTTTAATGAACGTTGAATGTACCAAATTATTTTCAACGCCTTTCAAAACATATGAAAACAAATGGAACACGTATTCACAGGTTTTTTTTAAAGTTTGAGCCATTTTGTCAAAATTCAATTACATAATGAACTAGTAATGCTCCAAATCAATTTTCAAGTGTCTCATCGTGTTCTACATCTCCGAAAACATGTACATCGACACCTTAGTCATATGGGTGACCAATATGACCAATAATATGATTTCAGGGGTATTTTGGATGCCATCTTGAATATTTCACTTCCGGTTGGAGTTTTGACTTGATAAACGGTATTTTCTGATTCAGCGGGGTCGAAATAGGGGGTAAACGTCATTTATCCAATTGCTACATGAAATGCTTCTAGGTTTTTAACGGAGGAATTTTTTTGGAATTTATCCCCGACTGAAATAGTCAGAAAACCTAGTGATAGAGACTAGGATGCTACCATGAAGACATATCCATATACTTATTCAAATATCCAAATATTTTGAAATATATTGTAACAAGGAAATGTTGGGATCATCTTTTTCACGTATCAAAATTTTGAGGAAATTCTACGACATCATTTCCAGGTCTGCTTTCCAGTTTCTCGCATATATCGTATATACTTTGAAACTGAACTCATTAACAGAAATCCTCGCACATCAAACGAAATATAACTTATCAACTAGTTAGGGTACTTAACCTTTTCGATCTATCATCCGACACCATTCTATTTTCTGCCTAGCTAACTAGCTGATGACAATAATAAAGTGCACACTGGCGTGTCAACTGCCAGCAAAATGAAATGGACGTGGAAATATTTTTCAAGTCACGTCAATCGCCCTAATTTACGCAGTGATTAGCGGAGCTGTTAATGAGCAGGATACCGAGCTGCGCTGATTGATCACCCGGCATGAACTACACTGTCAAGTGATTGATCACGCTGACTTTTCTAACGGGCTCCTCGAATATAGGGCGAGACTGGAATGAGTACAGAACAGTGAATTATAGTCACAACAGGGTATACTCATATGGAATAGCCCCATAATCGTAGTGACTATTTATGGTAAATACTTAGAATGTCGCTTGAAGATGCATGTCTTTGCATAAACATGAACATGACGATAGAAAGAATCAAGGTATCGCATTTATCGACACTTTTTTCAGAATTTGTTTCTGACTGATATTAGCTCAAACATATAAATGACCAAATATTCAGGAAAATTGAATATCATAAAGAGGTGCAGTAGCGTTGTTAGCTACATAAAGTGTAGCTTCAAAAACGTATAGAATATTCAGAATTGAGAACTCTCAAAAACTGATGAGACAAGGTCTCATGTTTTAAGAAACATTATTCTCCAAAGTATCAGTAAAATGGAATAAATAAAATTTAATGTGAAGTTTATACCAATTTCAATGACAAGTTTCATGTTTAGTTGTTAGCGAAGGAGAAGCGTTATCATTTATTCTAAATGTATAAAACATATCATACTGAAACAGAGAACCTGAACGAATGATGATTTTTTGAAGGTCCTCCACTCAGTTTGATACTAGATAATTAGCACTAATTCATACTTGTGGTCATGTTATGACTCTGTAGAATGAAATAACAAAGGAAATCAGCGCTATTCCTCACTAAAGTCATGCAGATTGGTCAACAAAAATAATGTTCATGTGTGACGCTGAATTCGAAAAAAACCAGCTGGTGACGTCTCTTTCGATCCATTGTTCATTTCTACTCCATCTGCCCCACGGCAAGCCCGTGGTGACAGAGTTGTAATCACCTCAATCAGCGTCAAAAGCTAAATCAAGCTCAACAGCCGCTCGCACAACTGAGGAATGCTCCAATTCCTGTTCCCACATGGTCACGGACCATCCAGTAACATTCTGCCATGTACAAAATTCAAACTTAAAAACCCAAAGCATCCCCGTTGTCAGGGGAAGTACAACCATGAAATGGCCGAGATGAATGCAAACTTCTTGGGATATACATAATTTCGAGTGAATTCGACTAGGTACTTCAAAGAAGTAGAGTAAGATCGGAATGAAAAGTATATTCGTAGAAGTTCCGATGACCAGATCTCTATGAGTTTTTGCTGGTACTTACCGTTAAGAGTTTAGGTTACCCCAAGATATACATCTCTCCGGAATTAATGTCTTTCGTCTACGAATTGTACATACTCCAAATGATCTCCGCATCGTCCTTGTGTAAGAGAAACCGTTGCAATGTGTTAGGAATCACACGTTAAAAGGTAAGATCTCGTTAATTCTCAACTCGCATAAGTTTCGACTTCTAAGGGTTGTCATTAACGGTGGTTGACGGAAAAACAGATTTTATACAGATTATTAAACATTTGTCTATCCCTAAATACATACCGATAGTATACGTGTGCTCTACCACCACCCTTAAGGACTGTAGACGATTCATTTTTCCAGAGAAATTAACCTTGAAGTCTTCCATATAAAACAAACGGGTTATTTAATACCGATGGTTTCCACTTTTGAAAGGGAAATACTCTGTTTGTACTCTGATCAGATCTTATGGTAAAGCAGATGTAAACAGGATACTTTCTCGGGTACCGTAAGATATTTGAGCAGATGCTTTATGAGTTCATTATGTATCAAATGTCCCATATTGTATTGAGTTCTCCGTTAGACATCTTTCGATACAAAAACTGTGCATGCTCATAAGCGTTCTTCCAGAAGGATTCCACTCGATCAGTGGTCGATGGAGTAACCAGCACAACACGCTTAAGCTCTTTTGGATAAGTGAGAGAGTTTTTCACAGAACTGAAGGGTTTCAGCAGCCAGTAGCTTTCTATCAAGACAGTAGTAGTGGGTGCTTCCAGCCTTGACCAAGTGTGTGATGGACATGTCGTAATTTAGCGAGCCATCCGTCGCACGGCGAACATAAAAGCTATGTTGACCGCTCAATGATCTATTACAAATTGGACACAAGACGCATATTTTCTCGTCGTCTCGTATTTTTAGCCTCCTTCTTGTATAGCCGTTGTTCGATCTTTCTAACCGCAAGGGTGGTTTTCCGTCCTCCTGATTTGAAAAGAGATTGAACGATGGCAAATTGTGTTGATTGGATACATCTACCTCTTCTTTAGGCATATCATGATCCTCCGCATCTAAATAAGCCAGATGTTGTGGCTTCGAAGACTCAATACGCTAGAGCATACTGCGAGTATCAATTGTTCCGTTGGTAGAATGATACGAGTCTTCTTTCCAGTCAGTACTATTTTAATCGTCATTTGTTGGCAAATCATCAGCTGGAGCCCCACCATCTTGCCAATGACTGCAGGTTCGGTTGTGAAGGCCTTTTCCTTGTGTTGTGCTAACCCAAATTTGTGATTATTCAGTGGGCCAGCTTCAGAGATCCACATCCGGTGTTAGAGGAAAAGCTGGGATCTACCTCTCAGGTGCGCATTAGCTGCCGGTCTCCATTAAAGACCTTGATTGTTGGATGACCGCTCCTGCTTGTCTAATTGTTATTGAATCTCATATTATTTTCATCAATACTATAGTTATTATTACCAATAATATTAACAATAATTAGTTATTTTCCACACCATGTAAGTTTTTACGTTGCTTTTAAAATATTTGGGAAATATTGTTATCGTTTTCTATACATTATACCTACATGGCATATGCATAATGGATCTTATATCACGGAATAGGGCGGTACAAATGCGCGGAAAACAATGGATGATTAATCACTGACATCAATCATATTCTGAGTTGTTGATATAAAAACTGCTTGCTTTCAAAGGCCCGTTGACGTGGTGCCTCAACGCGGGGTCTATACTTCTGACAGCGATCGGAATATTTCGTGATTTACGAGAGCTTGTCCTTGAGGTATGCGAATTCCTGTATGCGATTCAGGATTTCATACAGTAACCACGACTTCACCTTCACAAGGTGTTTATCAATAACACGCTAATAATAAACCATACGTTCTCAATTGTGCTGAAGAAAAA